>NC_141140.1:150436317-150750275 GCF_053477565.2 Lygodium microphyllum | reverse complement strand
CTGATCTGCAGAATACACAATGCTCTTTGCGCACACCAAATCTCACTGCAATCTGAGATTTTTTGCTCTGCCCTGCTTCTGGTGCCTCCACAGGCACTGTCCAAGAGAAAGAGTGGAAGAATGGGAGAGCTTCTTACCTGTGGCTTGCTTGCTCGAACCTTGCTTCTTCTCCTTCACTTCAGCCTTCGAAATCAGCCTCTCTTAGTGGCGCGGCTCTGATACCATGTCAAGAATCACGTGGTGGGGGGACTTGCTCAAGATCCTACGCCGAACACACATAGAATGCATAAGGAGAAGCTCAATCAAGAGACAATAAGAGAGATGGAGGCCAAAAACGCTTTCTTGCTGATTTCTTCTTCTTCTTCCACACACTTTACAATGTACACAAAGTATAAATAAGATACAACATAAAGGAAAGTGGCCTACTAAGTCAAGCAATGCATAACCGACTACACTAGTCGACTGGCACTATAACTATGCCAACTGTAAATAGGTGTAACAACCTGAATATAATAAGTAATGAGTCAGTGGCCATGTGAGAGTCATAATGACCACCGACGTGCTAAGTGTAGACGTGTGGACCCATCTAACCAGGCGGTCCATCATCAACATCCACATGTGTTGAGCTTGTCATCTCAACAAGGGAATCAATGAAGAAGAAGACCCGTCCATGGAAGCTGAGATTGAGAGGGCATCTGTTCATGCCGCTCTCCATAAAAAGGGCCCAAACCACCAATTCTCGATGATCCAAACACCATCGAATTACCAAGGTAAGAAATTCAAAACCCTGATTGACTATGGCAGCAGTCATTCTTTCATTTGACCAGTCGTATAGGAAGGTTAGGGATAGCCATTGTGGCTGCACCCACCTTGCTTGTCAAACTAGAGAATAGGCAAGAAATCACTTGCACTAGACAAACTGCTAAGGTGGAATTCCTACTTGAAAACAAGCCCATATCTGTTAAGTTCAAGGTAATGAGTCTAGGAGTCCATGAGTGCCTGCTCGCGATGGATTGGCTAATCCCCAATGACACTCACATCTAGTGTGGGAAAGGACAAGTCTCCTTTCGGAATCCTAAAGGTAAGCTAGTCACAACTCAAGGGAAAGTAGGTAAACCAAAGATTCAGCTAGCTAAGGCAACACGAATAGTTCAAGGAATAAGAAAAGGAATACCCGTCTATCTGATCAAGCTGAAGAAGTCGGAATAGGTAGAGGACTCCAATGAAGAACCATCATGGCTAAAAGATTATGCGGATGTGTTCTCAGAAGAATTGACTAAATTACCATCACCTAGGGAAGTGGATCATGAGATTAAGCTAATACCAAGAGCTGCACCAATCGCTAAAAGGCCCTACAAGATGTCCATTCCTGAAGCTATTGAGTCAAAGGAACAACGCAAATAGCTATTGGACCAAGAGTACATATGCCCCAGCAATTCTCCTTGGGGGACTCCAGTCTTGTTTCAAAAAAAGACGGATGGTACACTTCGCCTTTGCATCGATTATAGAGGCTTGAACCAAGTAACCATACAAAATAAATACCCCATTCCAAGGATAGATGAGTTACTTGATCGATTGCAGGGAGAAAAAATCTTCTCCAAGATTGATTTGAGGTCAGGATACTACCAGATCCACGTCAAGGAAGAGGATATTCCTAAGATGACATTCAACACCAAATATGGTCATTTCGAATTCACAGTAATTTCATTTGGATTGACTAAGGCCCCTGCCACCTTTAAGAGGTTAATGTAGGACATTTTTAGACCATATCTCGATGATTTTGTACTTGTATTCTTTGATGACACCTTGGTTTATTCTAAGGAAGAGAAGGATCATGAATCCCAAGTTCGCATCGTCCTTGAAACCATGAGGACTCATAAGCTCTTTGCAAAGAAGAAAAAGTGTGCCTTCCTCAAGAGATAGATTGAATACCTTGGATTTAATGTGTCAAATAAATTAATCTCTGTAGATCCTACAAAGGTTAGGGATATCCAAGAGTGGCCTCCACCAACCACTATTAAAGAAGTGCATAGCTTTCTTGGATGAACAAGATGGTACATAATCTTCATTAAGGACTATGCCTTAATCGCAGCACCCCTCACAAATTTGCTGAAAAAGTAAATTGCCATAGTGTGAACACCACTAAACAATCAATTTTTGATCAACTCAAGCATAGCTTAGTGACAGCATCGATTCTGAAACTCCCTAACCTGAGCAAGGAATTTGAAGTTGTCATGGATGCTAGTTCACTTGCACTATGCTGTGTACTAATGCAAGAAGGTCATCCTATAGCATACTTCTTGAGGAAGCTAAAAATCGATGAAAGGAATTATGCTACCCATGACCTAGAGCTATTAGTAGTTAGAAATATGTATCCAATCCTAGCCATGTGCTCAATGATCAACAAGTTGTAATGCCAAGCCAAGGAGTCCTTGAGCTCTGGCCAGATAGAATCCTAGACATTCAAAAAAAGACATTGAGGAGTAGAACCCTCAAAGAGTACCTCATCCAATGGAAGGAATTTCCAGAAGAAGATGCCACATGGATTGACGACAGTACTCTCAACCAACAATACCCCCAATTCCTTTTGAGATGAGGACATCTCGATTCCTTAAGGGGGGAAGGATGTAATATTCCACCGTAAGGTCTCACCCCCTTAAAATCAAATTAAAAAACGATTTTAAAAAAAATTACACTTCCCCCTGAGAATGTCGTCGGTTGGTTGAGGGAGAGGGAGTTGAACCCAAAGTAACCAGAAGGTGAGGAAAGAGACCAACTATGAACTACGAGTCGACAGGGAGCCGGAGGTGACGACAACAACGATGAAGAATAGTGATGAAAAAATGAACTAGCCATAGAGAATAAGGACGATGGGGGGGAGGGGCACACGTGTGCCACCTCCAAACTCCGCCCCCCCCCCCCCCCCCCCCCATTACCCCTCCTTTTTAGATTGGATGGCAACAAGTGCATAGGCGGCTGGAGTGGAGCTAAGGGGCCCTTGTTGCAGTGACTTCCCCCCCCATTATTACCCACCTCACCCCTTTAAACCCCCCCTCCTAAAGCAACGACGAGAATCCTCTTCTTTTTCCCCCAACTATTACCATCTTTCCCTTATAAAATCCCCCCCTCTCCTTTCAGCACACATGCTATTCTTCTCCCCCCCCCCCACCTTGCTGCCAACTTGTAGAGAGAGAGAGAGAGAGAGAGAGAGAGAGAGAGAGAGAGGGAGAGGGAAGGGGAACTTAGAGTAAGAGAGGAAGAGAGAGAGAGAGAGAGAAGAGACCCAATGAGAATTTCTTACTTGGACGAAGCCTCAAGCACCCTCTCTCCCCATCGCCACTTCTTGAGATCTCTTCATTGATTGCCTTTAGTTGACAAAAAGATCTTGAAAGTCAAGGCAAGGCGTAGGGAACTCCGACACAAAGGAGTGCTCTGAGAGGAGTGAAGGCTGTATTCCAAGCTCTGAAATGGCCCCAAAGTGCAAACTCTCGCAAGTAACCGGAAAGGTCGTGACTACGGAAGGAGGATTGGGCAAAGATGCCACCACCAATAAGAACGGGTTATCGGGCGTAAAGGCTGGGCTAATTCAACACTCCAAAACCAAGTACCACTATCGTGTCAGCGAAAGGGTTGGTCAATATGTGCCGGATTCCCCCAAAAATACAAATAGCTCCCAACTCTAGTACTTTGAACCGAACATTTAAGCACGGAAATCATTAGGAAGCAGTCATACTTCGCATCACGTAACTTGCATAACTCGAAAGGTAGGGGAAAATGCTTAATAACCATGATTTGCCACGAATAGGTTAAGCATCTACGGGTTGTTACAACATTAAGCCAAGAATTAGGTTCGAAATTTTGCAAATGCATCATAGATTACCAATGTACATAAATATTCCATTTAGGTCAATTGCATCCTGTAGACCATGAGTGAATTAACTCGCATTTACAATAAACCCATATACACTCTCACTTAAATACTTAGGTCACGCTTTATGATTTGCATAAATGCACTAGAAGGAATTTTCATGAATGGGAATCCCGCATCATATCATCAACTCAAGAAAGATTTGCATCTAGATTTGTGTGGCATTATGGACAGTTTTGATTGCACTACATAATAGGGATTCATATTAAAAGATAGATTTAAGACGCGCATGTGAATTTCTAAACTAAATTACAAGAGGCAATTCGAAAAAAATGGAATCCTATATGATAAATAAGGCTAGGGTTTAATTCGACTCAGCTAGGATTTAATCATAAATAGGTCAAATTGCTATTACGACCATATTTTGACATAGAGTCAAGTAAACATGCTCTTTGGTCTGCATCCCAATAACCATCCGCAATGAGTCCAAAACACTCTTGGAGATATCATTTTCAAAATATGATACATCTCGAAGCCAACACAAGAAAACTCGAATGTCATATCCATAAGAAGAACAACCATTCGCCACGTGACATTCGATGTTCGCAAAGGATTGCAAAAAGGGCTTAGTTTACTCTTGAATTGCAAGAGGAATGAACAAAGGTCCTATTAGCTTGAGGGAATGAAACCCTAGGGTAAACTTAGAAGCCTCGATAAAGTTCTAAGATGGGAAAAGGGTTACCAATTGACCAATTGAAATCTTTGTTTGAGTCATTTAAGACCTGTGACTTTAAGATAAGAACCCTGGACTAAGGCTAGCAAATTAGGGGAGGTACCATCCGAAAACTTTCGGATATAGATCCAATTGCGTAATTGCTTGCTCCTATCACATAGGAGTGAGGTCAGAAAGAGGGCATTCTCTATCTTTCAGAAGATCATGGGAATTGACGCCAAGGCAAGAAAGGCCCAAGAAGAGTGAACACTAAGCATTCAAAGATAGGAACTCCACCTTAACAGATGTCCTGAGCACTCGCCTTCATTGTTGCTTGTGCTTGTAAATCTAGAATTGTTATATGTGAAAGGAATGTATGACTCAAGCTCACAAAAGAAATTTGGATAATGAATCAGGTTGAACTCATGGAGGGCATGCCAAGCTACCCCTAGTTGGCCGCCAACCCTATCCAAGGGGGATTCCAAATGACTGTGACGAGAATACCGACAGAACCTGCTACGAGAGGTCTCTCTGTGGGTTAGTTTGAATGTAGGAGGACGCTTGGATGCTAGGAAGGGCTCTAACTGTAAACTCCCTGCCCTCTGGGTCCTACTCAAACAATCTGCGTGACTCGATATGGATTCTCGAGGCCCTATTACTAGTGCAAGGGTGGAAACTTGGAAGAAATAAGGCGCATCCTTGTGGATTGCGAAAAAAGTCCTTTTTGGACAGATTTGTATTTTAGTCAAAATGCTAATATAAAGTTGCTTCCAAGGAACCTGTTTGAATTGTTTTCATGTTAATGCCATAAGTTACATGACGAACCCTATTTCCTAAAAGGCTTAATTAAGGAAGCTAATTTTAAATGTCACACATAAATGTGGTAGGATCTAATTAGATAACTAAAGAACATATATAAAGGGAAGTAGGCGGACAGAGCCCCCGACGGGTCCGGTCCTACGGAAGGGTGGTCCCAAAAGACTGGGAGGCTTCTTACAAGGTTCTATAGTCATACCAGATCTAGGAAATATTAGGTTAGAACCTGATTTATGCCATTTTAGGGGAGTGGAATGGGACTATGCCCTAAGGGCAAAGAGGTTGAGTGGCGCATCCCTCTCGTTTTCCATCTCTTTGAACCAAGTGCGGCATGGGTCTGCTTCAGCTTGGGTATCTCTACATAAAGTAGGATGTCCAAGATTTGACACTAGATTGTTGTTAGGAGACCTTGGCCACTAGGAACCCAAATCTCAGGTCAATCCTTGTGGGTTTAGCTGCGACTTTCTATTGCGAGATAGACTTGAGGAAACCCTAGGTGACAAACCCCGGAACATTCCATGGGAGTGCCAGGTAGTGATGCTTAGATTTGTTTCTCGATGGACCACTTAAAACATACTTGGACAATCGTTAGGCGTGCACGTTACATGCGGGTTCTCCTTTTTTTGCACGTGTTATTGCGGCAACTTTCAATTCCACCAAATTGAAAGCAGGTTCTTGGGTCTTCTGCTGAGTCTCTCAAGAGGAGCTTTTATAGGACAGTCTTTGGCAATGTGGCCTTCTCCTTTGCATCGATTGCATAGGGGCTTGTAGTCCATATAACTTCTAGGGTTTGAACAATTTGGTGAGATATGACCCTTTTCTCCACATCTGTAACACTCCACCTCTGATCTTTGATTGTCATCCTCTATAACTTTGAGAGGTTTGGACCAAAGTTAGGACCCAAACTCCCTAGGATTTGGTCCAATGTCCTAGGTAGTCATCTTGGATTCCAACAAGTTGAATCTTGCTTCTTCATCTTTCTTTCTTCTATCATGCATCTCCTTTAGAGAGCAAATATCCTTTGTATGGTTCTCCCTCAAACAGTACGAATAAAAAGCTCCACGAATGGTTGGTTTTTGCATACATTCAGTGGCTAAATGTCCCGCTTGATGGCACTTTCCACACCATGTATTAGAATGCATCACATCTCTGCTACTTCCCATATGAGTGGATACATTGGCAGTATTCACCTTTAATATCTGTAGCTGTTCTGTAATCACATCCATAAGCTCCTTCTTGATGCTTGGCGACTGAATTGGACAGGTAGTCCTTCAGATTTTCACCTCCTTGAGGACTTGTAGTAAGGTTTTGGAAAGCTTCTGTAATCACTACATACACTGGTTGAGTTGATCCAGAGGGTCCTCTATTCTGATTCTGGTTCAGAGCTCCTGTTGAGATTGGGGGTGGTTGATTCCAATTGGTAGGATTCCACAATTGTTGAGTCGCCATTGGGGAAACTATCTAAGGCCACTGTTGTTGTGGTTGAATCATCATTTGAGGCACTGTCATCTGCGGCCACTGTGGATTCGATGCACTGTATTGCGGCAGTGTTTGCATTTGGGGGTAGGGGTAGGGAACTGTCCCTGATACTACATTTGGTGGATATACCATACATGGTATGGGAGGAGGTAGGACTCCTCTTACTAAGGTCATTGACAACCTTACTTTAACTTCATCATACAATCTTGCACCTTCCACTGCAGCTTGCAGGTTGCCTGGTCTTCTCAATTCCGCAAACTTACGAACTTTTGGTTGTAGGACTTTAAGAAAAACTCCCTTCTAGATGCCTTCATCCAAATGATGGTTGGTCCATCTCTTCAGTATGAATTCCATTTGCGAGACATAGGCTTCTACTCATTCACCAGAGGACTGACTTAGGTTCATGAACTCCTCTTGCATCCGCTCTTCAAAACCTTCACGCCTGAATTTAGTGAGAAATGCCAACTCTAGATCGTCCCATGTGCCAAAAGTTCTTGTTGCTTGTCTCTTATAGCATTGAAATGCTGCGCCTTTGAAAGTGGTAGGGAATATTAGTCAGCTCCACCTAGTTGGTCTGTACTCAATATAATAGAATCAGGGAGGGCTTGAGTCTCTGGAGGGCTCTCTTGCCAACATTTCTTCTACTTTCTTCTTTTCTACGTCTCTGAATTCAGCTTTCAGTCCACTACAGAGGGGAAGATATTCTGTTTTGAAAGTGTCAAAACTCATTCTTCTGAGGATCTTGTGGTGCCATCATCATAGTAATGCCAACTTCTGATGGTTTCAATAGTGTATGTTGTAAAGAACACTTTGTCTACTAGCTTCCAGTGGGTTGCTAATTGGACAAATAGGAGATTGTCAGTGCACCATGTGTCCCACATATCCTACTATTGAGCATCCACAAACAAATTCCAACTCTTTTATTTCTTGTTTTCGCGAACTTCCACTAGCCACGACTCCTGAAGCTTCTTCACAATCTCCCACTTGATAATGTTTGGAAACTTCTCAATGAATGCTAAATCTCCTATGGATGATCATTCTCTCTATTTCTGCACTTCAGTTTGTTCCCAAACAGTTTGCCACCAAGATGCAAGTCTCTCTTGCTTCAGTAGGGAGAGGAAATAGTCCACCACATAGAGCCTGCATCATGATGGCAACATGTTTCCGCCATTGTGGGATGAACCTCTTGTAGAAAGTGGCTTTGGCAATGAGAATCTTCAATTCTTCAATGGTTGAAGGAACTTTGCAAGAATCCATTGAATTATTCTCTTCTCGGCAATGCCATTTCCTTTCAGCATCTTTTGATGCTCCTTGATGGCAGTTTTCCCCGGCTGCATACCAAAAATATGGAGCCCCAAGAGAGACCCTAAAAATATGGGGTTTCTACTGCAAGAAAATCTATTTTGTACTATCAACAACCATATTTTTAATATTTGATATGATCTTAATAAAGAAAACAACAACAGAAATAAGGAATCTTCACGCAACTTCATAAAAACAAGTCTCCCACGACTTTTAACTTTAACAAAATCCATCATTCTATTCATATTCTTCATAGAATTCTTTGGTACACCACAAAAACACAAAATAGTATTCCACTTTGAATAGAAAAATATCCATATGATTCATCTTCAAAGATTCCATAGCTTTCTCTCACAATCTCTCATAGGTAGATACATTGACTTGCATAGAATTAGCTATCTCCGACTCTCTCTCTCTCAATAGTATATAATATCCTCACTATAATACTCAATAATAACTCACAATAACCCTTCTTTGGTTGCAGATACCCCTCCCAAGAGGTATGTCTGATATGAAAGGTCAACAGAGCCACTACAGTGACTCTTCATAACTCACTACTGTCACTTCACTTCGGTCTTCTCTTGAGTCCTCAGCAACTACTTCTTCCACTTCCTTGAGCTCTTTTGAACTTGCATTCACCTCTTTCCAAGGCTAGAAAACTTTCCCATATAACACTCTCATCCAACAGAACACTTAACAAAGACACACAGAACAAAACAGGAACAGAGAATTTACAAAAGCTCAATAGAAGGTTACAGAAGGTCAACAGAAAACATCTAGCTCAACTAAAACCATCAACTAAAACCAATCAAAACCATCAAAAACCATTCAATGAACTTTCAAACAACCTCAAACTTCATCAATCGTGACTCCATCGTTCCATACAAAAGAAAAATAGAACAAAATAGAAGCAAAACAGAAACGAGTCAGAACCAAATAGAGCCTCAATAGAACATCACAGAACCTCATATCTCTATTGAAAAACATCATGAGCTTATCAAAACCATTTCATCTGATCCAAAACACTCTCAAACCACTTGTAAAACAATCAATCATCATGCAAAATCATCTATTCAATCCTAAAAAATAATAAAAATCAACCAAAAAACACAAGTTATTTTAGCATTCAACACTCCCTCACCCTCCTTCTCTCTCCTTCCCTCCATCTATCTATTTCTCTCTTCCCCTCCCTCTCTCTTTCCCCTCTCCCTCTCTTCTTATTTCCATTCTCCTCTTTCTCTTTCTCTCCTTTCCTCTCTCTATTTTTTCATGAAGCCCACTCTCTTCCCCTTTTTCTTTCTCTCCATCCCTTCTTCTCTCTATTTCTCTCTCTCTCTCTCCCTCTCTCCCTCTCTCTCAGTGCATCTCTCTACAAATGAAAATAAAGAAAGAAAAGAGGAAAACACAAAAACAAGAAAGGAGAGGCAATGTACCTACCTCAAAGGCTCGAAGTTGAAACCCTTCGTGCCTCCCTTATTCTTCCTCACCTTAGTGGCTTCCCTCCCTTCTCCTTTGCAGTAGCGATGATGAGCTCTTTCTCTCTCTCTCTCTCTCTTTTCCTCTCCCTCTCTCTTCCAAAGCTTTGAGATCTCTTGCTCTCTCTTTCGTTCTCTTTCGCAAATGGTTTGTAGAAATATAACACTCGGGTTTTCAACGTTTTTTTTCTCAGAATATCGTCGCTATTTGCATCGCAAATAACATTGCTATTTGCATTGCTAATACAAATTAGCAATGCAAACAACTTTATTAGTAATGCAAATAACGACACCGCTATACTTTACATCATAAACATGCATCGCTATTTTTTCATTCCCTTGTAGTGTAATGTTACCCATCTAGCTTCACAATGACACATTTCTACATAAATTTTACTTGATAATGAGGGGCCACTAGAGTGATACTAAAGGATGCATTATTTGAAGGTTTTACAAAAAAATAAAATAAAATTGTTTGACTCATATAAACCTATTTTCATCATCTTAGAATTTGCATCATAGTTGCAAGTAGCTTTTGAAAAATAAATATTTATATTCAAAGTGCAAAGAGTGTTGTTTGTTATGCACGAAGCATATTGTTTGTTTTTTTTTGCTCATAAAAATATATGTAGCAAGGGTGGCGTAGCCTTATGAGCTTTAGACCAACTAGTGGGCTTTGTTGGCAATGTTGATTATGCCAACTAGTACATGTAAATCGACTCAATACTACCTCCAAAATTATGAGTTGAAGGCTTTCCTATTTGCTACTAAGGATGTTTTTTGTGAATGATGGATTTGATCTTTGAAGAGTGGCCACACTTTTTTGACAAAGGACCATCTTGAGTAAAGCCAAGTTGTATTGTGATAGTAGGACAACTTTGGCTCATTTGTTGTAAAATTCATTGCTTGCGAGCTGAGCAAGTTGCTACGCTTGTTGCAAGGTGTAGCAACATATGATTATCAATGTTCTTGTTTTAGGAAAATTTTCACTTTTTTATGCTCAAAGAAGGGACTTCGGACAACTTGGACAAAAAATAGGATCATTCTTGAACAAGCAAAATCATATTGACAATTCAATATTGAAAATTTTAGCATGAAATTTGAGTTTTGATCGCCTAAAATAATTTTTTTTGTACAACAAGAAAAGCATGTGTATCTAGAGCCATATGCACAAATATATATAGTAACATGTGATAAGGTACCTCTCAAGTTGAGGACCTTGTAGTTGAATCAAGATGAAATTTTTGAGAGTGGACATTGAGGAAAAATGATTGGTGATTGTGATGTATGATGTGTGAGGGCTGTGAGTTATTGGATGGGTTGAGACTAAATATTTCATAAAAGAAGGGGGATTGTTTCATTAGGAAACCTATTACATGGTGATTTAAAGGTTAGTTTCTTGGATTTGAGGGTTAGTGTGTAAACTTCTCCATGTTAGTGTTGGTGATAGCTAGTATGGTGTCTATTATTTGTGGATGAGGAGGTAGAAACTTTGGATTATTGCTATGTTGTAAGCTGTGTTGCACACTAGTATGGATGGACTAGGTGCACCTTCAAAAAAAGGTGTCATGGGGTTTCACACCATTTGGATGACCTTATTTTATTCTTTCACATTCACACTAATACCACAAAATGGTGAGTGGGCTATTGGAAAATGGGAGAGAGGCATGGACATGTTGGGAGAGTTTTTACTCGTATGAACATGGTTTTGCATGCCTCATATCGTGACATGTAAGCATATGCTTTTGTGCGTGGAAGTTGTCCAGATGGATGTGAAACCTACCTAAGGAAAAAAGATTGTAAACTTTTTTGGTCATAGGAGCTTGGCGGTGTGGGTGTTGTGACTCGTAAGTGTTGTGGCTGTTGGGATGGTGCCTGTTTGTATTGAGTCAAAACAGCCAGGTATGGATAGTCCCTCAGTCCCTGTGATGTGAACTGATTCGAGAGTCAACAAGCGAAAATAAAAAGAAAACGAAACCGAAAGTTAATCCGGGCGGACTTTCTATAAAACAAAGACAGAATCGTCACAAAACAAAGACAGAAGTCCAGTGAAAATCCGCCGAAAAGGGATCAGCAAAGCTTATAAAGACAGGCTCCAGCCTCCCGCTTCCTTCGCTGCTGCGTGCTGGGCCACGGTGCGTCGATCTCTCCGCCCCCGTCCTCGCCTTCGTCTCCTTCCCTCTCGTCGCCGTCTGTGCCTCACATCGTCGCACTAGCTTCCCTCTCCCTCTCCCTCTTCCCCTCTCTCTCTCGTCTACCCTCCCCTGTCTCAAGGCCCTGCCCTTCCCGCACCTCTCATCACCTCCGCCACCCAACATTCCTGCTCCCACTTTCCTCAACTCTTCTTCTTCTTCTTCTTCTTCTTCCTCTTCTTTTCTGGGATAGGTAACAGATTCCATATCCTTAAGGACCCTTGCTTGAAGTCCTTTGTTTCTGCATTTCTTCATGGTTTGCAAAAATATATGCCGTTGGATTCTTTTTCTGTGTTCTTGCGACTCCAATCAACCGCTGGTGACTCTATCCAGAAATGCCCACTTCGCAAGATACGCATGCATCAAGCTATGTGTGTTCTTGGGGTTCAAATTACTAAGCTCAAACTATATGAAAGCTCTATTACACATAGATCAAACAGTGTGTGTTCTTGCGCTTCAAACTAAGTGCAAACAATATGAATGCTCTATTCATAGATCAAGCCATAGCTTGATCACACACACGCACTCACTCACTCACTCAGACTTTCTAAACGCAGATAAACACCATAAGATTTTGCAAGGGAGCTACCACACTCCTACTGAAAATTTTTGTTCACGAAATAGGGGAACAGGCTAAACTTGAAAACTTATTTTTATGTGCTCCTTGCCTCTTGGCTTATTCCCTGTCATCTTGTGCAGAATAACTTTTCAGTCTCAAACCGTCCCAGAAAATGGGTCACCTGCATGATGGAACACTTGATCAAGGCGATCAACAAACCAATGAACTGCAACTGAATCAAGATGATGTTCGTTATTATGCGATGAAGAAAGATGCCACTAACGTGGATGGCAGGGTGAAGGAATTTTCTGTGGAGGAGCTGTTTGCATCGACAGAAGTACCCATATGGTGGCGGCAGATAACGGCCAGGGGGGTGATCCTAAGCATTGCACTTGGACTGTTATTTTCTGTTATCACTATGAAATTAAGCTTAACCACTGGAGTCATACCATCCCTCAACATCTCGGCAGGGCTGCTTGGATTCTTTTTCATGAAGACATTCACCACTCTTTTGTCCAAAGCAGGAATTGTGCATCAGCCATTTACCAGGCAAGAAAATACCGTCATCCAGACTTGTGTGGTTGCCTGCTATGGTCTCGCGTTTAGTGGTAAGTCTCCTTTTGTATAGCTCCTGTTGAGCCTGTCGTCAGTTTTGATTTCTCCTGCTTGTATGGTTCTGCTATTCTTGAGGTTTGCATTTTGGAAGGTTAAGCAAGAGGAAATGCTGCTGTTTTGTATTTTTCAAGATCAACTGTTGCTGCTGATATTTTCCCAGGGCTTTCTCCAGTTAGTTACGCACCTGTATCAGCCTCATGTGCGAGTCCTCAGTAGTTATGGTCTCACTGATGTTGGTGAAGTGTGGTAGATTGGTTAAGTTATGTGTCTTCCATGTCTCAGACATCATGCCCCTGCATTGTTTTCAGGAGGATTTGGAAGCTACCTTATTGCAATGGATCAGAAGACATATGATGCAGTTCATACAAGTGGGAGCACTAATGACAATGCTGCAGCTGTCAAAAACCCTCACATAGGATGGATAATTCCGTACATGTTTGCCGTTGGTTTTCTCGGTCTCTTTGCAGTGGTTCCTCTTCGCAAGGTAGACCATTTGATCTTAAGAATAGTGAACATTGAAAACACTTGGTTTTATTGTCATGCTGTTGAGTTTGGTTCTTTTATGTACAGGCTATGATAATCGATTACAAGCTCACATACCCAAGTGGTACTGCAACTGCAGTGCTTATCAACAGTTTCCACACCCCCCATGGAGTAAAGCAAGCCATGTAAAGGCCTTATCTTTCAGCAGGGAGTTACAGAAACTGAAATGGCATCTCCTATGTCACAGCCTAAACTAATATGACTCTCCTTATCTTTGCAGGAAGCAGGTTATCTGCCTGGGAAAATACTTTTCGTTCAGTTTTCTTTTCAGCTTTTTCAAATGGTTTTACGGTGGGATCAATGACAGTTGTGGGTTTGATTGGTTCCCAACCTTGGGCTTGAAGGCTTATGCAAACAAGTAATAAGTCTTATTTCATGGCTACATTTCTTGGACATACCAAAGTTATATCCAGAATTGCTAAGACCTTAGATTCTACAAATGTGTACAGGTTTTACTTTGATTTCAGCATGACATATGTGGGAGCTGGCATGATTTGTCCTCATTTGATTAATGTGTCATTGCTACTGGGTGGCATCCTTTCTTGGGGTATAATGTGGCCGCTGATTGAGAAGAAAGCAGGTGACTGGTATCCAGCATCGGCAGTAAAGGGTTCAAATCTTCAGGGTCTATATGGCTACAAGGTTCAATATCTTGTGTATTTCATGAGCTTGTGTTTAGCAGCATCTTTCAGCAGTAGCTCTTCTCTCATTATATCATTGACAACGATTGAAATCAGCAAACCAGCATCTCTCAGCAACAGCTGATCTAATGCAGATACTGACCTCTTCCAGGTTTTCATTGCAATTGCTCTTATTTTGGGTGACGGTCTGTACAACTTTGTAAAGATCACCTCTGTCACACTCTGGTCGTTGTATCAAAGACGGAATAGCAAGCTTCCTGTGAGGACGAGTGACGGTGAGTTGCCTCTAATGTATACGCGGTGTTGGCTTTTGTTTGAAACAGCAGCTTTTCTTGAGTTCTCAAAATGAGCGTTTTGACAATGTCGATGTGCTGACACAGCCATGGAGGAGCTTTCGCCTGATGAGCAGCGGAGGAATGAGTTGTTTATGAAGGATAGGATACCATTCAAGGTGGCTGCTGCGTGCTATGTAGGTCTTGCTGCTGTATCCACTGGTGTGATACCAAAAATCTTCCCGCAGATGAAGTGGTACTATGTCTTAATAAGCTATTGTGTGGCCCCAGTCCTCGGGTTTTGCAATGCATACAGTTGTGGCCTTACAGATTGGAGTCTAGCATCAACTTATGGGAAGTTGGGCCTATTTATCTTTAGTGCCTGGGCCGGGAAGGAGGGTGGAATTCTTGTGGGGCTTGTGTCCTGTGGGGTGATGATGATTGTGGTGGCTTGTTCAGCTGATTTGATGCAGGATTTCAAGACAGGGTACTTAACTCTGTCATCACCCAGGTCTGTGCTTGTGAAGTGTACAATTCATCGCAAATCTACGATATGTGGAGGTTCATACCGTTTCAGCTGTGTAGACTCATGTGTCTGTTGCAACACTGATGCAGGTCTATGTTCGTAAGCCAAGTTTTGGGCACTGTGATGGGATGCGTTATTGCACCCTCTGTATTTTGGCTCTTCTGGAAGGCCTTTCCTATTGGTGATCCAAATGGTGAGTACCAGGCTCCATATGCTACGATTTACAGAGAGATGGCTACAATTGGGGTGCAAGGGTTTGGTGCTCTTCCCAAGCACTGCTTGGATCTCTGCTATGCATTTTTCTGTCTGGCAATTCTCGTCAACTTTCTGAGGGACAAACCTTTGGCAAAATGGGCCAAGTACATTCCAGTTCCCATGGCGATGGCCATACCGTTTTATATTGGTCCCTACTTTGCTATAGACATGTTTGTAGGCACAGTCATTGTGTTTGTATGGCAGAAGCTGAATCTAAAGAAAGCGGAGTTGCTGGTTCCGGCAGTGGCCTCAGGATTGATTTGCGGTGATGGTATTTGGACCTTGGTGTCTGCCGTGCTAGCTTTGGCGAAGAAGCAGGCCCCCATTTGCATGTTGTTCTTACCCAGTAAAGTAGCTGCGAGCATGAGCCTCGGCAATTAAAGGCTTTAAACATTCTTTTCGATAGCACTGTCAATATCTTTACACAGTGTATAGATAAGCTTGTCACGATGCCGAACTGTCTATTGGCTAGCTATCATATGTATCAAATACCCATCAGTCCAGGTGAACATGTGTACCTATTAAGATTTGCCGGAATGAGTGAAGGGTGAAGATGTACATAAGGTTCTCTCTGTTTATTGTCCAATCCTTGTTATGGCTCACTGCTTTCAACTATTCTTTGGGCAGCTTACCAGCTTCTCAAAGCGCCAATTTTTGAAGATAAATTTGCACCAATTTTTGAGTTATAGAATCCGAAACGTATATGGAGGAGGTTCTCTACCCATTGGCTTGTGATCTTTATCGTTGGTCAGAGTTCATCAAGTACGTTTGCTTTGATATTTAGGGCTAGGCAATGTGTGTGTGTGTACATACATACATACATACATACATACATACATACATATATATATATATATATATATAGTCCATTCAATCTAATGTCAATACTCAATTGCATTATGGTAGTCGTACATATCCTATTACATCATTTAAATTACAAAACAACAAGGTACAAGAAATGCATGTGTCATTGTCACTTACATTATGGAGGATAAATATTTATCTAATGCGTCATTTGGAGCCCAAAACATCAATGTATTTTTCTAATGCATGCCAAAAGCATCTAGGTATTGTCCGAAAAGCTAAGTCTGAAGTGTTTTTGTGCATCAAGTAGTTTGCTAGCATGGCTGAAAATTTGTTAGGTGTAAAGTTGGTACTCTGTTTTGATTGAGGGGGGGAATATATATCTAAGGAATTTAACGTATATCTAGCTAAATATGGGATAAAACACCAATGTACAATGCCATATATACCACAAAAAAATGATATAACTAAGACAAAAAACAAATCGCTCATGGACATGTCACGATGCATGATTAAGAGCTGAGCTTTGCCACATAGTTTTTGGCTTGAAGCTAAAAAATGTTTGTCTTATGCCAACAGTCTGATCGTGAATTGCAAGGTTGTAAGGAAAAAAGAATGTGCAAAGACTCTTCTGCTTCTTCTTCCTCTCCAAGAGATTAATCATGAATTTCAAGTTTAAAAGCATGCGAATATATTAACCTTCAATTGTAAGCTAATTACCGTGTTTTCCTTCTCTCTGTCTCTTTCTCTTGTTCTCCAAGAGATTAATCTACAATTGCAAGTTTGATAAGAAACAAGCATGCCAAGATGTTGACCATCAATTGTGTAAGTTTTCTATTTGAAATTGTGCATTAATATATGTGTGCCTTATTCTCCTCCTCCTCCTCTAATAATTTAATTTTCTCCTTTTCCAAGAAATTAAACATCAAGGTCAAGATCAAATACAAGATTAGAAGTTGGGGGTCCATTGTATTCATGCACGTACAACTAGCATGATCAGTGAGCACTACTAAGGTCATCATCGAACAAGTGGAGATTGATTAGAAATAGGACAACAAGCAATTGCATGCTAGCATCTTAAAGAATGAGACTGCTTGCATGGGATCAAAGATAGAAGTACACTACTATCTCTCTGCCATCCTTTGTGTGTGTGTGTGTGTGTGTGTGTGTGTAGATATATAGTCTAATCAAATGAGAATCAATGGACCTATTCTCATAGGGGTCCCCAAGGAAAATTGTTTCTAAAAGCAATTTATGTTCATGGGGGGTTTCTTATAAACCTCGTTCAAATTATAAACATGGAAAAATAAGTGCCTATCTTTATTATTGAAAAAGTGGAAAGGAATGGTTAGTATATCTCTGCTTGTCGCTTCTTTCCTCTCCATCATTTGAGGTTGTAGAAGTTCCAATCCTTGAAAGAAAACCTAGGTATATTGTAACCTCACCTTTGAATTTTGAAAAATCACGAGGTGCCAAAAATGGCAAAAATCTAAGGGATTTTAGTGTTCAATTTGAGATTTATATTGAATTTTCGCGTAAATACCTCTAAACTTCCTAATATAAAGGTATTTTCATTTTTAAAATTTTCGTTTCCGTCAAGCAAGTGCACAATGCACTCTTGTGTGGATGAATGCCTTTTCATCAAATAAACATGTCTAACTCAGTGGAAAAATGAAAACATGGTAGAAAGACATTTCTTACATCCATGTATGATAATTTCTACAATTTGAAGATGTTATGATAGAAAATGGTCAGAGGTTCATGTTTTGTAGCCCTAGCATGGTGCATCAATGCTTAGGGGGGATTCATTTTGCAAGATGTATGCTAATCACAAATATTAGGCTTGGTTAAATGCATCGATGATACTAACAATGTAGTTTAGGGAAAATGAAAAACATACCCATAAAAATGTTGAAACTAACAAGTGCAATGAGGAAGCAATGAAAAAATATACTTGTGGAAATGCTAAAAAATGTTTAGCTTATGCCGATGTAACAATGATGCGAACAATGCAATTTAGTGTAATGAAAAAGCATACCTATGGAATTGTTGAAACTAATAGACCCTACTTGACTTTGGAAAGAGGGCACATGCTCATAATAGTTCAAAAAATCTCATGCAATGAAATATAAGTTTACATGATTAGATACCAAATTAGAATGTCATGCTAAATTTGGTGGATGCTATCTAGAATGAAAAGTACTTGTAGTTACGACAAGCTACCTACATATGCCAATGTCTCTACTATAGTTGACCTTTTAAATGACATGTCAATTTTGTGTAATGAAAAAACTAATGGGAATACTGAAATTGTTAGTTCAAGCTTCACTTTCGAAAGATGCACATGCTCATAAATGCATCCAAAATTTTATGTAGTAAAAAATGTACCTACATTATAAGATTTCGACAAATAGTCTCACACAAAATCTTATTAGTTTGATCTCAAATTAAAAGTACTCGCATGCTATGACAAGCAACTTGCAAATTGTGATCTCTCCTTGGAAGTAACTTCTTCATATAGTGCAAATTATGATATCGGAAATAAAGTACATGAGCCAAGTTTGTTTTTAAAATTTCGCCATGTGCTTCATTTTGCTTAGCATGTATTGGAAAAATATGTTGTCAATATGTAATGATGATGATGACAATGACGAATTTGATGGGATGGAAGTGGATGGTTTGCAAGCATGAGGATCCATGTCACTTCATTGCATATAATACACATATTTATATGCATGTGTCCTAATTGTGAGGGCAATGCAAGGCGTCGTCACTAGAAAGAAATGCCAAGTTTCCTCTATTGGACTTCTATGTCAAGCATGGAATTTCTTTGTTCATGTGATGAGAGGAGAGAATGCACAATTGAAGGAGGATTTCCACTTTTTGAATAGCTTGTTCTTGTGGCTTTGAAACTTGAAACAGGTCCATCTAAAACAAGGGGAAATTCCTTACCCTTTAAGAACTATATGTGATTAAAAAATTGTTGAGAAGACAGTGGCCATTGATATGCTTTATCTCACCAGTGATAGAAAATAGATAAAGATTTGTAAACACTTTGAGTTTGGAAAATCCACAATCTCTAAGATACTACATAAGTTTGTAGATATTGTTTTGTCACATACATCTTGCTTTGCACAATGGCTAAGAGACTCCTAAGAGATACAAAAAACATGGGCAAAGTGGAAAATGGTTTCGTTTTGCATAGGGGATTGTCAAAAACACTTGTGGGACTATAGATGTAACAAGCATTTGGCGGCTTGAGGCAACAATAGTGATATTTGAACAAAAAACATATTGGGTCTTGGGCTAGTGGTAGCAAGGTAAGGGTGTCCACTTTGGACCATCTTCATGTTTTTGGGACACAAGATGTTGGGCAAGAGAGTGATTGTGGCTATACACATGTCAAAAATCCAAAGCCTTAGACATGTCCAAACCATATGTCAATCATAGTATTTGAATATGCCATGTTAGTTGGTGATGTGGACAACTACCTTGATCATGCTACTGTGGACTTGCCAAATCAACCACCATGATAAAGATATGTGCTAGCCATGTAAGAGAGATGATGTGGAGAAGTGCTTCCACATGATCCGAAAAATTAACCATGATCATGGTCCATGTCACTACCACACATGCATGAACATGAACATCATCATGATGCAATACCATCACCCATATAGACCTCAATCAAGGTTCTCATATCGTCATTGTATCACCTATGTAGACCTCAATCGAGATACTCATACCATCATTGTACCCATTATGTGCACCACCCACGCACCTTGAGTGAGGTACTCATGATGTACATCAATCCATGGTAAATAAGAATACCTTGATTGATGCCTTATTTGCTAAAACTTGGGTGGTTTATTTGATTGGATGAGAAAGAAAATTAAGAAAATACTTTCATATACCTTGATTGAGGTGTTTTCTTAGTTTGATTGTGTTCAATAATTCTCAAGAGGTTTTAAAAGAACCTAAAAAATAATTTTGCATACCTTGGACCGAGGTGAGAAAAAAACAAGGCATACCTTGATGAGGTGCAAAGAAATCTATACCTCAATTGTGCTATAGATTAAAAAACATTTGTTTGACTTATCTCAATTGTGCTATCAATTCAATGACTATAAAAGAGAGAGAGAGAGGGGAGGAGGAGGAGGAGGAGGAGAGTATGTTAACATCTCTAAAAGGCCAATCTAGTTTATGATACCAAAATAATACATATAATGGCATGCATCTCTCATCTTAAAAGATAAAAGCCATGCCTATGAGACTAAAAATTAGACAATATTCCGTGTAAGAATATACATGTGGTACAAATGTAAATAATAATACTAAAGTAGGAAAAAAAAAAGGATGTCAAGTTCTTCTCCTTGGTAGATTTGGACATCTCACTCGATTTACCATTCTATCCACGGAGATCCCTCTTGAAGATGAAGTTTCCTTATGGTGTGTCCCTGCTAGTTGTCTATCAACAATGGTGGTGATCTCATACTAGAGTGTGTGGTAGAAAAAAAGTGGATAGCAACCCTCTATCTTGGTGGAGCTAGCTAAGGGGGGGGTTTCTATATCATAGAATATCTATTCTACACCTCTAAAGCTTTAAGAGAAATAATCCCAAACACCTTTGGTCCTCAAATTGCATTACCTTTTGTATAGGGCCAAAACCCTCTCAAAATAGATGGCGGTATATGCCTCAAATGCTATAGTATACCATACATCGATAGATATAATGCTCCTCTATCTCTGGCTCTCTCTCACAAATTTGGCACATGTAATCTTCCGTCTCCATACCTTCCCATTTTCCTTCTCAATCCTTAGATGATGTATTGAGGTACGGATTTGCCCAATAGTTGTAGGTAGCCCCTGTGGTAGCTAGGTATCTATATAGCTTGGTTGGACAATGAAACCATTCACACACACACACACACACACACACACACACACACACACACACACACACACACACACACAGAGTGCTGCGCAAATCGGATGCCGTATGCATATGTAGCGAGCGTCGGAAGGTCCCTAAGAACAAAGAACTCTACTTTAAGCTCAAAATCCAAGAGAATAGACTTGCACAACATGAAGCAAAAAGACCAATTGGGTACAATCTCCCCCCATGCCTTGTGTGAGCGCTCCACAAAGCATGTATTTAATATTTTATTCATCTCCAAGCTAAAAAATAACCCAAATTTACAATTAGCATACTTTAGCTTTTGTGTTTGCTTTTGTCCAAATAAAGAATAAAGCGGTTGGGCACCTCAAGAGTCGGGCAGTGCCCAAATACAATGACCAATAATGAATATTTAAACCGTGCGTCCATGCGCATACAAAATAATAAATATATGTCAAGCGCTTCAATAAATAAGCGCGCCAAAATAAATATTGGCACCACGCCTAATACGCGTGCTCATTAAAAAATGACAATTTCTTCTAAATAACTTGAATGCACACTATCACCCAGTGCTTCCCAGTGCTATCGTCGCCTACTCTACACATCAACTGAAGCATTCACAATTATTAGAAAATAATAAAATTAAACCGATAAAAGTGAATACCTAGCAGTCTTCAGCTACAAAATAAATAAATAGGTTGGAACTCTGTCCTAACCTTAATTTAATATGAGTGCGCCCTCTAAACTCATACGTCCATTAATTTAAATATGTATTTTGCTGAATCACCCACTATGGAATCACCCACTTGCACATTAAATTAACGTGACGCCCGAAAAGGACAGGCGTCCCCATCAACTTTTCACACAAAAAATCCACCTTCTGTACGAGCCTCGGCAAATAAATATGTTTTACGGAATCCATCGCAAAACCTCACGGAATCCACCGTGGAATATGCCTCATGGCATCATACCCCCGGGGTGGAATAGCAATTGTTCTCAATTGCTATTAGCTCAATGTGGAGCGAGCAGTGAGGGGTAAGCACTTAGGTCATGAGTATGCATCCATTGGGCCTCTTCAACAAGATGATTTTTAAATTTCACCAAATATCCAGAATATCTACGGCCAGTTCTAGTGGTCATAAAGTCGGTATCTAGAATAGTCTCAGGTTCAAGGATTTCAGTTTTTTCTTCTAACAAAGGAGGATTTTCATAGACAGGGTGGACTAGTAATTGGCCTTTGAAAGGTCGTAACAAACTAATATGAAAATTATTGTGGATTTTCCAGTGTTGGGATATTCTAATTTAAAGGCATTGTCATTGATTTTGTGAATGATTTTGAAAGGTCCATAAAATCTAGGAGCTAACTTTACAACAGGGTGTTTCTCGACACTTTGTAGTCTTCACTTTTCAATTCATAACCAAACATAATCATCAACTGTGAAATTCATAGCTTTTTTTTTTTGTTAGCTTGTTTAGTATATGATTGCGGGGGCTTTGTGGCAATCATATCTTTAACTTCATAAAAAATAGTAGCATGCATATTTGCAATATCATCAGCAGCTTTAACTTTGTTTGACAATGAAGTAATAGGTGTATATATCCATAAATGATTTCAAAAGGTGCTTTCCATATAGCTGTATGTGGAGTGTTATTGTATGCAAACTGAAGTAAATGCAAGTGTGTATCCCATGTTTGTGGTTTTGAAATTGTATATGCACGTAAAAGATCCAAGATTGTATTGTTTGTAGCTTCTGTTTGCCCATTTGTTTCAGGATGAAATGCAGATGAGAAATCAATCTTTGTTCCTAGATTAGCAAACAAAGTAGTTCAAAAATTATTGCAGAATCTAGAATCACGATCAGAAATAATAACTTTTGGTAAACCATGGTTAGTGAAAATAATTTTCAGAAACAATTGAGCAGCTTGAGATGCAGTTAACATTTTCTTGCATAGAATGAAATATGCATGTTTGCTAAACCTATCTACAATAGTCCAAATCATATTGTGATTAGCTTGAGTGTTAGGCAAACCAGTAATAAAATCCATTGAAATATGTTCCCATGGTCATTCAGGAATAGGTAAAGGCATTAACAAACCATATTGCTTACCATGGTGTCGCTTAACTCTTTGAAAAATTAAACATTCAGATACAAAGTTAGAAACATCAGATTCCATCTGTGGCCAGTAAAAATCTTCAATCAATGTACGCAAAGTGGAAATAATACCTCTATGGCCTTGATATGGGGGACAATGAATTTTGTGCAACACAAATGATCTAAATGGAATAGTTACACATAACCTTTTCTCATAAAACATATATCCATCAGAATAAGACAATGAATCTATTGGAATCCAGTTATTAGCAACTAATTTATTCCAATCAGCTTGAAAACTGGGGTCTTGGTCATAGGTATCTTTCATAGGGATAAGGGAAGCAAAAGATATCACATAGATATTATGAATAGTTGGTCTTCTACTCAAGGCATCGGCAATAACATTTTCTTTTCCGGGTTGATATTGGATAAGTGGATGAAAACTTTGAATAAAAGTAGCCCATTTAATATGTCGCTTAAAGATTTGTGGTGGCTGACTAAGGAGATGTTTGATACTTTGTTGGTCAGTTTTAATCATGAATTTAGATCCCATTAAATAATGTTTCCATTGACGTAAAGCCTGTACGACATCTAGCAATTCCTTATCATAGGTAGAATACTTGAGTTCAGAGGGTTTAAGCTTGCGGCTAGAGTAGGCTATGGGATGGGAATCTTGCATAAGGACAGCTCCTATTCTAGATCCACTAGTGTCAGTGACTACTAGGAAAAATGGTCTATTAAAATCAGAGAGTTGTAATACAGGAGCATGTGTTAAGGCATGTTTCAGTAAATCAAAAGACTTTTGTTGATTTTCAGATCAATGATACACAATACCTTTCTTTAATAATTTTGTCAAAGGTAATGTAAGTAATGAAAAATTTCTCACAAATTTTCTGTAAAAGCTAGCAAGACCTAAGAAAGAACGTAATTCATGCACATTTTTAGGTATCAGCCAATTCAAAATTGCTTCTATCTTTTTAGGATCAACTTTAATACCTTTAGATAAAACAATATGTCATAAGTATTCAATGTGGGTTTGGAAAAATTCACTCTTTTCAAGATTAGCATATAATTGATTCTCTTTTAGTAATTTGAAAACCAAAGATAAATGTTCATAATGCTTGTTCTCATTCTTACTGAAAACCAATATGTCATCAAAGAAAACAATGACACAATGCTGATGCTTCAAAAATATGCAATTCATCATACGATTGAATGTGGCTGGTGCATTAGTTAAACCAAAAGGCATAACAAGGAATTTATAATGTCCAAATTGAGTTCTAAATGCAGTTTTGAAAATATCAGATGTGTCTAGTCGTACTTGATGGTATCCAGACTTAAGATCTATTTTGCTAAATATTACAGTCCCTTGTAGTTTATCCATGAGGTCGTCTACCCTAGGAATCAAATATCTATTCTTGATAGTGATCTTATTTAGGACATGATAATCAATGCACATCCTATAGGTGTTATTTTTCTTTTTAACTAATAGGATAGGTGCACCAAATGGAGAACTAGTGGGCCTAATGAGTCCTCGGGTTAACAATTCTTCAACTTGAGTTTGAATTTCTTTCTGTTCAATTTGATTATGTCGATAAGGTGCTTTACATGGTGGTTGAGAGCCTAGAATTAAGTCTATTTTATGACCTTTAGGACGTGTGGGTGGTAAACCAGGTGGTAAGTCAACAACAAAACAATATTTAATTTGTGAAAGAAATTGTGCGTACCTAGGATACATCTTATTTTATTTAACTTCAATTTCATTCACCCAGATTAAGTAGGATTTGCTACCTTTTCTTAATGCACATATCCTGTGTATGACTAAGCAATGGAAAATGATCAAAAGTGTGCATACCATGCAATGTGATTTGTGTCAAGATTGTGGGAGAGAAGGAAGGAGTCTCACTTGTAGCTTTCTTGCTTGCACAATGGGGGAATACACACAAGGGTGGAGGCTGAAAACAGTTTTTCCTCTTCTTAGTTGTGAAAGCCAAAAGAACTCAAGTACAAAGAAATAGAAGAACCCTAGATATGGGTCTCAAACCAAACTCAACTAACTAAGGTGGCATACTAACTGAGCCACGAACTAGAGTAGATAAGGATAGCTATCATGTAGCTATTATTCAGGGGCAGTGTACCAACCGCATCTGCAACTGACAAGTCGGTGACATAAATACACAACGGTCACCCTGGCGTATCACGAGTGGAGCTCGATATGTCAACAATTTGTTTCCTATGAGAATGAATCTTCATTAAATGTGTGGAATAATCTATATCGGGATTATATTGATGATGCCAAGGCATTTCTAAGTTAATGTCACTAGATTTCAGAGGCATAACTAAGAAATTTCTACGTTCAGTATAATCACCAATTTTAATTTCTAAGTCATGCACTTCTTGTGTTCCATTGTATCTAGTGCCTAAGAATGTAGCCTTGATGCGATAATGAGTGGAAACAGTATGTAAATTCAATTCTTTGACCAATTTTGCAGAAACAAAATCATGTGTGCTCCCATCATCATGTAAAATAGTCTTTTCTTTACCATTCACAAGACATTTCATCGTTAATAAAGAATGGAGATTTGGTATACCTGGTAAAGTATCTAAAGTAGTGCAAATATCGTCATCGTCTTCCGTGAAATCTAGCATTTCTTCATGGTCTTCATCTTCAGTCGCTTCCAAGTAGTTGATGTGAACAGTTTGCTTTTTGGCCAAGAAAATTGCATCCTCGAGAGTTGTTGGCTTGAACATGTTCACTTCCACATAGAAGTGACCAAGCAAACCAGACATAAACTTGCGATTATGGGTCACCTCAGGTACATCTTCGAGCATTTGAAGTTGCAATAAAGAATTTCAGAAATGCTCGGTATATTGTGAAATAGGCTCGCCATCTCTTGGTTGCACAAGATCCCACTGTTTGATTACTTTTTCGTGGAATTGGGGTGGAAGAAAATTCTGCACAAAATTTGTTTTGAAATCCCAAGTAGTAGGACAATCAATGCTTTTGCGGGGACAACAGTCCACCATAACGATGCTCTATCCATTAAATGATTAGTGACACTTAATTTTTCCTTTTTTAGTATACTGTTCTTCATGAAAATAATCATCAAAGTGACTGATAAAAGCAAGTACAGTCTTTCCATCGCGTAACCCATTGAAAGTACGAAATTTGAAATTTCTTTTACTTATCTTGGCTTCTTTGGCTTCTTTCCGAATAGATTGTACTTCAAGTGTCGCATCGATCGTACGTCGTATAACATCTTCAGGTTGCGGTCCATCTTGATCGGTAGTAGATTGTTGAAGACTAGCCAATTGGGCTTGCAAAGTTTGACGTGCTCTTCGTTTCTCTTGAAGCTGCATCATAATTAGGTCCTATTTTTGCTCCATCGTTGATTTTGGTAAATCACCTTCAGCCATAAAATCTTCCATATTTTGATCGGTCATCCTGCAAAATTTCAAACAACCTCACACACTCGAAATCCTATTAGCAGGATGAGAGTAGCTCAAAGTCGGGTTTACAAGGCTTGCTCTTTTTTTTTATAATTATGGATTTTTAGCCATCTTTCTTCTCCGCAGTTACGAAAATTGATGTCGGTCTTCTTTCAAGTATATAGGTCTTCCATATAGTCTGTGTGTGATTCTCTGCGTGCTGGAATTTGGCTCTCTCAGTGTGAACTTCCTCTATGCAAGAGATTTAAGATTGAAACCTTTAGACTTTAGGAAATTTAATAACCTTAAGCTTTATTAAAAGCTTAATGGTTTTAAACAAATCGATCAAGACGGCGCCATGTCGTCAGCGTAATCGGCATCGACCAGTACACCGCAAATGTTTGAATTGATGAAGTTAAGCTTTTTTAGAAAGCTTATTAAGTTTTTAAACTCTAATCTCTCTTCTCTTTGCTTACTGAGAAAAAAAAACGTGTTGATAAGGGAGGTTTTCGAGCGGTCCTCCGTCAGCAGCAGAGAGTGGTCCTTTGCGTTTTGATAGCACAGTAGGGGGTTCTTCACTGCAAGGAACACACTAGTATTGATGGATTGTCACGAGACTGACTGTAGAGCTCGTTCTAGGAGCTTCATCTTCGCACAAGATGGTAAGCGATTGGAAGCCCTCGATCTCAGCTTTGCTCTAATACTACTGGTGCGCAAATCGGATGCCGTATGCGTATGTAGTGAGTGCCGAAAGGTCCCTAAGAACAAAGAACTCTACTTTAAGCTCAAAATCCAAGAGAATAGACTTGCACCACATGAAGCAAAAAGACCAATTGGGTACAATCTCCCCCCATGCCTTGTGTGAGCGCTCCACAAAGCATGTATTTAATATTTTATTCATCTCCAAGCTCAAAAATAGCCCAAATTTACAATTAGCATGCTTTAGCTTTTGTGTTTGCTTTTGTCCAAATAAAGAATAAAGCGGTTGGGCACCCCAAGAGTCGAGCAGTGCCCAAATACAATGACCAATAATGAATATTTAAATCATGCATCCATGCACATACAAAATAATAAATATATGCCAATCGCTTCAATAAATAAGTGTGTCAAAATAAATATTGGCGCCACGTTTAAGACGCGCGCCCATCAAAAATGATAATTTCTTCTAAATAACTTGAATACACGCTATCGCCCCTAGTGCTTCCCAGCGCCACCATCGTCTACTCTACACATCAACTGAAGCATTCACAATTGTTAGAAAATAATAAAATTAAACTGACAAAAGGGAATACCTAGCAGTCTTCAGCTACAAAATAAATAAATAGGTTGAAACTCTGTCCTAACCTTAATTTAATATGAGTGCGCACTCTAAACTCATAAACATCCATTAATTTAAATATGTATTTTGCGAAATCGTCCGCTATATGGAATCACCCACTTGCATATTAAATTAATATGATGCCCGAAAAGGACAGGCGTCCCCATCAAATTTTCGCACAAGGAATCCACCTTGTGTACGAGCCCCAGAAAATAAATATGTTTTACAGAATCCACAGCAAAACCTCACGAATCCACCGTGGAATATGCCTCTCTTGGCATGAGAGAGAGAGAGAGAGAGAGAGAGAGAGAGAGAGAGAGAGAGAGAGAGAGAGAGAGAGAGAGAGAGAGAGAGAGAGAGGGATCAAGGCACATGTTGGAGCCATTGGAGATGCTATGATCCAACCCTTTTCTCCAAGGATTAAGGGAGGAATTGCACCTAGGTTATTCAAGGTGGTAGCTTGAACATGATAGTGAATTGATTGCATATGTGCCTTCACACACCCATAATTTTGTTTTATGTCCTAAGTTTTGTGCAATATGTACATTGGATACCTTTCATAGAGGAAAAGTATGGATTCCCCTAAACATCCATACGAAACTATATGGCAGCATATGATGAGGTATCTCTCAAGTTGAGGATCTTGTTGCCAAATCATGATCACTTTTTTGAGAGAGGACTTTGGAATAAAAGCATTGGTTAGGGATCTCGGTAGATATAAAACTATATCTTGCATTGTGTATCAAAAGTTTCAAGTGTGTATTCTATAAATAGCTAACCCTCGTGCTGCCCAAATACAATAGAGAAGAGTTGGACTACTCCTATTATTCAAATCATCATTATATTGCAAAGGTAGTTTAGGTTGGGATTCTTTATGATGTTGATCCTTTTGCAAGTAGGTTGCTCATTTGTCAACCAAGAAACAATCATGAAATAACCTCACTAATACCATTTTTCTTAACATAAAAATAACTATTCTTTGCCTCCATTATCTACATGTGGCAATTATGTGTGTTTGCTACATGTTAAACATATTTTCATGGCACTAAAAATACCAATAGTTGGCACATCTATGTACCATACATGCACTTAATTAGTGTAGCACATCTAGTAGGCAAAGCTATTTGGAAGAGTCCACAACTCTTACAATCAGACAATTGAGCTATGGTTTTGAGTACTACATGTAAATACTTTGCTTAGTTTTGGTATAATAAACAAAATGTCCATGAAATCTAGATATGTCATGTTGCTTAGTATCTTTCAATGCCAAAAATCCTTGTCAACTATAATTTTGTAGTTCAATGGATGATCCAATGGAGTTATCTTCAAAGCTCTCATTAATACAATCCATTACACATTTGTAGGAAAGACAATGCAAATATTTAAAAAAATCAAAATGCAATAAATCTAATGGAAGAAAGAGTCAAGGATGATATAAATATTACACATCACTTGTACATGATTGTACTAACAGGAGTGACACAAATCTGTGTGCTACAAATGTGTAAGTGATTGTATAGAGAAATATCATAACTCTCTTTAACAGCTTAAAGACAACGTTGTTGCTGCGCGAAGGGTTGAAGGTCACCACAGGGGGTTGGTAAGAAAACTGGACAAGATAGATAGAGATGTGTCTTCAAGGCATAAGTAGATTACAGTGAATGTTTAAAGGTTCAAAAGGTACTTCACCGTCAATCATTGGGGTTTGAGAGAGAAGAATGTATGGGGGTTCAAGATCTTTGACTTCGGAGATGGTAGAGATAAGAGAAGGGTTGAAGGTTTCAAGCCAAGTTCTTGAAGAAGTTGATAGAGCTTCCAACTGCATGTTCTCAGCAAAGATCACAAGAGTATTATCTCATAACTTCTAACTCAAATCAAGCTTGTTTTCTTGACTGTAAGAGCAATCACCAATTATAAAATCAAGTACAATATGCTATCATGTATCATAAACAACTTTGCATCCCATCATTCATACATGGTGCCATAGCATGAATCAACTTTGCATGATTACATTCAATGTAGACTGCTAGGGACAAAAGATTATGAGTCAATTACAAGGCTTGTAGGGCAAAGAGACTTGCTTCAAGAGAGCTTTAAATTGATTTCCTAATAAGGATAAGTTACCACAGCCAAGATATAAGAGAAAAAGCTCCTCTTAATTCAACTCAAAGCATCTATGAATGATCTACAAACATTGCCTTGCCATAGGGGCACATAATACTTGCATATTTTGACAAGATGTCTTCTATAGAGTAATGAATGAATTAAAAGAACAATGTTGTAGCTAATTCTCTGAATATGGCTGAAGATATTAGCCCCAAATCAGCCCAAATATCTTCCAGAATTCACCTTTGATGATAGCATAAACTTCCCCTAACACGATGTCAGTGCGTTTGGTGTCGAGAGTCCACCATGGGGGTAAGAGACAGCAGGTGAAGGTAGATTCACGGAGAGGAGTAGACGGAAGAGAAGGGGTTCGAAGAAATTTAAGATGTAGAAGAATACTCCCAAAAAGAAATAGAAAATGAAGAAGAATACTAACAAAGATGAAGCATGTCAGTTTCTTGACATGAACTGAATGTATGCCTCTCCCATGCTCTGCTTTCACAGCAGATTGTTATTGCTTGTGGTCAAATATAATTACTGGAAGGCTTAATCTTCGAGTGACGTCGTGAAGTAGAATCAATGACAGCATTGCAGCACACTCTGCCATGCACTCAATCTCGAGCGTTCTTCGCTCCTGTAAGAGACCACTCCCCCCCTTGATGAATACGGTCTTCTTTCTTTTGCTCCATGCCATCCCATGTAGTCCCCACAAAGCACGATTGCGTACCATCCAAGGATAGCCACCCTTGGCGGGCCCTTGAATGATTTTAATCAAAAAGCTTCTCGTTCCCTTCAGCTTTTGCTATTTTGCATCCTCTTCACTAGCATGCTCATATGCCCTTAGTAACCTTTAATTTTTTAATTTCTTTGTGCCCTCCTCTATACACTTAAAACCTTAGTATCTTGTGCTACCTCATCATGCTTTCCTCAATGTTCCTCAAACAATTTCCCTAGGCCACGTAGTAAGATGGCTCTTCCATAAGCACCTTTGCAACCTTTCAAAAACGTGGTCAAGGGCTCAAAACTCCTTCTTTAGTTTGACATGGTCAACTACTCCCAACTCGACCTCACCTATAAGGAAATAAAGTAAAAACACAAAGGAATGACACTGCCTTATTCAAACTAGGCAAGAAGCAAAGACCTACAACCATAGGTTTTTGAGGTGTGAATGTGCAACAGTGTCACGACACCATCTTCTTGCTCAATCACCTTATACCCTTTACTCCACCAAACAAGCCTTCCCTGATAGTATCTTTGTTCCAAGTAGGGGTGCTCCAAATAGGGGATTAGCCACACTATCAATAGATTTTAAACTCTCTTGCAGGTTTCAAATCAACACGATATACAACTGCAAAGGCATTTGTCTCATTAGTATGCTTATAGATAATAAGATTTAATCTTGTTAAAATTAACCTTATTCTTAAATTCTACACTTGTAAATCTACTAATAATGTGGCGGACTTATTTTTACCTATTTTAACTATCTGGTAATAGGTATCGTCCCAATAAACTCTCATGTTTAAGCTCATCAAGATGTGCTAAGGTCGTAAAGTATTCGAAAAGTGCATCTTTATCTCCCAAAGAATAGTTGATTAAGAATCTTATTACATGTAACTCAATCTTGAGGGATAGTGTACACTCCTCTCCATAGACTAACTTGAATAGTGTATGACTAGTAGCTCATTTAAAGATCATGTTGTATGCCCATACATCCACATATTGTTCCATGTCCCGATCTATTTCTTTTCTAAGACGATCTTTAACAAGAACATGTCTTTACATATACAAATGCATCTTGGAAGATGGAAAACCATCAATATCCAACACGTAAAGTCTTTTGGGCAGCTTCAACCATTCAGAAAAGTGCTCTCCACAAGCAAAGTCATTCACTCTTCCAAGATAAATGGAACCTCATCAGGTATAATGCATCGATGATAAACATTATCTATCCCTTGCCGATATAGAGTTTCTACAATTATGGCAAACTTTCAAGCTTGTTGTTTAATTTTCCCTTTCTCAAATTGAAACAAAGAGGCTCCAGCTTCTCTTGTGGATCGATAATGCATTATTGCAACATAGTAGGATGGAATGGAGGTCGTGTCTATTTTAAACACACCCTCAAGGTTGCTAGCTTCATCCAACAAATTTTTCGGCTCCCTGAAGTCTTTAAGGAATTCTATGATGTCGTGCAATCTTGGTAACTTGCTCTTAATCTCATAATCAAATTCTTGCAAAGTCTTTAAGGAATTCTATGATGTCTTGCAATCTTGGTAACTTGCTCTTAATCTCATAATCAAATTCTTGCAAAGTGATTAACCACTTTGCTAGGTGATCATGTAGATACAACTTGTTCAGTAATAACCTTAGCCCTTATACCTTTGTAAAATACTACCTTCTTATACATATAGTGCCTAAATTTCTTCGTAGCGAAGATCATTCCAAGGCATAATTTTTAAATATATGTATAATTAATTTTGGACACACTCGATTTATGACTAGCAAATGCAATCAAGTGGTACCATTCTCATCCCATATTTGAGCTCAACATCAGTTGATATTATACATCATGGTTGTCAAAAACATATAGAATATCTCATCTCTCTTAGGTGCCTTTAGGACTAGTGCTTTACCCAATTCTTACTTCACATCCTTGAAGGATATTTTGCACATATCACTCCAAACAAATGAATAGTTGACAGATAATAAATGTGTCAATGGCAATGTCCCTTTAGCTAGTGCATTAATGAATCGTTGTTTGTTAATATCTGAATGATGATAGGAAACTATGCACTTATTGGGATTGTGTGGTGGGCTCATAGTAAAAATTACTTTAATCTTTTTTGGATCAGTTGCAATTCTGATGATCAAACTAGTTACATGGCCTAATAGTAATCCATAGGACACTCCAAAGGTACACTTTCTCGGATTTAGAGTAATGCAAAGCTACTTGCAAAGCTTGAAGAATTTTCTCAAAATATTAACTATCTCTCCCTAGTGGTAGCTATCCCAAATCATCAATGAAAACTTTTAGCTCTTCTGGGGAAATATCACTGAAGGTTTTATCGATCGTGCTTTTCCAAGAACTCGGTGCATTACATGATCCAAAGGCCATGACATGATATGCAAAGGTTACAAACATGGTTATGAATGTTGTCTTTAGCTTTGTCTTCATTTGTGATGGACATTTGATTGTAGCCGATGAAACAGTCCATAAAGGAGTATATATCTCTACCTGTTAGTTTATCTAAGATTTGATCAATGAATGAAAACGGATAATAATCTTTAATTGTTTGTTTATTGAGCTCCCTAAAATCGATGCAAAGATGATTCGATTATTATTATTCTTCTTAATAACTACTGGTGAACACCACTCTGTGTGTTACGTAAGAAATATTAGGCCAACATTATGTAATTTTTGTAACTCTTCAAATAGCTTGTCCCTTAACTCAAAAGGCATGCACCACACATCGAATTTCCTCTATCAGGGGAATAGTATGCATAGCTAAATTGGGGCAATACCCCTCAATTCATCATATCTCCATGCGAATATATCGTGAAATTTGTGGATTAAGGACACATAGTCCTTTCTTTCTTCCATGCTAAGTATAAACTCTAATTTGATCGGTCGCAAATCATTCAATGAACCAAGGTCTATCTCTATCACATCCACATCTTTGATTCTATCATGTGCTTCTATAGGCTTGTTTAGAGTTACCTGGCAAACATCTTCCTAATAGACTCCTCTCTTGATTTATCACTCCATTAAGTCTCACTATCAGAAGGCCCCTCTAGCGCATCCAATTCTATTGAGGATATGGGTGCTCTCTCACTTTGAGGTGATTTCGAGTAAGCATTGATGATAAATCATTTGGCATCTCTACCAAAGATCAAATGGCTAGCTGCTATGTTGACTTGATAGTTGGATTGCAAGATCCATGGCCTTCCTAATAGCACTTGGTAGCTTGGCCACCCTACAAACCTAATGACCCTAAAGTCCAGGATACACTCGATGTCAGTAATGGTTACATGGACATTAGTAATACAACCTTCTGGTTGCCTCAAACTGTCATCGGTTATCCTTAGAATAGTGGAGGCATATTTTTGAATTTCTAACTTGAGCCTCTCCATTGATTCTGAGCTCATAATGTTGACGGAGGATCCTATTTCCACAATGGTATGGTCCACCAATATGTCATCAACATAAATACCCTTGGGCAATGTTTTCTGGCATGCTCAAACCAATCATCATTAACACGGGCTATACCCAAGGGTTCGACAATATATCAAGTGCAAAGGATCTTCTTCTTAGACTCCTTATGCACTCTCGGGGATAGTTTAACTAGATGCAAGAGGCTAACATCGGACTTGACCTCATAGAGAGAACTTATTCCTAAAAGCTAGCAATAGTTCTCTTCTCCCGCCAAACCATCCGCTCTCTTGGTTGCTTCATAGGCTTAGGTGCCTCTTTCTTAGCCTTTAATTTCTTTCTCGTTGGCTCCTTATTGAGGTCTGCTTTGCCATCAACAACCTTCAAAGGACCACCTTGTACGTCAGGGCTAAGAATTTTCTTGCACTTATCATCTTGTTTAGGGGTTTCCTCAATAGTTTTTGCACTATCTTTATCTTCCTCGTTGGCTTTTTGACCTCTTGTAATTATTCATAAATTAGAAGCATCAGTGGTGCCATTAATAGGCACCACTTTAATCAAGCTTATGCCACTACCATTAGGTAGTTCTTCCACAATAGTCTTTCCTCTCTCCAAAATCATCTTTGGTTCCTCATCTTGGTAAAGGTTTTTTCCTTGCCCTTAGTGATTAATAGGACTTGGATATCTACTTCCTTGCTAAAGGGAACTAATATTTCTCCAACAACTACTGGCTAAGTGGCTAGACTTCCCATACATGTTACATTTAACATTGGGATAGTTTCAAGGGAAGTGTTGACCACCACACCATTTACAACTAAACCTCGATGGACCATCTTCTTCATGGCGTCAACTTTCTATTAAGTTTTATTGCTTCTTTTAAGAAGTTAATATCTATAACTATTTATCTATACTATTCAATTATCATGTTAGTATAATGCTTCATCATGTCCTTAACTTCCCCAAGAACATTTGACACACTAGACTCATAACTGTAATCATCCACTTGGTGTTTCGATGGTCTAACCACCTAGGTAGGTATCAATTTTTGCTGATTTTAGTTAACATTACATTAGGATTTGTTGTTTGGCTTCCGATATTTAATGGATCCCTTTGGCTAGTTGTTGGCATAGCACTATTAGGAGGAGCTAGTAATATAGGTACATTTTGCATCATGCCTCCTCTTAGGTTAGGGTTGGTCCTGCACCTTCACCTCCACTAGCTATAGTTAATGCCAAATTATTGCTAGGACCCAAACTTGAATGGAGGTTTATCCTAGATGCATAGGACGCCTCTAAAATCGTGACTCTATCTCCTATGCTCATGTAATGGTAGCTTTTATATCAACGAGAGTAAAAATACTCAACTACACTTGGATGTTAAAATCTAATCCATGTATAAAGTACTGTAGTTGGTGGACAATAGGTGGAATGGGAATAGAGGCTTTGCAATTGATAGAACACCTTCTTCAATTTCTTGGCATAAGCTCAAGCATTCTCATGAGGATCTTCATGTGTTACATTCAAACACATAGCCAATATACTGACCATCTTTCTCAGGGGCAAACTCCCTTTAGAAGGTTGCATAAAATAGATTTATCATAGTTATGGTTACGACTTCCAAGCCATGATACCACAATCTATCCCTTTCTTTCAAATCCATATTTGAAAACATCATAAGATGTCCGTCCTGAATCTTGCAATTAAACATTAACTTTCGAAACTCACTAATATGGAGCTCTGCATCCTCTTCTGCTAACCCATTAGAAATGGATAGAAGGAAACCAAATGTTGGAAAATCTGACGTTTCTACAGGTATCACAATTAGTTGCACCATAATAACAATTGAGTTTGCTTTAGTGGTCTATATATCGATGGGACTATACTCCCACTCAAAGTAGGCAAAATTTTTAAGTAAAGAGACGTGCTAGAGCTTCCTCCTCTTCCTATAACAAATAGACTGGGATAGTAGGGTCAACAAGGCCTCTCCTTCTCATGGATATTGGATTGCTATTCTTAGGAGAATACCTTCTTAGGATCTTTGCTCTTTTTCTAGCCCTTTTAGCTCTTTCTTGATATTGAATCCTGTCTTCATGGTTTCTATCAAAATACATTAGATCCATCTTAGCACTCTTTGGCATATACTAATTGACTACATCTCTATTAGCCAAGGTTTAAAAACTACCACTTACTAGTAGCTCCAAATAAACACACCACATGTCGGGAACAAAATGGGCCTAACACTAGCAGCATAGGCTCTACCTGAGCTCTTAGACACACTAGATGATCCCACACAGCCTCACGGCCATGAGTGTTTGGAAACTATATATGACTCTTCTAAACATTGTATTTGTAGATATGATTTTTTAGTTGTTGACTCCATGCAAAGGGAGCCACCCACACACATGTAACTGTTTTACCTCAATTCATAGACATAAAGGGTATCCCCTAGTTGATTACTATGGCCCCTATGGCGCTCTTACACCCCAGGGGATTGATCCTAGGATGCGCTATCTTAGACACATAACATATCGAAACAAAGTCCTCTCTTGGTGTTTATCATTCTAGGAGATTTTTTATATCCTCACACAATCTTTCCCTAAAGAATCTGGCAACCTTTAGCTAATTCCCTTTCTCTCAACGTGAGTTAAGAGTTTTGCAAACAAGTGCTATGTATCCAAGAGGTATACTATGCTTTTATGCATATGCAATATGTCATGTCACATGGTAATCAAACAATTCTAAATATGTTAAAACAACCACACAAGATGTGTGAAATCATTCTTTTCATGATTTGTGCTAGTATAATGCAGTGTTGAAGAGATGGAACCAGGCTAACCCATGCTTTCACTCCTTCTTCTTTTTTTATTTTTTTATTTTTTAATTTTTCTTAATTATTTTTTAGATAATTGTTGATAAATCCACAATTTCTAATCATAAAAGAGAGAACCACATGCATTGCAACTAGCATGCATTATTTTATCCCACATACACTATTACTTTCATCTTTTATCGATTGTCATCATATTTCTCAATTTTATGTGTTTTGCATGTATTAGATAATTAAGTTTTGTATTATGACAGCCACAAATTCTGAAATCTTGGACTTGTAGCCCTTAGACATAACACACATCACTTTCATATCGAATTTTAGCCCATATGCATCTCAATTTCATAACAGTAATAATAATAAAATCGAATTTCTTGTAATGTCCCCATTACTTAGTTTATTTTAATGTGCGTATACATTCCAAAGAAAATTGATTTACTAGCTCTAATTATGAAGATAATAATTATTATTAATGAGGTATTATATGCCATTTCATGGAATAAAGACTTGGGAGACCCTTCTAAGACTTGCCTATTAAAATTATGTTTGTAGTATAAAACAACAAAAAGAACTAGCCTGGTGGATAATCACTTGGCAGTTAAGTGCACTTGGGTGACGACACTCCCGGGATGGGTGACCTCCTGGAAAGATTTTCCTACAAGCTAGTGGGAGCTTCTCGCGTGTAGCGAATGGTGCCATTGAAGCCTTCATAGCCCATTTCCAAGTATGCCAAGGCTAAGATACCAAGGTCTATGCCTTGGTTGCCGCCTTAGTTGTAAGCCTTGGAGTGGCGGCACGCCACGCGGTGCTAGTCCATAGATTCGTAAATTTTTATCTTCATGCTACAAAAATGGAGCTCCCTCTTTGATGTCATCAATGATGTCATCAAAAGTGCTAAAAGAAAGTGTTCTCTCTTTGTCATCAATGATGTCATAAAAAAATGCTAAAAAGCAAGTGTCCTCTCTTTTACCCTCCCTGCAAAACTATACATTGAGGGCTTGGGGATGACCACGAAGGGGGACAAGAGCAATCTTGCGAGGATGAGACACTAATCAAGAAGGAGGAGGCTCTATTCCGTAAGATGAAGAGACTGTTGAGAGTGGAAAAATACTGAATTTTTGACTGATTTTTGTTGTTTTTGAGGACTGAATGATTGATTTTTGATGGATTTAGAGTGATGTATGGTTGTTAATGGAAGTTTTTGAGAGTGTTTTGGATGATATTGATTATGTTTTGGAAGATCATGATGATTCTCTGTGATGTTCTGATAGGTTCTGTTGAGGTTCTGATTGGTTTTGTATACCTTCTGTTTTGTTCTGATTTTCTTCTGTATGAAGCATGGATTGATGATTAATGAAGATTGAGATCTTTTGGAAGCCTATTGAATCTTTTTTGATAGTTTGGAATGGTTTTAGTATGAGTTATGAGGTTCTGATGACCTTCTGTAACCCTCTATAAACCTTCTGTAGAGCCTTTGTCTCTACTCTGTAACTATTCTGTATCTGCTCTGGTACTGTACTGTACTGTTCTATAGATCTTCTATAAGTGTTCTATAGAAAGTATGTGTGACTTTGAGAAAGTTTTCTAACTTTTGGAAAGGATGAATCTAAGTTCAAAAGAGCTAAAACAAATGGAAGAAGTAGCTGCTGAAGACTAAAGAGAAGACTGGAGTGACAATGACAGTAGTGAGCTATGAAGAGACACTATAGTGGCTTTGGTGCCTCTTCACATCAAACATACCTCTTGGGAGATGCATCCATGACCCAAGAAGGATTATTGAGAGTTATTATGAGAGTATTGTAGTGAGGAGATGATGTACTATTGAGAGAGAGAGAGAGAGAGAGAGAGAGCCAGAGGATCCATGGGACATTTATCCATGAAGTGGAAGGTGAAAGACAAGTAACATTCTTGGATACTGATGGTACCGAACGCCACCTGAAAGTGGGCCTTAATCTTCCAGAAGCAGAACTAGTAGTCCTGCGAGACCTACTCAAAGAGAACTTAGATGTGTTTGCTTGGTCATACAAAGATCTAAAGGGGATTGATCCCACAGTATGCCAGCATCACATTGACCTGGAGCTTGATGCCAAACCTGTAAGGCAAAGACAAAGGCGTATAAATCCTAATTACTCTGCTCTGGTGAAGGCTGAATTATTGAAACTTCTTGAAGCCGAGTTCATTTATCCCGTGGCTAAGAGTGAATGGATTTCGCCCATTGTGGTAGTACCCAAGAAGAACGGGAAACTTCGAAAATGTGTCGACTTTCGGAAGCTGAATTCGAAGACAAAGAAGGATCATTTCCCCATCCCTTTTACAGACCAACTGTTGGACACAGTGGTGGTAGGCCATGAGTTGTATTCCCTCTTGGATGGATGCAACGGATATAACCAAGTCCAAATCGCAGAAGAGGACCAATCCAAAACAACCTTCACCATCGAATGGGGGACCTATGCCTATAGAGTGATGCCATTTGGGCTCTATAATGCTCCTGCCACCTTCCAACGAGTAATGATGGCTACCTTCCAGAATCATTTGGATGATTTCATTGAGGTGTATCTTAATGACTTCTGTGTTTATAGTTTGATCCGTGAGCACTGGGGACACTTGGAGCAATGTTTTGACATATGCTGAGAGTATGGGATTTCTCTCAACCCCGACAAATGTGTCTTTGGCGTCTCATCAAGAGTTCTCTTGGGCCATATTGTCTCATCACAAGGGATTGCAACAGACCCGGTAAAGATTGAAAAGATTGCCGCCTTGACAACACTAACAAACCTCAAGCAATTGAGAGGATTTCTTGGCCATGTGGGCTACTACAAAAGATTTATTGCACATTTTGCAACCAAGGCAGCCTCTCTGCACAAGCTCCTAAGGAAAGATGCTGATTTCCTTTGGACTAATGACTGTGAAGAGGCCTTTAATACCCTAAAACAGTGCCTTATCTAAGCACCTATTTTACAGCCTCCTGACTAGACGAAGGAGTTCCATGTGCACACAGATGCATCCATTGAAGGGCTAGGTGTTGTCCTACGTCAAAAGGGCCCCTCTAAATTAGATGAACCAATATATTATGCAAGCCAAAAGGTCACTGATAGGGAACAAAACTACACGGTGACAAAGCTTGAGTGCTTGGCAGTGGTGTTTGCACTAGAGAAGTTTCGACACTATCTATTGTCAATGCATTTCAAGTTCTATGTGGATCATGAAGCCCTGTCCTTCCTGATGAACAAAGCAGATGTTAAAGGACGACTGATGAGATGGTTACTCCTATTCCAGGAGTTCAATTTTGAAGTAGTCACTAAGCCTGGCCGTTCTCATGTCCTAGCTGATCATCTATCATGGATCCCTCAAACAGTAGAAGAGAAACATGATGACCCAGACCTTCCTGATGCTTCTTTGTTTCTAGTTGAAACAATTACTCCCTAGTATGCAGACATAGCCAACCTCCTAGCAACTCAACAGTATCCTCCTGGCATCTCAAGCCGTGAGAAGAAAAAGCTTCTGTTAGAATCAGCTCCCTACACTTTGCTAGGCGGTGCACTGTACAAGAGAGGCAAAGATGAAGTATTGCGAAGATGTGTTGCAGGGGATGAAATCGGCATAGTATTGAAAGCATACCATGACGAGCCATGTGGTGGAAACTTCGCAGGAGAAGCGATAGCTAGGAAGGCTCTATTAGCAGGATACTGGTGGCCGACCCTCCACAAGGATGCATACGATTATTGCAAGAGATGTGATGCTTATTAGCGAATGGGAAAGCCCACCAAAACAAGTGCCATGCCATTGCAACCCATTCTTCTGCTAAAGCCATTCAAGAAGTGGGGGATTGATTTTGTGGATCCCATTGATCCACCTACCAGATGGAAGCAGAATAGATACATCCTAGTATGTACGGACTATGTCACAAAGTGGTATGAAACTAAAGCTTTGAAGCAGGATGCAAGGCCTATCATGACAGTTTCATCAAGCACAAGGAGTTCAAAGAAGGTGATCTTGTCCTAGCCTATGATTCAAGATTTGGCAAGTTTTCTGGCAAGCTTCAACAACGATGGATGGGCCCATACAAGATACTTGCTGTCAATCCTAATGGCTCTGTTCAGGTGCAGACCGTTGATGCCTCTGATGACCCCTTCCTCATCAATGGCTATCGTTTGAAGAAGTACTTCCCTCCCTGGGGATCTTGACAATCACAGTCGACCTACCCTCTCCCTTTTGGGCGTCGCACTGTCCTTCTCGTCGTGCTTCTGATAGCCCTTATGATTCTTCTCATGAGGCGGTCTCGTTCTGCTAACCCCTCATAGATACCTCTCCACCTGACCTTGTTCTCTTCTTGTCTGATCCAACAACGGTGGCGAGGTGGGTCCTGACACATGGTATTTCTACCATTCTCTTTCTTCACGAAAAAAAAAAGAAAAAAAACAAACAAAACTGTTATGGAAGAAAATGAAAAAATTCCTTGTCATTACAGGCATCGTTCCAAGAAAAGGTGGAAACACCCTTGGGCGAGCAGCTGACTGTGGAAAAGGTGGCAACACCCCGCAGTTCAAGATAGCTGACTCACCAACAAAACCTCTTTAGCAAGTAATTTGAAGCCACCTCCCTTGGTGCGCTATCTCTGTAATATCAGTCCGTCTGCCCTTCTTAACAGACGAGTCTTCTTACAAGTCATTGAAGTATGAGATTTGTTGGTTGCCTCCCTGGGTACGCCTCGTCTTCAAGATCCTGATGACAACAACAGCCGACATGATCTTCATCACCAACCCCTTGAGTGATGCGAGCTTTCATCTTAACAGGATGGGGATGTGCGTATGGGTTGCCCTCTGCATCTATCAGAGAGTGAGACAGAGGGTGGGGTGAGTGACCAGTCTTTCCCTTCAAATCAAATGAGAGATGAGATGTTTGAATGCAGTGTTACACGCACGGGATGGGCCTCTCAATGCACAAAGCACAATCTGTTTCTGTGCACTGCACCATAAGGCCCCCTGGCCTTCCTTCTTGCACTGTATGCCGGCATAGGGCAGGATGCACAGTTGCACCATCAAAGCGCACAAGGCATACAACCTCTGCACAAGTGACAGTGAGGATTACATCAATGGGGTTCAGGAATGGGCTACCCTTTGTATCTTTCAACAGAGCAGAAGACAGAGGGTGGGCTGAGTGTGACCGATGTTTCTTTAATCAATTATCGAGAGGTGAGGATTGAGGAACGTTACGACCATTGGAGTCAGGTACGTTTCTGTTCGCCTATGCACCCACGGGATGGGTCTCTGCCATCAGTACAGGACATGTCATTCTGTTCTGTACACTGCACTGCAAGGTCCCCTGGCCTTCCTCCTTGCACCTATGCCATACGGGTTGGACGCATTGATGCACTATCAATTGTGCACCTTGGCATACTCTTTCTACACCATCCCTTTGTCGATTCCTCAACTAGGTGTGAGCTCTGGGTTTCTCAACTAGGTGTCGATTCCTCAACTAGGTGTCGATATCCCTCGTCATCGATGAATTCCCTACAATTCCTTCAACCAGCTACCTCCTTGGGTGTTGCCACGTGGTCCCTGCCACGAAGGATGAAGGACGTGTGCTGTGATGACACCTGGGTACCTCCTGTAGCCGACAATGACACTAGACACAACCTCAATAGTTGACATTCCTCCTCGGCAATATGGGCCAAGTTCTTCTAACCCTACACCTTCTGTTTCTCAGTGATGGTCATGTCTTAAGTAAGGGAATATTCATGGTTGGTCTGATATGTGGTACTAGGTCCTTGATGTTCGGTTTACCCTCCTTGCTAAGGTTTTAAGTGTGGGGACACGTCCCTGCGTGTCTATGTTGTATATCCCCATGCATATATCCTGCTATGATCATGCATTTATGCCATGACTTCATTTTACCCTGATGGGGTCCCTTCCCCACTCTTCCATTCTATTTCACCCTGTCTCCGGGGTTGTTTCTTGATCGTTTGTCTTTATGCTTTGTTTTGTGATTTTTTCATGCGAACGCACCCTACGTTCACTGAGAATCACATCCAACCTTACAGCCCTATTCGTCCCTTCAAACTGTCCATTCTTTCTTTTTACCAACCCCTGTTCTGACAAACAGTTCTCAAGTTATTAATTTTTGAAGCAATTCCCGTGAATTGGTCGGTTTTTCATGTGAACACGTCTTTAATGCTTTAGAACCCTGATCTGATGTGCCAACCCTGTTCCACCCCTTCCCTCTGACATTTTTTCTTTTTATTTCATGTCATTCCGATACACAGTTGATCTATTATTAATTTTTACGGGGTTGTGGACCCTTTTCGTGCCTATTTTTTACATTTTTCCATGTGAACATGCCCTATTTGCACCAGAATTTAGTTTAACTTGACAATTGTGCTAGCCTTTCTCCACTTTTTCCTTTTTCCTTTAGTTATTAATTTTTCCGAGTGTTTTCGGATGTATTTTTCATGTTTTTTCCACGTGAACCCCTCCTAATTCCTTTCCAACTTAGTTTTGATGTGTCAATTCTGTGAATCCCTTTCTTTTGGACATTTTTTCTTTTTAATGTCCTCTATTCCGGTGCACGGTTCTTTCCGTATTAATTTTTGAGTCCTTTTTTGGGCTCGTTTTTGGGGTTTTTCCCATGTGAACGTGTCCTATCTTGCTCGGAACTGTGTTTTTCCATGATAAGGTTGTTGGACACATTGTTCTGCACATTTTTCCTTCTTTCTGCCCTTTGTTCCGATGTGCGGATTTTTCGATATTAATACCCGGATGTGTTTTTCGGGCTTGTTTTTTGTGTTTTTCCCATGTGAACACCCTGATTTTGCCCCGGAACCCATGTCACATTTTTCTATCAACTTCCCCTCGTCTCTTGGCACATTTTTTCTTTTTATGGATTTTCGATCCGACGTACGGTTTGGGTTTTATTAATTTTTCTTTCTTTTTGCCGTGTGGTCGCGTTTCTCGTGTTGCACGTGAACGCGCCTGTTTTTGGTTTTACGCACCTCGAGACGCCCTCGTGGCATCTGTGGTTCATGCATTGCCGTCCTTGCCCCTTTTGCTCTCGTCATTGCAAATTTTTTTACCCTCGCCCCGCGCATGTGCGCGGGACGGGGGTGCGTTCCTTTTGCACACCCATACCCTATTTATTTTTATTAAAAAAAAACCAACAAACAAAAAGAACAAAACCAAACACACCTAACAACCAAACAACCCCCATTCCATTAATTTTTAACAAAAAAACAACACAAAAAAAACAAAAAAACAAAAAAACAAAAAACATACACAACATAAAAAACACAAATAATATTTAATAGAAAAAAGAACAAAAAAAACCAAAACAAAAAAACAACTCACAAACACAACTACGCAAAAAAAAGAAAAACAACAGAAACAAAAATACCAAAGAACGCCAAAACAAAACAAAAATTAAAATAAATAAATAAATCAATAATTATTTTTAAAAGGACAGAAAAAACTAACCAAAACCCACACCCCACCAAAAAAAAAACAAATCCCACAACACGCTTGCAACAACTACATTTTAAAAAAACAAAAATTTAATTTAAAACAAATTTAACATTAAATTAAAAAAACAACTGCTTACCTGCTCCCGCACGCCCTCTCCTGATCTCCCTGCTCCACCGCGACCTCTCCCTCTCCCTCTCCCTTCCCTCCTCTCCTCCCTCCGTCGCCTTTTGCCCTCCTCCACCTCGTCCTCGTTGTCGCCTCCTACACCTCCTCCACCTCGTCCTCGTTGTCGCCTCCTACACCTCCTCCACTCCCTCCTCCCTGTCGCTTCTCCTCTCCCTTGTCTGCCCTCCTCCATCGCAGCTTCTCCTCCTCCTCCTCCTCCTCCATCTCCCCCGCCAGCCGCAGCTTCTCCTCCTCCTCCTCCATCTCCCCCGTTAGCCGCAACCTCCCATGCTCCTCCTCCATCGCAACCTCCCTCCCTCGCTCCTTCTCCTTCCCTGCCGCCGCCTCGCCAGCATGCGTCACCTCCTGCCCTCCTCTTTCTCGTCGTCATCACCGCCTGCCTCGCCCGCTTCTTCTCCTCCTCCTCCTCCTTCCCTGCCCCGCCGCCTCGCCAGCAAGCTTCTCCTCCTCCTCCTCCTCCTCCCCCGCCGTCGCTGGCCGTCCCCCTTCCCCCCCTCTACTTAGTACTAACCTCCTAACATTACTTACACTGACTAACCTAACTAACATTACTTACACAGAATAACCTAACTAACATAACTTAACCAACTAACCTAACCTAATCAACTTAACAGACTAACCTCACCTAATTGATTTAACAAACTAACCTACCTTACTTGCTTTAACCAACTAAGTTAACCTAACTAACTTAACTTACTCAGTCACCTAATTCACTTAGGCTACTCCCTTACAGCCCCCATTTCTGCCCCTTCTCCCTTCTCCTCCATTGTTCTCCCGCCGTGTGGTCACTCTCAGTGTACGAGTGTGCTAGCGGGCGTTCACGCGCAAGGACGCACTTCCGATTCGTCCGAGCGGTGGTGTGTTGTAGCCAGCCGTTCACACGCAGTCATCCTTTGTTGTTCACACATAGCTCCGGTACCACCTTTTAATTTCCACACCCGAAAAATATATAAAAACACTTAAAAATACACCTAAAACACTAATAAACTTCAAAAATTTATTTAAAATTCAAAAAAATTGCAAAAAATTTTCTTAAAAAATTCCAATATTGTTGAAACCATTCAAAATATATTTTTAAAGTAGAAATTCAAGAAAATAAATTTCAAAAAATCAAAATTAAAAAATTCATTCAAAAATACATGCCATATGAGTAAAATTCATTAAAAATTGGTAAAAATTCAAAAAAAAATTCAAAAAAATTTCAAAAAATTTCACAAACCTTTTTGCCCCCCTTTTGCTAATAATTTCTCAATTGGAAATGCTTCCATAAATGGCCAAAGTATTATTTGAAGCAAAAACCCTAAATTTAATACTTCACCTCATGAAAATTCATTTTAAATTCCAAAAATCAGTTGAAAAATCATGGATAAATTACAATACATTGTTGACACTTGTTGGATTTCTAAAATCTCACTCTTACACTTCACAACATAATCATGTGTCCTATATCCCGATTTAATTATTTAAAAAATTAGAAAAAGAAAAAAAAACAAATAAATACAACCAAACCATATACACAATACAAACACACCTAAAATACAACTTTTTAAAAAAATGAGAAACAAAAACAAACAAACAAATAAATTTAAAAATAATAATAAATATTAAAATAAAACAAACACACTAATGTGTTTTATTTTTTTTCCTGTCACAATGGTGTTTGTTTTTTTTTACTGGCTCCCTTGCATTTGGGACTACTCCATGTGCCTTCAGTCTATTGCATAAACATTCTTACCAGGTATTTATTTTTTACGCTTGTTTCATTTTCATTATCCCTTAACCAGAATTAATTGCTAAAATGAACTATATTCACCCACTTTTTCACGTACATTCGCCCTAAACAGATAGTTTCTAATAATTTAAAATGAACTAGTCGTTCACTTTGCATGCGCTACGTGCGCTTAAGAGGCACCTTAATTTTTATTAAACATGAACCAGACGTCACAAAAAAGCATGCGTAGGCAAAAAAACGCTCCACATCACCATTAATTTTGAATTAATGAATTTTCATTTAGAGATCCCAGTCTGGGAATCGTACTTCAGGTTTCGATAAAGCACCATTTTACCCTAATAAATTGTAATTAAAATTTTAAGAAGGAACCGTCGTTTTCTGATTAAGATTTATAACCTAATAAAATGTCACCTATTGTTAATAATTTCTTAAAATGAACCCTTCATTAAAACCATTTTCTTTCATTGCACTTTTTTCCCTTTTTAATAAACACGCTTTGTGGGATGGGCACGTCAAGTCCTCTTAGCTGAAATTGTTGGTCAAAGTTATGGTCAGGTCCTGATTAGATTTTTATGGTATTATGGTTTGCTTGTGTGCTATGATTACAGGTGCAGTTTGAAGTTTTTCTTTCTTTTTCTTGCCTGATACGAGGTTTTGGGTGTCTACTTGTTGCATCGCATAAATTTTTCGATCGCATATGTGTAGAGGTCATGCCGAATTTTTTCTAGGATGTGGGTTGTTTGGGGTGGTAAATTGGTTAGTTACGTTTGTGTGTGTCCTTCTTTCGATCGATTTCTTTTTTATAGCTATTTTGGTTGTTTTGCAAGCATTCTTTGTGATTTTCTGTGTTTGTGGTGTGTGTGTTTTCCATCTGAATGGCGCCTCATGCTCCTCCTATCGAGTATGTCCCGTTGATCAGTAGGGATTATTCTTCCCTATTGGCTTTTGAGCCTATAGCGAAAGTACGACTTGCAACTTTCGTGACTGCTTCATTCCCATTGATTCCGGATGATCCATCCCTGTGTGATGAGTTCCTTGAATCATACAGCAAGAAGTCGGGCATGGTTCATGGTGCTTCCATGGTGTTGACACCCCGAGGATTAGGGAAGGCTTTGTCTCTTCCCTACAAAGGCGAGCCCTTTGTTACAGCTAGACAATTATTCTCCAACGATGAGATTTTCAAGCTGTTGCAGAAGCAGACCAAAGAGATTCTGGATGTCAAGAAAGTGATAAACACTTCAGGAGTATCTTTTTCCATGATCATTAATCCTCTTTGGAAGTTAGTCTGCCAGTTCCTCCAAGATAGGTTTATGCCTGCCAAAACACCATCCCATTACTTGTTCAAAGAACTCTTCACAGCTTCCAGGATGGTGTTAAAAGGGGTGGCCATTGATTGGAGTACTTACCTGCTTACAAAGATGGACCAACATTTTGTCAAAGTAGGGTATGCTACCACCTCCTCCATCTGATATGCTTTCTTAACATACTCAGGTCTTAAGAAGGGTGTGCTACCACCTCCTCCATCTGATCCAGTACCTCCCCCTCCACCTTCAAAAGAGTCAGAACCTATTGACATATAGGATCTTGATTCCCCCCCTCCATTGGTCATTCAGTGGAAGCACTTGAAGCGTGTGGCAGATAAAACTTCCTCAGTCCTTCCTTCAGTCACAGTTCCTGCTACATCTCGCAGTGACCTCCTTGCTTACCTCACATGCAATAATTTGTTCAGGGCACATAGAGAGGGTTCTTTGGAAATATCTGTCCCTTCACTGAACAGTTTAGTGTCAGGAGATGCTATTCCATTCCTTTGTAAGGACATCCGAAGTTCGATTGAAATTCAGTGACAGCTTGTGTTCAATAGCTGTATGCTTCTTTCTATGAAGAACTGATGCAGTCTAAAGACCGGTTGCATAAGGCAACCTCACAGTTACCCTCTGCTAAAGATACTCTTGCAGATCTGTTTAAGCAGATGGAGCAGCAGACCCAAATGACTGAGACCTAGAGAGAAAAAATATATTCTTTGAAGATTCAGTTAACAGAAGCTCAGTCAGAGGTCACTAGAGTCTCAGAGAAGAAAAGAGAGAATGTTCAAAGAAGCTCAAGAGTTTCAGACTCTTTTAGATGCAAAAGTGTCAGCCTTACATACTGCTCATAATACAGTGGAATCAGAAGCTTCCCAGATTAAGCAGTTTCAAGACCAACTGACGCAGTCACGGTCCGTTTCTCCAAGCCCCAATGTTCCTATGATTCCTTCTATCTCTAAGCAGGACTTGGCAGTTCTCCAGAGACAGGCCACATTGTGTCCATTGTTTCAAGATAAAGTGGAAAGATTGCAGTCCAGGATGGATTTGTTATGGTCTACATTTGAGCATTTCAGGAGTACGTTCCTCCGAACCATTCTTTCTTTGTCCACTAACAGTTGCAGAAGTTGGCCTTCTATATGAAGCTTTCAACGACGGATCTTCCTCTTCTTCTAGAGGATGGTTGGAGTGGGGCTTGGTCTCCTGATTTGCTGACAGAAGTGGTCCGTATGGTGTTTGAAGATTCTATGATGAGGGATACCATGTTGATGTCTTACATGTATCTACGAGGTGATCTGTTGATTTCAGATGATGTAGATTTGGCTTGGTATGTAGGGAATGGATAGATGACATGTTCCAGTGTTATTCCTCAAAAGTGTCTACTTGCCCTAACAATTCATGGCATTCAATGATTGATTCTGTGGTCCTAAATCAACGTCAAAATACAGCTTCTACTTATGTGCAGAGCACTAACCAACTGAGGGTGGATCTCTTAGCTTACCTTTCCAAAAACCATCCATTTGATTCATCCTTTTTTGATGCCAACCAGAGACGATCTCTTTTAGGTCCCTCTGTTCCTAGCCTATTATACTACCAGCAAATGGCTCATTGCTATGATACTTATATTTCCCTTTATCAATCTAACTCAGCAACTATCTTACCTCTTCTTTTCCAACCTCAAGGTTTTCCTCAAATTCCTATATTTACCTATTGCTCTTTTATCGAAGATAGAGTTTTTTTCCCCTTCTCCACCATGCCCTTCTCCATCTATTCATATACCTTCTACTTTTCCTGTTTATCAATTGACACCTTTCCTAACTGGTTCACTTAAATTTTCAGCCACTCCTTCTTTAGCATATTCCTCCTTTTATGATTTTGCCTACCCATCTCTTCATCCACTTTTACTTATTCCACTTCCATCTCCTGCCACTTCTATTTCTCAACCCCCTCAGTTGGTTAGTGAATATGAAGGATTTGATCAGCGGATTCCAAGAAGAAGAGGATGGAGCTCAACTGATTCTCTCACAGGACCCTAGATAAACTGGCCAATAATTCCAAGGGACTGGACAACTGCTAGTCAAGCATACCAGAATTACCTCCATTTTGCTCACCAATATTCACAATCTCTAGATCCTTCAATGAGATTGACAGCTCACTTTGCTTGGTATCTAGCATACATGCATAGGCATTCCCATAACGATCAAAAGGCCATTCCAAAGCTTTGCATGAATGTCAATGTGAACATTGATTCCCAACAGTTGGATGTCCTATATTTTCATGCCCTATGTCTACCTAGCAGATACCTTGTTTTGCTAGAAAGGATGTGCTGCCTGCAGTTCTTTCAAAGTCCTCCCAAGACATTTGTGGATGAGTCCTTCTCCATGGATCGTTTTCGAAACCATCAAGCCTTCAAAAGGGATCACCTTCATTGATGCCTTTGCAATGTATTTTGGATGATTCTTAATGATATATCTCTCTTTTTGGAGGTATCATTCAGATGGTTGTGTTAGTGTTTGTGTGTGTGTTGTAATAATTGTATGTGATGAGTTCGTGCTGCTTAAGATTAATTTGTTCGAGAGCTCTTTTCAAACTATTGATGGTGGATGGAAAGCCTGTGGTGGAAAGCTGAAGACGAACCTCTTATATCCTTTAAAAATTTGTTATGATTTTTAAATGATTATCAGATGAGTTAATGAATAACGAAGTTTTCCTTTAGTAGTTTTTTCTAGAGATACAGGTGATAAGTTTGGGTCGTGGTTTGGCGAGATTATTGAAGATCCTACGGAAGATAAAATTGAGCTCTTTAGTGAACTTATATTCTCCTTTTCCTTAGGTCACAAGGACTCTTCCTTTCTAAGTGTGGGGATATGTTGAGAGTGGAAAAAGACTAAATTTTTGACTGATTTTTGTTGTTTTTAAGGACTGAATGATTGATTTTTGATGGATTTAGAGTGATGTATGGTTGTTAATGGAAGTATTTGAGAGTGTTTTGGATGATATTGATTATATTTTGGAAGATCATGATGATTCTCAGTAGAGATATGAAGCTCTGTGATGTTCTGATAGGTTCTGTTGAGGTTTTGATTAGTTCTGTATACCTTTTGTATAGCTTCTGTTTTGTTCTGATTTTCTTCTGTATGAAGCATGGATTGATGATTAATGAAGATTGAGATCTTTTGGAAGCCTATTGAATAGTTTTTGATAGTTTTTAATGGTTTTAGTATGAGTTATGAGGTTTTGATGACCTTCTGTAACCCTCTGTAAACCTTCTGTAGAGCCTTTGTCTCTGCTCTGTAACTGTTCTGTATCTGCTTTGGTACTGTACTATACTGTTCTGTAGATCTTCTATAAGTGTTCTGTAGAAAGTATGTGTGACTTTAGGAAAGTTTTCTAACTTTTGGGAAGGATGAATATAAGTTCAAAAGAGCTAAAACAAATGGAAGAAGCAACTGCTGAAGACTAAAGAGAAGTCTGGAGTGATAGTGACAGTAGTGAGCTATGAAGAGACACTGTAGTGGCTTTAGTGTCTCTTCACATCAAACATACCTCTTGGGAGGTGCATCCACGACCTAAGAAGGATTATTGAGAGTTATTATGAGAGTATTGTAGTGAGGAGATGATGTACTATTGAGAGAGAGAGAGAGAGAGAGAGAGAGAGAGAGAGAGAGAGAGAGAGAGAGAGAGAGAGAGAGAGAGAGAGAGAGAGAGTCAATTCTATCAAAACAGTGTAATTGTATATGAGAGATTAAGAGAGAAAACTATGAAGACATGGAAGATGAATACTATGTGATTGATTTCCATTCAAAAATGGTGTATTCTTTTATGTTCCTTGTTCTATTGAAGAATTCTATGAAGAAGTTGAAGATTATGGTTGACTCTATTAAATCCGTGGGAGATATCTACTATGATGCTGCGTGAAGATTTGCGGTTTTCTTTGTTTTGGTCATCAAAAGAATGAAATGAAAGCTTGTTGATGTTACAAGATAGATTTTCTTGCAGTAGAATCCCCTTTTCCTTGGTGTCTCTCTTGGGGCTCCAGAGACATCATTCCATTCAACCCAAGGAAGGGGATACGCAGAAGGTCTCTCATCCTCTTCTACTCTAATCCGAGAAGAGAAGACACTGAAGAAATTTATCCTATTCTATCAGTCCAGTTAGAAGTCATACCTCTACTCTTGTCCCTATTCCGTGAGAGAGAGAAGTATTGCTCTCCACGAGGCAAGAAGAAGCATCTGTGAGGCCTACATCATTGAATTCCGCAATAACCATAATCATCATTGAGAGTCTTACACCCTTGCTAACCGATATTACTGTCGTGTTCTTCTTCTTCTACGAATCATATTTCCGTCATGGCCCGCCAATCACAAACAAGATTGATGTCTTCAAGAAGTTATGACTTCAATCGATCATGCAACTTTCAAGTGATGATTAATCTAGTAGTAATCAATACTTTAATTTCACATAATGAACTCTTCCCCTTGGAATTTAACTAAGGGTATCTAGATTTTGGGGTCTCTAACTTCCTAGTTTAAGGTTTATTCTTGTAACCAAGTTTCTTGGCCTTAAGTTAGTTTTGTCAATTTAGAGATTTTTCCGGTCTTAAAATCTTCTATCAAAGCTTCTAGATTAAACTATATCCTTGACTAATTTCTTCGGGGTTCATTCCTCGTTCATTCTTAATAAATCCGTCTTGAAAAATTCCTCATGATTTCTCATGAGTTCTAGAATTTCATAGTTTCCCTAATAGTTTCTAGTCTATAAGATGTTCTAATAAATTACCAAGTGAATACTCTAAGATCACAATATTTCTTAAGAGACTTATCTTATTTCTATTTAATTCTTATAGAAAATTTTAGAAAAAAAACCTATGGTATCGAAATTGGTGACTCCGTTAGTGACTCCGTTAGTGACTCTCGTGACTCCGTTAGTGACTCCCGTGACTCCGCTAGTGACTCCCGTGCTCGCAACTCCAACTGTTGCTTCCATGTTAGTAGGGTCATTTGTGATTTTTGCTTTTGAGTATTGGAACATATATAAATTGAGGAGCCCTATACCTCCCCCAAGGATAGGTGTTGAATCCCCATACCAAGAGGAGATGTTTTTACCGCCGCGGAAGCATGGACTGACTCCGATGGTGAGAGGTCTCCCAGCAGGGATCGTATTAATTAGGAGGTGGTTAAGGTGCTAGGGGGGCTTTGGCTAGTAAATCCTTTACGTACCTAGGAACTACATGGTCCCCTGTATGGCCCAAGTTCTACTTGGGACACCTAAAAATGCTAGCTATAGGTGGATTTAATCTTGGTGATGTGTAGATGCATCGGATGAGGCAGCACGTGAAATTGTAATTTTTCTCCTATACGGGAAGGAGAACACACATTATGGAATATAATCAATGAATTTGTTCTATTCTGATTGTATGTCCATGTGTAAGTTACGCAAATGAACAAATGTGCATTAAAGGATTGTTTGTAAGAGATGGGGAATACAGGGAAAAATACGGGAATAAAATAATGGAGGAAAAACACCTGCTACACTGGCGGTATATAAGATGTAAGGGACTTGACATTTTTCCCAGCAGATTATAATAACAAGTCTCCTTCATCTTCTCTCCCTCTCTCTAGCTTTCATGGCTTCCTCCCTTCCTTTACTATCTTTCTCTCTCTTCTTCTAGAATTTCTCTCTCATCATCACTCTCTTTCTCTCTCTTTTGCTTCTCTTCTTCTCTCTCTTCTCTCTCTTCTGTAGTCATCTCTCTCCTCTTCCTCTATCCCCAACCCTCTCCTTGACAATTGGTATCAAAACATAGGTTCTTCATCTAGTTGGCCAACATTCCATTTAGTTAATCTTTTTTCAGTCACATAGATTTAAGAGCCACAGGTACACAGGTACAGACATGACATGGAGCAGCAGTGTAGTTATCAAGGAATTTTCGACCACAAGGACTGCAGTTCTGGAGCATTAATGGAGTCTTGGACCAAGTTTGAAGGTTGGAAGATAGTCTTGGACCAATTTTGAAAGTATTTTCCTAAAAGACAGTGGTGAATGGAGTAGAAGAGGGTAAAGCCCTGGTTAATTTTCAAGAAGAGTCTTCTCTCTGTTCATTCTTAAGCTTCACCCAAGCTTCCACGGAGAAGAATCAGTTCAGATCTCTTCCCTCCCATCTTGATTGATCAAAAGGCTTCTACAAGAGCTTCCCAGGGACCTTGAGCTTCATTCTAAGCAGTCATTTGGTCATTTTCACCTTGCCTTGGCCTACAAGAGGTCTAGACTTGGTTGAAGGTAGCCTTGTTTACACATGCGCAGTGGTTTCTGGATGCTGCCATAGCCATTATGTGCAGTCTCCTTGCTGCTTGGTCGAGGGCCCAAGCAGCCCTTACTCAAACAACTATAACTTTAGGCAGTCAAAGGCAGCCTTATTTGCACACGCATAGTGGTTTCTGGATGCTGCCATAGCCATTCTGTGCAATCTTCTTTCTGTTTAGTCAAGACCAGGCAACCCTTGCTCAAACAACTATAACTTTAGGCAGTAGACACTTCATTCCTATTGGTACAAGTCCAGAAAGAAAGTTTTGCGGCCCATGCAATCTTTATCTCTGTGTCTTTTCTATCTAATTGAAATGCTTCACAAGCCGGTTAAGGTGCATATATGCCAGTTTGAAGTCTCGAAGGCCAGTGAAACCTACTGGATGTTGCAATTTCATGCCTCAATCGAGTAATTGGTGCCTTGTTTCTCCTCGCCTTGTGGTGACTCAGCATGTCTAAGCAAAAGCCAGTTTCAATACTTCTTCCAGGTCTTATGACTATATTCACCAGCCATATACCACTCTTGACTACTCGCAATGAACTACTAATGGAGGATTCCTCTTTTTTTAAGCAACCTGCATCTCTGAAAGTGCTCGAGGGTACCCCTACACACTAGGAATTTGGAGCAAAGAATAGGTTAAAGCTTGGCAACCTATCGTGCAAGTTGTTCAAGATAAAGGAGGAATCTTTTTTTTTCCCTCTGACTACAGCATGTCGACAAAGTTTCTTGTTATGCTTATTAGACTAATGGTAGCCTCATGTGTCTTTCTCCAACAAAAAGATCATTAGAAAGTTACCCCTTCCATCTAGGATACACTAATGGTAGTCTCTTGTGTCTTGTTATGCTCATTAGACTAATGGTAGCCTCCTGTGTCTTTCTCCAACAAAAAGATCATTAGAAAGTTACCCCTTCCATCTAGGATACACTAAATATTCGACACATCCTGCTTTGAGAACAAAAGAGATTTCAGACGTGGTTGCAAATTTTAGGAATGTAGCACAAGGAATGCAATTGAAGCAGGTTTTGATGGAGTAGAGATATACAGTGTGCTGCTCAAGGCACTTCACTGGAGGAAGCTTTTTAGCGAAGCTTGGTCTAGAGCTTCTGTTCACCTTCTCACGTATCAGACTAATTAGGCATGGTTCTAGGATAGTACTTCAGATACAAAAGCTTGGAATTGGTGTTCCATGAAGAGGGATGCAACCTCTTGGTGTCCCATCAGGACAAGCTGTACGTTGACTAGGTCCACCATACTTTCGAAACTTTCTTATTTCATCTAAGAGAGTTTCATCAAGACTAGTTCCAAGTTACTTTCAGCACATCTACAGTCATAGAGTTCCATCTAGAGAAGCTAAATTTTTTGGCTTTCTCTTCTATAGTCAACTATCTATGTAGTGAATCAGCCTGAAAAGGCATCATTTTACTAAGAAAACAAGCAAGCTATATAATTTGAGCCTTTCTTTGAGTCGTATGAGGGGAAGAGAAGAGATGGCTGCCTGTTTCAATTATGCCCAATTGGACTTGCACAAAGCAATGTTGTCAATATAACTCCAACTAATGGAGTAAATGCTGTCAACCTTTCAATGGCCCACAATACTAGGGACTTAGCTTCTTGAATTCCCCCAAAGATAATGAACTTTTCTTTGGGTGAACTCATAGGAAAACCATGTCACCTTCTTTGAAGATGCATCCTTGCCTTCATTGATTGGCATATGCCTTTTGTCCTTGGTGGCTTGAATATCTTGCCTATAGCTTTCACTTTTTCTTATCCATTTCTTCCAGCATTTGCTTAGATTCTTCTACCCATAGGGTAGGATATCGAAAAAATTTAATGGGGTAAGACAATCTTGTCCATATAGTGCCTGAAAAAGAGTCATTTGAATACTTTGATGGTATGATGCATTATAGGAAAATCCAACTAAGGGTAAGTATTGGATCAACCATTTGGGTTCCCTATTATAATAAGCTCTTAGTATGTCCTCAATAACTTGGTTGACCCACTCCATTTGACCAATCGATTTGGGGATGGTAAGCAATACTGAAGCAGAGATGGGTTGCTAGAGCTTCAAATGAACTCTTCCAAAACTTTGAGGTGAAGAGAGAATCTTGCTTGCTGATGATTCTTTGGGGTAATCCATGTAACCTGAAAATTTCCTTAATGAAAAGCCTGGTGATATCAGAAGCCTTGTACTTGGTTTTTATAGGAATAAGATGGGTAACTTTTGTTAGCATATCAATGATTACCATTATGGAGTTATATCCTCCTTGTATCAGGGGTAATCCAACTATGAAGTTCATGGTGATATACTCCCATTTCATTTGAGGGATGTCAAGTTGCTAGAGATTTCCTGGCATCTTGACATGCTCGGCCTTAATTTGTTGGCAGTTTAGGCATTGGATAACATACTTGAGTACGTCACCCTTGAGTCTTTCCTAGTAGAAGCTTCTTCTTACTGTATTAAGAGTCTTAGCATAACCATGATGACCCAAAAATGAAGAATCATGCGCTTCCCAAAGTATTTTCATTTTGAGTTCATGATTTGTAGGAATACATAGTCTTGTCCTATAATAGGCAAGCTCCTTGTTTATGGAAAAATCATGATACTTAGTCTTGAGTTTTGGATTTGAATCCTTGATGAAAATTTCTCTTAACAAGTTCTGATAGCTTGGATCCTTCACTACCTCTTCTTTAGCTATTTCTATGAGAGGGTTATTGGGCATTGAAATCATTGTGGCAAGAGTTCCGGTCCTAGAGGGTAGGATTAGAGCATTAAGGAATGATTTACGGCTTAGGAAATTTGCAATCACATTCTCCTTGCCTGGGCTAACCTTGATTTCAAAGTCGAATTCTTTAGCCATTTCTACGAGAGGGTTATTGGGCATTGAAATCATTGTGGCAAGAGTTCCAGTCCTAGAGGGTAGGATTAGAGCATTAAGGAATGATTTACGGCTTAGGAAATTTGCAATCACATTCTCCTTGCCAGGTCTATCCTTGATTTCAAAGTCAAATTCTTGCAAGATCTCAACCCATCGGCGTTGTCTCATATTGTGATATCCCGACTTTGATTTAAAATCTTCCCAACTTCTCGCAAAATGGACTTGAAGAACTCTAAAATCATTAAATAGAGGAAATCTTGAGAAAAAAAACCGAGGATTGTAACCGGACATTTTTTTTGGATTGGCAAGGACTGCAGCCACACATCACGGAAGTTACCACTCGAATGAGAGTTATGAGCCATATTAGTCATTAGTGTTAGTGTCTATAGTATGGATGGTCCAAAAATATTAGATTTTTGGACAAAAACTTGCATATTTTTGATATTTTGGATATTATTTACTACAAATATCCTAAAAAGCTCTGAAAACTTCTAAAACAAGGTGTCATGTAATAAAAAGAAGTGGTTTTTTCAGCTAGTTTTGGAGATTTAATGCAAAAAGAAGGATTAGCAAAATCACGTGCGTCACGATTACAGTTTACAGGCAGCAATAGCACTCCAAAGAACAGGGAGAAGAAGAAGGAGCGATTGGAAAGATTTTTGAGCAAGTTTCCTGCAGTTTTATCACCATTTTGGAGCCAACAGAACCATTAGATTTCTGATTTGAGCATCATATTGCATCTTGGAAGCTTCAGATTGCTGATTTTACCAAGATTCCCTCCATAAAGAGCTGTTCTTCTTAGCCACAATCCTTCTTCTCTAATTGATCTATAGATAAGAGGCATGGGGAGCACTTGAGAGAGGTCTGAGCAAGAGGGGAGAGGCCCTTCTCAGGAGTATAGAGCAAGAGGGAGGAAAAGAGAGAGAGGTAGAAGGATATCCCCCCCCTCCCCCCCCCCCCAGAGGCTACGAGAGGGAGCTAGAGAGGGGGAGAATTAGAAAGAGAGAGAGAGGGAAGAAGATCCCGAGAGGCAATTAGAGAGAGGGAATTAGAGAGGAAATGAATTAACTCAACCTCCCCCTATCTTGGTATTCATCTTGGCAAGTTGCTCTCATTCTCTCCCATCCCGAATTCATTCCACCTTCTCTATCTCTTGAACCTGCTCACAAACAATGGCTCCAAAGCAACAAGGCGAAAAGACCATGAAATCCATTGCAATTGGTGGATATTACAAAAGATACAAGAATGCCTGAGGTTGTCGAAATTGCCACTACCAACAACGGAACATCGGGTGTGGCAAACGTAAGCGCAAGCAAAGACAAAATTTCCAAAGATGTCATTCCAAACCAAGTTGTCCACAACTCAGAAATATTATTTTCATATCGCCACATAAAATAATAAGGTTTTTTTAAAAATTAAGTTATAAAATGTTAGCTTTACATTTTCACTTATAGAAGATGTCACTTTCATCGAGAGAGAGTATTAATATATGCACAAATAGTTAACTGCTACCTATGATTTGTAGATAGATTAATCGAGATTATAATTTGTAGAATCATGATGGAAATAGTTGCAGGAGGTTATTACGCAAATGAGTAAAGGAAGTTATGCACACTCGAGATGAGTAAAATAATTCAATATATTTATTGCCAAAGGCGACAAATGAGTAAAGGAAGTTATGCACACTCAAGATTAGTAAAATAATTCAATATATTCATTGCCAAAGGTGACAATAGTTAGGAGTTTATTAATACTTAAAAAGTGAAAGTCTATTTAAAGAATCTTGTAAATCATCTCGTTAAATTACTGTTGCAATATTTTTCTAAGTACCAACTAAAGGAAATTTGCTTATGTTGGGTAAGTTAGCCCTAAACAAGAAATTCGTGTCTTGCTTAACAACATTGAAATATTTTCACTCAACACTTCTTTATGGGAAAAAGAATCCTCTTTAGAATGTAAGGTTACCTTGGGTTAAGGATCTACCTTGGCTATGTGAGGCTGTGAATTTGCATGATGGTGTGATTCATTGTTTGAAAGGATTGTTTACATTTGCTAGAATCTAGATCTCTGATTAAAAACATTGACAAACAGGATAAAAGGAAAGATCATGCTAGGATACCCCCAAGCTAGTTGTGAGACCCTACTCCAAGGGGTCATGATTATTGCTTCGAGAGGCTTAGACCGGCTCCATAGTGGAAAGGTTTTTCCATGGGGATAGTTTGGAGCAGTAGGAAATGTGGATGCCAAGGGGGGCTCTAGCCATAAATTCCGCATTACTCCTAGAATGCAACGAGCCCCTTCGCAACCTTGGATGGGATCTTGGAACCTTAATACTAGTTACAAGGGAGAAATCTTGGTGGATAGAATACCCTCTTGGAATTCTGTATATCTTCTGCAAGATCGGGAAGATGGATATTGTAATAAACTTCTAATATAATAAAGGATTTTTTTTTAAATTTAAGGGTTGTTTGAATTGTATGCATGTCTATAAAATAAATTACGTGAAGGAACCTGTGATTTAAGGAACTAATTAAGGAAGCTGGTTGTATATGTTTCAATAAATGTATTCTAGGTAATTAAAAAGCTAAAGATGATACCGTCATCAGAGAAAAGTGAGTGGGTGTGACTCCCGACAGGTCCGCCCAATGGTAGGGTGGTCTCGATTAGTTGGGAGCTTTTCTAAATCAGCGATAGAAATAGGAAGATGATAAATTGACCAACTAGTCGTTAGGTAAAATCAACTTGCATTGTTTTAGAGGGCCAGAATAGGATTTTGCCTTATGGGTAGGAGGGTTGACGTACCTCACTCCCCTTCGTCTCCCATTCTCTTTGAACCAAGCGCAATTGCAAGTCTGCTTCAATTCAAGTAATCCTATAGAAAGTGGGAACTCAAAATTACTGATGTAAGCTCGGTGTTAGGAGACCCATCTAATTTTAGGAGCCCATAAATTTAGGTCAATCCTAGTGGGTTCTCGATTGGAACTCTTCCATTGCGAGATGTAGACTCATTAGGGCCTAAGTGACAAACCTCGTGATAATCCAAGGGAGTGCTAGGTGGTGTCATTTTGGAAAACCTACTGATGGACTGCTAAAAGGTGCACCTTGGATTGAGATTGGCAGACACCTCACACATATTGAGATCTGGCTGAGTAAAAATCCACTTTAGGCTTTTATGATCAGTGATTCAAGAAAACATATTACCAAGTAGGTAATGTCTCCATAGTTTAAAGTCATGAATTACAGTAAGTAATTAAGGACATCCAATAGCCTATGCTTCAAGAAAATTAAAGATCCACGAAAGAAACTATGCCACGCATGATTGCATAAGTACACAACCCAAAGCAAGAGAGCTTGCGTCAATTATGACTTCGAATTCTTTGCTAAGGTTGGGTAGCCTTAAGATAGGAGCAGTTACCAAACTCTGCTGCTTAAGATTCTCAAAGCTAGATTGTTTGGTAGACGTCCATGTAATGGAGACCTATTTTTTGAGAAGGTGGGTGAGAGGTGTGGAGATTGAGGCATAGTCTTTAATGAAGACTCTATACTAGCCCATTAGCCTTAGAAAGCTTTGCACTTCCTTGACCGTTATTGGGGGTGGCCAGTCTTGTACATCTTGGACCTTGGCAAGATCCAATGAAATACCATCTGCCCATACTATGAATCCTAGATATTCAATTTGCTTCTTGAAGAAAGCACATTTCTTCTTTTTAGCATACAGTCTGTGGACCCTCATTGTTTCAAGAATTGTTCCTATCTATGGTTCATGGCCTTCTTCATTCCTTAGAATACGTTAAGATATTATCAAAGAAGACGAGGACAAAGTCGTCAAGGTAGGGTTGGAAAATGTCTTGCATCAACCTGTTGAAGGTGGAAAGAGCATTTGTTAACCCAAATGACATCACAATAAACTCATCATAACCGTACCTTGTGTTAAAAGAAGTTTTAGGGATATCTTCCTCCCTAATTCTTATTTGATAATATCCTAATGTGAAATCAATCTTCGGAAAGATCTTTGTTGTCAAGCAACTCATCTATCCTAGGGATTGGATATTTGTTTTTCAGTATCACCTAGTTTAATCCACGATAATCGACACAAAGGTGGAGTTTTTTGTCTTTCTATTTTTGGAATAAAATCAGCTCAATGGCTTCAGAAAATGATATTTGGTAAGGCCGTTTGGCGACGGGGGCATCGCCTGGAATGAGTTGAATTTCATGATCTACTTTCCTTAATGGTGGGAGCTTTGTTAGGTCTTCTGGAAAAAAATCCGCATATTCTTTTAGCCAAGATGGTTGATCCTTGGCTTCTTCACTATCCTGCTTAGCCTTGTTGAGTTTAATTAGATAGACAGGTAATCCTTTCTTCAATCCCTTTACTATTCCGTAGGCTTTAGCCAGATGAACCTTAGGCTTCTTGCATCTCCCTGAGTGGTTACTTATTCTCCCTTTGAATTTTGGAATGTGATTTGGCCCTTTCTGCAATGGATATGGGTATTATTTGGAATTAACCAATCCATTTCTATCAAACACTTATAAGCCTCGGGGTTCATAATTGAGAAGTTAATTTTGGAAGAATTTCCACCCAAGCTAAATTCTAAAATTCCTAGTTTGTTGTGTTGATAGAACTTCTTTGGCAATTTTCTAATTCCACAAGCATTCTAGGCGCAATAATAGTGTTTATGCCTAGCCTTTTTGCGCATTTTGGTGATACGAAAGAGTGGGTACTTCCATAGTTGATTAAAATTTGAAAGGGTTTACCTTGATAAATAGTTGGTGTTTGAATTACAGAGAATTGGCGATTTGGACCCTTCTTATTGAGAGTGGCATGTACTTGGATCTTTCCATATCAGATTCCATTGTGGGATCTTTATCATTACTAATCTCCTTTAGGTCTATTCTAGTGACCTTTCTCTTGGCATCTTGGCTTTGCCCGCGAAACTGACCTTGGCTAGCTTTGGACAGTACCTCTTGAAATGTCCTAGTTCCTTGCAATAGAGGCACGTTGGAATCTCATTTCTCTTTCCTATGGGTATAAAGCTTCCCACATCATTTGATTTGGGCTTCTGTGTCTTGTTTTGTTGGTAGTATCCTTGGGCTTTTTTTGCATAACCTTGGAAGTTGCCCTTATTTTGACTGTTTCTGTTTCAAATTTTTGCATTTCTTATCCTCTATTCAATTTCCTAAACAATTGCAGCCGCTCAAATCAATGCATCTTGTAAACCCAATGGTTTCATTAGTTCAAGAAATGTATTAAAGGGTGGATTTAGACCATTGCAAAATTTGGATAATTGCTCTGAAACATCCATCGTAGGTGCATATTTTAGATGTGTTATGAATTTGGAGTAGTAGACTTCTAGGCTTAGGCTTAGTTGCTTTAGATTCAAGAACTCATTCATCTTCTGGGCTTGATATGTGGGCAGAAGATATCTCCCACATACCGAGCCCTTAATTTTGTCCCAAGTGATAGCGATTTTAGGTGTTCTTTGGTCCTTGCACCACTGTTTTCACCAAAGATAGGCATCTCCTGTGAGTTTTAGTTTGACGAACATGGCTTGATTTGACGGTGCAATCCTTGCAGTGAAATAGTCTTCCATAGATTCTATCCATACTTTTTCTTCACTTGGAATGTCCCTTTCGTTACCATCAAACTCAGGTGGCTTGTACTCCTTGAGAAGAAACTTCTTCTCTTGGGATTCCGTAGTATTGAGATTCGAGGTGACATTCTAAGGATTATGCAATTTTATGATCAATTTTTTTTCCAACCATATTTAAAAAAAAAAGATGTTTACTTGCTTACTCCACCTCATTAATTTCATAAGAAAAAATTCTATCTACTATTTTTGATTTATCAAGGAGATAAACGGATGGAAAAAAATAATTCTTTACGTCAATAGGAAGGGAATACATTGTTCAATTAGTTTGGGAGCTCATACTATTCTTGGAAAAGATTTTCTACCATAATCTAGGCATGGCATTGCGATACATCCATCGCATAGTAATTAGGATTCTGAGAATAAATATCCAGAGATCTATATTTGCATTGCAATACATCCATCGCATAGTGATTAGGATTCTAAGAATATATATCCAGAAACTTATATTTTAGAGAAAGGTCATGTAATCCATCTTTCTTGTAGTTGCGGTAACTGGAGCATCCTACATCCATGACTCGATCAGCTAGTATAACCCTTGTAACCTCCTCATAGATGTAGTGGTTTAGTTTGATCTATCGCCCTCTAGTGAACATGTTTGAGTTTACTTTGGTCTCATAGAGGAGATAAACCTTGGAAACCTTAAGGGCTTCCATCCACCTTAATCTTTTTAAATTATTCTAGAGGTAAGCAAGACTATTTGCGTCAATGTAACAATACCCTCCGCTTAACATCCCTCACCTTTCATAATATAGGGGTGAAGGATTGTATATCTGATCTAATGTTCACATAATCTAGTTTCTCCAGCTAAAGCTAGAGGAGTGCATTGATGGCATAAACATAACTCTTGTAAAATCAAGAATTGTTTTCAAGGTTCCTAGAACTCAAGAATTTATATCAATAAGAGAAGATTTTACTACTTAAGAAAATGATATTTTTTTTGCTGTAAATATAAGTATTTTTATTTACTTGCGTCATGTCCTACAGTAATATGCACTCTAATACCAACTATAACGTGCCGTTGAAGGTATTTCTCCTTGGCGATATGTTCTTAGTAGCCCATCAAGAGATGTCCTAGGAAGTGCCATCCGAGATTTTGATAAAACCCTTGGAGTTTGCTAACTAGGCTCGCTTGAGTCTACTTTGCAGTGGAAGTTCTGACCGCTCCCACGAGGATCGACCAGAGTTTTTATGGCCAAATCTATTACTAGTGGCTAACTAGTATTAGCAAATTCTAAAGTGATGTGATTCACTCTTTCTGATTTCTAATGGTCCATCAATTGCGATTTTTATTCCTTCTTAGGAAAGCTCTCAGCTTACTAAGACCAGCCAACCATAGGTCTGGATCCATCGAGGGTCCATCCTCCCACTTCCCTCGAGAGAGTAGTTTTAGCTATCTAATTACCTACCACTTTAGGTTCAACATATAAAAACAACTTCTTTGAATTATCTTCTGATACAAATTCGTTACACGCCGTTAATTCATGACACAAAAACATAGTAACGCAATTCCTTCTTAATAGTTCATTTTCAAAAAAATGACATTTTACAAATATTTTTTTGTTTGAAGGTATTATTTTCTCCAAGTTTAGTTTCCTAACTAGTATTGGAACTTCTAGGCACAGTCTGAAAATCGAAGGGTAGTTGGCAATTTGTAAGATCCTAAGAAGTTTATGACGAGAGCCCCTTGGTATCCTCACCTCCTCCTACCAACTAGAGTTCCATACGACAAGATCTTTCACATCATGATTGGTCTAAACTCACTGACGTGAAAAAAAAAACCCTTGGAGTAGGTTTTATTTACGTTAGCCTTGGGGAGGTTTAGCGCCATTAAGAACACTACCTCAGTGTGGCAATTTGTGTTCACCATAATATTGCCTTAGTCCTTGGCGATTTGTATTAAGTCATCTATCTTTTAGCTTGATGATTTTAGGAAAGATTAGTACCTAGCTTACAGTCACTAACATCTTATTTCGAATGCATTATACATAAACTTTTAACAAGGTTATTTCAAAGACAAATCTTTTCTTTCCAAAATAAAATCGAGGAAAATTAGCATAGGTGGCAAAATAATTTTAAGACAAATCAGCATAAGTGGCAATGCCTTTTAGTAGTCCTGTTGGACTTCCTCTTCTTTGGGGATCATTTTGGACTGAATTTAAGCAAGACTTTCATACTTGAGGATAACTTCCTTGGAGTTTCATGGATCTTTGCTTATAATAAAAGAAAATATTGGTCATTTTAATTACAAACAATATTATTTGGCAATTTCATCTCAAGGTCTCTTATATACCAAGGTGTGGGAGCTTTCACTCAACCTCCAAGACCCTCGGACCGCTTATTGTTTCAAGCGTTTCAAGCCGAGCACTAATGGCTACCTCTCACATAGCCGACGCGCCATCCATATCTACGGGTGTAGTGAGCTTACCTTGATGCCGTTCGAGTTACCTCCTCTCCCGCACACTCCGGTAGCTCCACGATCCAAGTGCAAGCTTCAAGCAAGCTCCATCCTCAAGCTCCACGCTCCAAGCTCCATTGCCGCGAGCAAGAGAAGAGAAGAGAAGAGAAGAGAAGAAGAGAGGAGAAGATGGAGAGCTTCTCCTCCTCGGTCCCTCACCCTCACACACTCACTCCCTCACACTCTCACACTCCCTCTCTCAAGCACAAGCTCAAGCAAGCAAGAACAAGAAGAAGAGGAGAGCTACTTTTGGCCACACACAAGAATGAGCTTCTCATTCACTTTTCAACTTTATATACAAAGCCCTAAATCCCTTTTGGGCGGTCATCCCCTTTTCCCCTTTTTTACATAGCCGGCCGTAGCCTAGGCCCTTTTTCCCATTGTCCTTCTACCTTCCTAGCTTCCTTTCCACCGCCCATCTACATTTACAAATTGCAGGCGCTCTTTTACAAGATTTCAGGGTGCGCCTTTTTATTTTAAAATGCACCTTTCCCCTTTTGCCTTTGCCTTGGACTTTTAAGGTTGCCCTTACACTTTTGGCCTTTTCTCCTTTTCTTTCTTTAGTCGGGCTACCTTTTTTCCGCCTTTGCCCTGCGTCTTTTCCACTTCTTTTTGCTTTCTTCGTGTTGGGGTTAACATTACCCCCCTCCTAGACAAGTGCCAGTCCCATGGCACTCACCATCGTAGGTAGCAGGCTGTAGCATGCACCGAAGACGTGGGTGGCAAGGACGCCTGTGGTTTCCGTGGAGGAGTGTGGGTGGTGGTGTGGAAGAAGGTCATGGGGGCCTGTTGGTGGCCAAGGTGGCTGGTGGAAGGTTGTTGGAGTTGATGGTAGGGCTATTTTGTGTTGGGGATTGAATTGATGGCCAGCACAAGTGGTAGTTTGTTGGGGATTCTGCACATGATGATTCGTTGCGGGCTTGTCGAATGGTAAGGGATAAGTAGTCAGATTTTGATGAAGAGCGAACAACACCTTATACCTGCAATTGGAAAACCTTACATGTGGTCTCTCCTTAAGGGGTAGTGCTAGTCTTCTTATCGTGCACAAGACATATTTGATTAGTTTGGGAGACAGGTCGAACTCTAAGCAAGCTGAGAGTATTGCCCTGCACTTGAGGACCCAAACTGTGCATATACTTTGGTGCAGATATTATGTAAGTGCTTGTGCATAGTTAGATATTACGTAGTTAGAAGACCGTGGGCTAGTTTCTCATAACAATGTGTGGATGAAGCAAAGTTGTCCGTGTTGAGAAGAAGTACACGTGAAGGTATATGAGACATCCTTTGCATTGTGACTGCACGATGGAGCATAATTGAATATAGGGACACCGCACTTTCAGTAGCTAGAAACTATTGGACTTGCTTGATGAGTGCGGTGTACTTTTCATGGCCAATCGTGTGGTGCTTATCACCACTGATTGCAATGGTACTAAGGCAGAGTGCAAAAGAAAATTGTGCAAGTGGGTCAGGGTGACAGGTCTAACCCTAGGTGAGACAAGCTCCCCAGGTATTTCCTGCCCTTGATATGCCCTGAACAATTGTGGGTGATTGTAGGGGGCTAGGGGACTAGGGACGAAGCCGGTCGACCAAGGTCACCAGACGTACCTAATTTGAGGACCCCTAGGTGCTGTGCTGTGATCATGGGTGCTTCTTATTTTTCCATTCATTTCTTTTCCTTTTCTTTTTCTTTCTTTTTGTTTCTTTTTCTTTTTCTTTTTTTTTCTTTCTTTCTTTCTCTCTCTTTTTTTTTTTTGCCTGAGTACAACCATTACAATATGTTGAGGCTATCAGCCTTTCCATGGGTTGGAAAATGTCAAGCTTCGAAGGCTTCGAAAATGAATAGTACCATGATGATGGTGCCCTAGCCTCGTTGTTAGAGAAGCAGTTGGCGGGAGGGGGAGATACACTTGAGATATTGCAACCCTCCTTGCGGCACATGCGATGTGGGTACAATTGAGGTGACAACTACCGTGAGCCAACTATAGAGCTTGTCCCAGAAAGGGGGCGTGGTCCAGGAATGTTTTGTGGGCCATGCCATGTGGGCAGTTGGCAAGGGTGCTTTTCGGCAGCGTGGCTTTGCCGCGGCTCGTTGTGGGTGTTGCGGTGATTGGATATGAACATTTTCACACAAGGCCCTGTATTATCCTGCATCCACTTGTCGCTTCATGAGAGCATATGCATTGTGTATGCTGCAACTATAATAAACCAGTGCAATGCAAGGAGACATCACTTGTTTGAATTCTATGGTGTTGACCAGACATTTATTACCTACGCTTGGTTAGCTTTTTTCTTTTGCTAAAGGCATAGCATATATTAAACGTAGATATGATAAGTTCATACAAGTCAGGAGCATGTCAACACTTAACAAGTCGGGAACACTCAACCATTTAAAATAAAAAGTCATGGCCAGTTATCATTTGATAAGCCCCTTATGCATTATGGGCTACTCGATTTGTACGAGGCGGGGCGAGTCTGGATGGCCGGGTGATTGGGGCTCTGCTGGTGTGGGACTCCTGTGGGGGTGAGCAGGGAACATGTCGGCCGGGATATGAATGGTGTAATCCCGGCTCGCTACCGTCTCCAGAATTTCTTTAAATAATTCATTAAATTCTTCTCGTTTTCGAGCTGCCCTTTCTGCCTTTGAGCGTCTGGGGCCCGAGCGGGAGCTGGGAGTGCGTACCACTAGTGCTGCGGCCTGTTGCAGGTTTCGAGTCTCGACTTTCTTGACTCGAGGGTTCTTCGGCCTTCGCCCTGGGCAATGTCGCTTAGGACCCCGCTTCTTGGCATACCTCTTGATGGTGGGCATATAGCACTCTGGTGGAGGGGCGCGTGCCACATGCTCCCATCTCTTGCGAAGAGCATCTTTGCAAGCCAAAACTCCATGATGCTCCATGCGTTCCGCTAAAAAAGGAAACCTGCAAGGTGTGAACCAAGGGTTAGACCTCGATACAGGGTACAATTGTTCGCATGGAAGGGATTTTAGTGTGGTTTATCAAGCGCACATGGCAAGTAAATGTGTGATGAGAAGAGGGCTTGAGGAGATTAGCCTGTTAGAACCAACTCTTCTCCCTGCGCTTGACTATCATTACTTGTGTGTGTTGATATTGTTTATACAAAGTGACACAAAAATCAGTGTTTATTTATATACATATCTATGAATCCATGTCACTTCACGAGGATAAGAACCAAGTGTAGAACTCGGGGTTGTACCGGAGCATGGCACACGCATCTAGTATTCGTGGCAGCTGACTTAATACTGATAGATATTTTGCCACGTCGAGTAGCATGGAACCTTGACCGAGTCTACTGGCAATATGTAACTCCTCCTCGGTGAGAACCTTATCAATCAAAGGGCCCTGTAGCCTAGCCCCAGCCAAGTCCGCACCCCGAATGTCAGTGAGCACTCAAAGGGAAGTTGGTGCCACGTAGGTTGGGTCTCTTTGAGAACGCCATTTGGCCAATCGCTTTTCTGAGACCGTCATGATCTGAGCCCCTAGTTCGGCCATTACGACGCGGCTTTCGCACCAACGCTGCTCAAATTGACTCTGGCCTGCTGACAGTCGCTTTAGTAGCTCTAGGTCTACGAGATTCGGTCGGCAGAGCACTTCATTGAACGTGACGGTTAAGCGTAGTTCATCAGCCTCCTCGTCAGGGATGAGTCGCATCTGTTCATGTAGGAGCTTGTCATAGTGCCCGTTAAGATGTTCTTGTTCTTCCCATGATAGAGGAAAGGTCAAGTAATCTCCAAGTTGCTCCTTCATCAATCAGAGCATCGATAGTATGCTCTCTTTTCGCGGTGTCAAAGAGATCGCGCAAGAGCTGCGGAACACGGGGTTCAAGGTACAGCAAGAAATAAAGACTATCAAGAAGATCTCGATAACACAATATTTGATGCCAAGTTCATTATATTGTTTGTCAAATATTTTACAAAAGAAGAGTAAAAAATAAATGACAAAGCATGTCAAACTGTCCTCTGGTTTACAATAAGTGTATGAACTTGGACTCAGGAGCTCCAAATAAATATCTCAGTTTCAAGATTTAATCATAAACAGCTGTACTGTTTTCTGTCTAAAGGGTACTTTAGACCATTCATACCATTCAAACATGAAGACTGTTTGAATCTCTAAGTAGTTGAGATTACAAGGTTTCAAGTCAAGGCTGCTCAAAAACTGTGTAGAATAAACATTGAGCTTTCCACTAAGATCTGGACAAGCTGAAAGTTATTTCTGCTTCTGCTAGAACACTCTTTGTATTGCCACTTCATAATAAACCAGTCCATCATATAATAGAAGAGATGCTTAACATGAAAAGCCTTCAATCAGCCCCTGAAAGAGTACAAACACTTACTACAATAAACTGCATTTGTCATAGTCTACACCAACCAAACTCTTCAAGCATGAGTCCCATAACCTTTATTAGAACGCCAGCTCGGCCTGCTGTGTATTAATATCAACTCCAGAAAGCCAACATCCAAAACCAGGGTGTGAATGATATCAACCCACAACCATCTCCGGTCTGCCCATCAGCTTAAGCATTTTAAGCATTTTGGCCTGGAAAACGGAGTCCACAGCCTCAATGCTAACACCTGTTCCACTCTGCGGAATTGCAAATACATCCACAACTTTGACTGTGTATTCATCAACAAACTCTCCAAGAACGGAAGAAGTCCTGCCAGAGCAGAATCTGAATCGTCATCGAACCAGCTCTTGTTTGGAATGCCATTCTCAACCTAGAACCCAAATGTTTGAGCCTTTGAAATGGGAACAACAGACAATGATTCCACCCCTATTTTTGAGGTTGTAAGTACGTGCTTTGACCAGACCAGGTTCAATAACGGAACGTACTTCAGGAATAGTCACAGATGTTACTGCAGATTTAAGTTCCTTCAAAGTAAATTCACGGTCAGCTCTGATCTTCGAGTTGTAATTCAAAATCTGAGAGTGCACTTCAGGCCAGAGAGGCTCACTACTAGGTCATGGGAATATTCTCACGGCCTTCTTTTGCTTCGCTAAACGTTTGCGCTTCTTGCGAGCAGGCTGATTGAACCATGTTCAGATATAGTTCTGCCAGTCCTTCTTGAAATGGCCGTTCGGAACATCATTGTTATGCTTCATCTCTGTAGGCGAGGGAGGGTAAAGACGACGGTGAAGATTAGCTGGATGTCAGATTCTTTCTGAGAGAGCACCATGGCCTACTAGCAGTCGTGGTAGCATTTCACGATCAATCTCGGTTTGTCAAAGAAACGATTTGCGCCGCCTATCAAAGATCTGCAGTCAATCACATATCCCTTGCCAATAGCTGGCTGATGTGTTACTAACAGCATCTAGTCATAGCTCCATCAATCAGCCCAACGAAGATCTTTGCAAATAGAACGTCAAACAGAGGAAAAATTGAAGCATGGCTCCCTTCAGCACCCAAATAGAACTAAAGTTCCCAATGCAGCAAATTCCACTTCGGCTGGATCAAACCTATAAGTAGGCGAATCACAAGAAGAATCGAACTGCTGGAGGGCTGCCAACTGGTCTTTCCTTCCATTGAACCTGCTGTTAGCTCTCCACTAGCTACCTACAGTAGGGTGCTGCTGTATGAGGGCGGCTTTAGATTTCCTGCTACTGCGGCTCAAATTAGTGGGCCCATGATCAGCTTCGCTCGCATTCGTAGTACCTCGTAAGGCTCTCTCGTAAGCAATTACTGTGGATGATGAACTCAGCACATTATTAGGTCTGACTGGTGCAATACTGTTAGGCCCTTACCCTTCCTGCAACACCACCTCGATCTGCCCTTCTATTGCCAGACAGTCCACAATCCGCTGTCCAGAAGGTCAGAGCAAAGCTCTTCAATCTTGGCCTGAGTCAGACTGGTTTCAATGTCTTTGGGCCCATCTGCCGTTGCTGTAATGAATGGAAGGCTTAAAGTAGTTTGTGTCAAAGTTGACAGCTCCATTTTAGCTTTCTCTGCACTTTCAGTCCAGCGTTGTAATGCCTGCTATCCCCGTATCATTCTGAGTTTTTCGACTAAGCTCTGTCTGTCTCTAATCCGGGCGCAGCCCGCCATTCATAGCCTTTCAAAAATATCCCCCTTTTTCCCAGAATAGGCTAGCCTCCAAAAAGGCCCAACAAATTTAGTTGTTCATATTAGCAAGGTGATCCACGTAATTCTCATCATTCATGTCATGGTCATTTGGGGATGTAAGATTTGCTTAAGTCCCAAAATCCTTAGACAAACTACACAATTTCACCATCATCTCCATCTTCAATGTCAACTTCGATGTTCCCATGTTTTTGCGGGTCTCCATCACCAAAGCACATCTTGTTTGTTTTGGGGATTTGAAGTTTGTCCTGCGCTTTTCTTAGAATTCATCATTGAAATTGACAGCTTAATAATATTCTTTGGCATCAGTTTTTCATATTTTTATTTTTTTTAAATTGAAACACGTGCAATAAGATAACACAGATGCACAACAAAAATGGAGGTGTTTACGACTCGGATGCGCAGCAACACGACAGCGGTGAGTTTGACCCTAAGATAAGCAGGCGGTACTATGTCTTCATCTTCCGGGTCTTGGCTTATAAATTTAAGCCTTCTGACCGATGCCCTTGAGTTCTCAACTACACGACCAGATGTGGATTCTCCACTGCTGTCTTGGATCGTCAGTGCAGTGCTATTCAAGGTACATCTCTCGTCAAGAGTGTCATGTCTAGTCATCTCAGCATTTGTAGCTTGCTGAAGTTGCATTTTGTTCTGACTAGACACGGTTTGAACACAATGTCTTTGTGTTCTCGTGGTGTGGCCTTTTTTCCCTTGATGGCTAGATTGGTCCATTGAGGTTCTAGGGTCTCTGTTTGTCTCTATTCGGGTACGGGCTTTTGGTTGCTCTATTGCAAGTGGGACTCCTTGCTCATGGAGAGCCATTGCTATGCTAGGGTCCAATTTGGAAGACCTGTCACAGCGCGCGTTTTCTCTCCAACCTACTCACGGGAGGTGCGGAGGGGGCAGAGCCCCCTCTGCGGGGGTCCGGGGGGGCAGTCCCCCCCAGCCCGCAGGGCCGTTACGGTAGACCCCATATGCAATTTGGAGGACCGTTTATAGCCAAATTTTGAACTACGTGCTCTAAATTTTAGCCCAGTGATGGATCTATCATGTGCCTTTAGCTCTAGGTAGCCTTTGGGGTCGATCTCGGGGCTTAGATGTATCAGAATTTGTGTTCTAGACACGTGTCCGATTTTGACAGTTTTTTTGTCCGATTCTCAGATGTCCGATTTTCAGGAGTCCGATTATCAGAATCGGACGTCCGATTTTGGGTGGGTCCAATCGGAACAGTGGTCCGATTTTGGTCACGTCTGATTGGATCAAAAAGTGGTCCGATTTTCAAGTGGTCCGATTCTGGGAATCGGATCGGACAGGGTGGTCCGATTCTGGCTGGTCCGATTCTGAGTGGTCCGATTATGGACTCGTCCGAGTGTCCGAGTCGGACGGATTGGTCCAAGCGTCCGATTCTCAAAATCGGACGGGTTGGTCCGAGTGCCACGTGGCACGTCCGATCGGGGTGTCCGATTCTGATGGTCCGATTCTGGGAATCGGACACTGAATCGGGTGTCCGATTCCGTCGGCCCGAACGTACTTTCAAGCACAAATTTGTCCAAAATCTTAAGGTATTGCTTATTGTAGGCTACAAGATTCCATAGGAATGATGCTGGAGTGATGGGGAAGAGATCTATATACCTGGGATAGCCAATAAACTCCAAAATTCAACTCAGCAATGAATCAAACCCTTATGCCCTGTTATGACGGCAGAAACCCTGATGCTTGTTTTTATTCTTTTTTCTTTGTTTCTTCCTACCCTAATGCATCCGAATCACAGAGTAAATACCTACCCTACTTCATTCCACAACATAAATCTCAAGAAAGCAAAACAAACCTACTTGCCAAGGAGATCGAATACCATCTTCAACCCACTCGCTTCCTACCTATCTCAAGCACCAGTTCAGGGAAACCCTTACTTTGATGCTCGATTCGAAGCGCGCAAGCGCTCAAGGCTTGAATCCGTTGGTCCCGGCAATGGAACCAAAATGTGGGAGCTTTCACTCAACCGCCAAGACCCTCGGACCGCTTATTGTTTCAAGCGTTTCAAGCCGAGCACTAATGGCTACCTCTCACATAGCCGACGCGCCATCCATATCTACGGGTGTAGTGAGCTTACCTTGATGCCGTTCGAGTTACCTCCTCTCCCACACACTCCGGTAGCTCCACGATCCAAGTGCAAGCTTCAAGCAAGCTCCATCCTCAAGCTCCACGCTCCAAGCTCCATTGCCGCGAGCAAGAGAAGAGAAGAGAAGAGAAGAGAAGAAGAGAGGAGAAGATGGAGAGCTTCTCCTCCTCGGTCCCTCACCCTCACACACTCACTCCCTCACACTCTCACACTCCCTCTCTCAAGCACAAGCTCAAGCAAGCAAGAACAAGAAGAAGAGGAGAGCTACTTTTGGCCACACACAAGAATGAGCTTCTCATTCACTTTTCAACTTTATATACAAAGCCCTAAATCCCTTTTGGGCGGTCATCCCCTTTTCCCCTTTTTTACATGGCCGGCCGTAGCCTAGGCCCTTTTTCCCATTGTCCTTCTACCTTTCTAGCTTCCTTTCCACCGCCCATCTACATTTACAAATTGCAGGCGCTCTTTTACAAGATTTCAGGGTGCGTCTTTTTATTTTAAAATGCGCCTTTCCCCTTTTGCCTTTGCCTTGGACTTTTAAGGTTGCCCTTACACTTTTGGCCTTTTCTCCTTTTCTTTCTTTAGTCGGGCTACCTTTTTTCCGCCTTTGCCCTGCGTCTTTTCCACTTCTTTTTGCTTTCTTCGTGTTGGGGTTAACATTACCCCCCTCCTAGACGAGTGCCAGTCCCATGGCACTCACCGTCGTAGGTAGCAGGCTGTAGCATGCACCGAAGACGTGGGTGGCAAGGACGCCTGTGGTTTTCGTGGAGGAGTGTGGGTGGTGGTGTGGAAGAAGGTCATGGGGGCCTGTTGGTGGCCAAGGTGGCTGGTGGAAGGTTGTTGGAGTTGATGGTAGGGCTATTTTGTGTTGGGGATTGAATTGATGGCCAGCACAAGTGGTAGTTTGTTGGGGATTCTGCACATGATGATTCGTTGCGGGCTTCTCGAATGGTAAGGGATAAGTAGTCAGATTTTGATGAAGCGCGAACAACACCTTATACCTGCAATTGGAAAACCTTACATGTGGTCTCTCCTTAAGGGGTAGTGCTAGTCTTCTTATCGTGCACAAGACATATTTGATTAGTTTGGGAGACAGGTCGAACTCTAAGCAAGCTGAGAGTATTGCCCTGCACTTGAGGACCCAAACTGTGCATATACTTTGGTGCAGATATTATGTAAGTGCTTGTGCATAGTTAGATATTACGTAGTTAGAAGACCGTGGGCTAGTTTCTCATAACAATGTGTGGATGAAGCAAAGTTGTCCGTGTTGAGAAGAAGTACACGTGAAGGTATATGAGACATCCTTTGCATTGTGACTGCACGATGGAGCATAATTGAATATAGGGACACCGCACTTTCAGTAGCTAGAAACTATTGGACTTGCTTGATGAGTGCGGTGTACTTTTCATGGCCAATCGTGCGGTGCTTATCACCACTGATTGCAATGGTACTAAGGCAGAGTGCAAAAGAAAATTGTGCAAGTGGGTCAGGGTGACAGGTCTAACCCTAGGTGAGACAAGCTCCCCAGGTATTTCCTGCCCTTGATGTGCCCTGAACAATTGTGGGTGATTGTAGGGGGCTAGGGGACTAGGGACGAAGCCGGTCGACCAAGGTCACCAGACGTACCTAATTTGAGGACCCCTAGGTGCTGTGCTGTGATCGTGGGTGCTTCTTATTTTTCCATTCATTTCTTTTCCTTTTCTTTTTCTTTCTTTTTGTTTCTTTTTCTTTTTCTTTTTTTTTCTTTCTTTCTTTCTCTCTCTTTTTTTTTTTGCCTGAGTACAACCATTACAATATGTTGAGGCTATCAGCCTTTCCATGGGTTGGAAAATGTCAAGCTTCGAAGGCTTCGAAAATGAATAGTACCATGATGATGGTGCCCTAGCCTCGTTGTTAGAGAAGTAGTTGGCGGGAGGGGGAGATACACTTGAGATATTGCAACCCTCCTTGCGGCACATGCGATGTGGGTACAATTGAGGTGACAACTGCCGTGAGCCAACTATAGAGCTTGTCCCAGAAAGGGGGCGTGGTCCAGGAATGTTTTGTGGGCCATGCCATGTGGGCAGTTGGCAAGGGTGCTTTTCGGCAGCGTGGCTTTGCCGCGGCTCGTTGTGGGTGTTGCGGTGATTGGATATGAACATTTTCACACAAGGCCCTGTATTATCCTGCATCCACTTGTCGCTTCATGAGAGCATATGCATTGTGTATGCTGCAACTATAATAAACCAGTGCAATGCAAGGAGACATCACTTGTTTGAATTCTATGGTGTTGACCAGACATTTATTACCTGCGCTTGGTTAGCTTTTTTCTTTTGCTAAAGGCATAGCATATATTAAACGTAGATATGATAAGTTCATACAAGTCAGGAGCATGTCAACACTTAACAAGTCGGGAACACTCAACCATTTAAAATAAAAAGTCCTGGCCAGTTATCATTTGATAAGCCCCTTATGCATTATGGGCTACTCGATTTGTACGAGGCGGGGCGAGTCTGGATGGCTGGGTGATTGGGGCTCTGCTGGTGTGGGACTCCTGTGGGGGTGAGCAGGGAACATGTCGGCCGGGATATGAATGGTGTAATCCCGGCTCGCTACCGTCTCCAGAATTTCTTTAAATAATTCATTAAATTCTTCTCGTTTCCGAGCTGCCCTTTCTGCCTTTGAGCGTCTGGGGCCCGAGCGGGAGCTGGGAGTGCGTACCACTAGTGCTGCGGCCTGTTGCAGGTTTCGAGTCTCGACTTTCTTGACTCGAGGGTTCTTCGGCCTTCGCCCTGGGCAATGTCGCTTAGGACCCCGCTTCTTGGCATACCTCTTGATGGTGGGCATATAGCGCTCTGGTGGAGGGGCGCGTGCCACATGCTCCCATCTCTTGCGAAGAGCATCTTTGCAAGCCAAAACTCCATGATGCTCCATGCGTTCCGCTAAGAAAGGAAACCTGCAAGGTGTGAACCAAGGGTTAGACCTCGATACAGGGTACAATTGTTCACATGGAAGGGATTTTAGTGTGGTTTATCAAGCGCACATGGCAAGTAAATGTGTGATGAGAAGAGGGCTTGAGGATATTAGCCTGTTAGATCCAACTCTTCTCCCTGCGCTTGACTATCATTACTTGTGTGTGTTGATATTGTTTATACAAAGTGACACAAAAATCAGTGTTTATTTATATACATATCTATGAATCCATGTCACTTCACGAGGATAAGAACCAAGTGTAGAACTCGGAGTTGTACCGGAGCATGGCACACGCATCTAGTATTCGTGGCAGCTGACTTAATACTGATAGATATTTTGCCACGTCGAGTAGCATGGAACCTTGACCGAGTCTACTGGCAATATGTAACTCCTCCTCGGTGAGAACCTTATCAATCAAAGGGCCCTGTAGCCTAGCCCCAGCCAAGTCCGCACCCCGAATGTCAGTGAGCACTCAAAGAAAAAGTTGGTGCCACGTAGGTTGGGTCTCTTTGAGAACGCCATTTGGCCAATCGCTTTTCTGAGACCGTCATGATCTGAGCCCCTAGTTCGGCCATTACAATGCGGCTTTCGCACCAACGCTGCTCAAATTGACTCTGGCCTGCTGACAGTCACTTTAGTAGCTCTAGGTCTACGAGATTCGGTCGGCAGAGCACTTCATTGAACGTGACGGTTAAGCGTAGTTCATCAGCCTCCTCGTGAGGGATGAGTCGCATCTGTTCATGGCTCAGTTTCAAGATTTAATCATAAACAGCTGTACTGTTTTCTGTCTAAAGGGTACTTTAGACCATTCATACCATTCAAACATGAAGACTGTTTGAATCTCTAAGTAGTTGAGATTACAAGGTTTCAAGTCAAGGCTGCTCAAAAATTGTGTAGAACAAACATTGAGCTTTCCACTAAGATCTGGACAAGCTGAAAGTTATTTCTGCTTCTGCTAGAACACTCTTTGTATTGCCACTTCATAATAAACCAGTCCATCATATAATAGAAGAGATGCTTAACATGAAAAGCCTTCAATCAGCCCCTGAAAGAGTACAAACACTTACTACAATAAACTGCATTTGTCATAGTCTACACCAACCAAACTCTTCAAGCATGAGTCCCATAACCTTTATTAGAACGCCAGCTCGGCCTGCTGTGTATTAATATCAACTCCAGAAAGCCAACATCCAAAACCAGGGTGTGAATGATATCAACCCACAACCATCTCCGGTCTGCCCATCAGCTTAAGCATTTTAAGCATTTTGGCCTGGAAAACGGAGTCCACAGCCTCAATGCTAACACCTGTTCCACTCTGCGGAATTGCAAATACATCCACAACTTTGACTGTGTATTCATCAACAAACTCTCCAAGAACGGAAGAAGTCCTGCCAGAGCAGAATCTGAATCGTCATCGAACCAGCTCTTGTTTGGAATGCCATTCTCAACCTAGAACCCAAATGTTTGAGCCTTTGAAATGGGAACAACAGACAATGATTCCACCCCTATTTTTGAGGTTGTAAGTACGTGCTTTGACCAGACCAGGTTCAATAACGGAACGTACTTCAGGAATAGTCACAGATGTTACTGCAGATTTAAGTTCCTTCAAAGTAAATTCACGGTCAGCTCTGATCTTCGAGTTGTAATTCAAAATCTGAGAGTGCACTTCAGGCCAGAGAGGCTCACTACTAGGTCATGGGAATATTCTCACGGCCTTCTTTTGCTTCGCTAAACGTTTGCGCTTCTTGCGAGCAGGCTGATTGAACCATGTTCAGATATAGTTCTGCCAGTCCTTCTTGAAATGGCCGTTCGGAACATCATTGTTATGCTTCATCTCTGTAGGCGAGGGAGGGTAAAGACGACGGTGAAGATTAGCTGGATGTCAGATTCTTTCTGAGAGAGCACCATGGCCTACTAGCAGTCGTGGTAGCATTTCACGATCAATCTCGGTTTGTCAAAGAAACGATTTGCGCCGCCTATCAAAGATCTGCAGTCAATCACAAATCCCTTGCCAATAGCTGGCTGATGTGTTACTAACAGCATCTAGTCATAGCTCCATCAATCAGCCCAACGAAGATCTTTGCAAATAGAACGTCAAACAGAGGAAAATTTGAAGCATGGCTCCCTTCAGCACCCAAATAGAACTAAAGTTCCCAATGCAGCAAATTCCACTTCGGCTGGATCAAACCTATAAGTAGGCGAATCACAAGAAGAATCGAACTGCTGGAGGGCTGCCAACTGGTCTTTCCTTCCATTGAACCTGCTGTTAGCTCTCCACTAGCTACCTACAGTAGGGTGCTGCTGTATGAGGGCGGCTTTAGATTTCCTGCTACTGCGGCTCAAATTAGTGGGCCCATGATCAGCTTCGCTCGCATTCGTAGTACCTCGTAAGGCTCTCTCGTAAGCAATTACTGTGGATGATGAACTCAGCACATTATTAGGTCTGACTGGTGCAATACTGTTAGGCCCTTACCCTTCCTGCAACACCACCTCGATCTGCCCTTCTATTGCCAGACAGTCCACAATCCGCTGTCCAGAAGGTCAGAGCAAAGCTCTTCAATCTTGGCCTGAGTCAGACTGGTTTCAATGTCTTTGGGCCCATCTGCCGTTGCTGTAATGAATGGAAGGCTTAAAGTAGTTTGTGTCAAAGTTGACAGCTCCATTTTAGCTTTCTTTGCACTTTCAGTCCAGCGTTGTAATGCCTGCTATCCCCGTATCATTCTGAGTTTTTCGACTAAGCTCTGTCTGTCTCTAATCCGGGCGCAGCCCGCCATTCATAGCCTTTCAAAAATATCCCCCTTTTTCCCAGAATAGGCTAGCCTCCAAAAAGGCCCAACAAATTTAGTTGTTCCTATTAGCAAGGTGATCCACGTAATTCTCATCATTCATGTCATGGTCATTTGGGGATGTAAGATTTGCTTAAGTCCCAAAATCCTTAGACAAACTACACAATTTCACAATCATCTCCATCTTCAATGTCAACTTCGATGTTCCCATGTTTTTGCGGGTCTCCATCACCAAAGCACATCTTGTTTGTTTTGGGGATTTGAAGTTTGTCCTGCGCTTTTCTTAGAATTCATCATTGAAATTGACAGCTTAATAATATTCTTTGGCATCAGTTTTTCATATTTTTATTTTTTTTAAATTGAAACACGCGCAATAAGATAACACAGATGCACAACAAAAATGGAGGTGTTTACGACTCGGATGCGCAGCAACACGACAGCGGTGAGTTTGACCCTAAGATAAGCAGGCGGTACTATGTCTTCATCTTCCGGGTCTTGGCTTATAAATTTAAGCCTTCTGACCGATGCCCTTGAGTTCTCAACTACACGACCAGATGTGGATTCTCCACTGCTGTCTTGGATCGTCAGTGCAGTGCTATTCAAGGTACATCTCTCGTCAAGAGTGTCATGTCTAGTCATCTCAGCATTTGTAGCTTGCTGAAGTTGCATTTTGTTCTGACTAGACACGGTTTGAACACAATGTCTTTGTGTTCTCGTGGTGTGGCCTTTTTTCCCTTGATGGCTAGATTGGTCCATTGAGGTTCTAGGGTCTCTGTTTGTCTCTATTCGGGTACGGGCTTTTGGTTGCTCTATTGCAAGTGGGACTCCTTGCTCATGGAGAGCCATTGCTATGCTAGGGTCCAATTTGGAAGACCTGTCACAGCGCGCGTTTTCTCTCCAACCTACTCACGGGAGGTGCGGAGGGGGCAGAGCCCCCTCTGCGGGGGTCCCGGGGGGCAGTCCCCCCCGGCCCGCAGGGCCGTTACGGTAGACGCCATATGCAATTTGGAGGACCGTTTATAGCCAAATTTTGAACTACGTGCTCTAAATTTTAGCCCAGTGATGGATCTATCATGTGCCTTTAGCTCTAGGTAGCCTTTGGGGTCGATCTCGGGGCTTAGATGTATCAGAATTTGTGTTCTAGACACGTGTCCGATTTTGACAGTTTTTTTGTCCGATTCTCAGATGTCCGATTTTCAGGAGTCCGATTATCAGAATCGGACGTCCGATTTTGGGTGGGTCCAATCGGAACAGTGGTCCGATTTTGGTCACGTCTGATCGGATCAAAAAGTGGTCCGATTTTCAAGTGGTCCGATTCTGGGAATCGGATCGGACAGGGTGGTCCGATTCTGGCTGGTCCGATTCTGAGTGGTCCGATTATGGACTCGTCCGAGTGTCCGAGTCGGACGGATTGGTCCGAGCGTCCGATTCTCAAAATCGGACGGGTTGGTCCGAGTGCCACGTGGCACGTCCGATCGGGGTGTCCGATTCTGATGGTCCGATTCTGGGAATCGGACACTGAATCGGGTGTCTGATTCCGTCGGCCCGAACGTACTTTCAAGCACAAATTTGTCCAAAATCTTAAGGTATTGCTTATTGTAGGCTACAAGATTCCATAGGAATGATGCTGGAGTGATGGGGAAGAGATCTATATACCTGGGATAGCCAATAAACTCCAAAATTCAACTCAGCAATGAATCAAACCCTTATGCCCTGTTATGACGGCAGAAACCCTGATGCTTGTTTTTATTCTTTTTTCTTTGTTTCTTCCTACCCTAATGCATCCAAATCACAGAGTAAATACCTACCCTACTTCATTCCACAACATAAATCTCAAGAAAGCAAAACAAACCTACTTGCCAAGGAGATCGAATACCATCTTCAACCCCCTCGCTTCCTACCTATCTCAAGCACCAGTTCAGGGAAACCCTTACTTTGATGCTCGATTCGAAGCGCGCAAGCGCTCAAGGCTTGAATTCGTTGGTCCCGGCAATGGAACCAAAATGTGGGAGCTTTCACTCAACCGCCAAGACCCTCGGACCGCTTATTGTTTCAAGCGTTTCAAGCTGAGCACTAATGGCTACCTCTCACATAGCCGACGCGCCATCCATATCTACGGGTGTAGTGAGCTTACCTTGATGCCGTTCGAGTTACCTCCTCTCCCGCACACTCCGGTAGCTCCACGATCCAAGTGCAAGCTTCAAGCAAGCTCCATCCTCAAGCTCCACGCTCCAAGCTCCATTGCCGCGAGCAAGAGAAGAGAAGAGAAGAGAAGAGAAGAGAAGGGAAGAAGAGAGGAGAAGATGGAGAGCTTCTCCTCCTCGGTCCCTCACCCTCACACACTCACTCCCTCACACTCTCACACTCCCTCTCTCAAGCACAAGCTCAAGCAAGCAAGAAGAAGAAGAAGAAGAAGAAGAGGAGAGCTACTTTTGGCCACACACAAGAATGAGCTTCTCATTCACTTTTCAACTTTATATACAAAGCCCTAAATCCCTTTTGGGCGGCCATCCCCTTTTCCCCTTTTTTACATGGCCGGCCATAGCCTAGGCCCTTTTTCCCATTGTCCTTCTACCTTCCTAGCTTCCTTTCCACCGCCCATCTACATTTACAAATTGCAGGCGCTCTTTTACAAGATTTCAGGGTGCGCCTTTTTATTTTAAAATGCGCCTTTCCCCTTTTGCCTTTGCCTTGGACTTTTAAGGTTGCCCTTACGCTTTTGGCCTTTTCTCCTTTTCTTTCTTTAGTCGGGCTACCTTTTTTTTGCCTTTGCCCTGCGTCTTTTCCACTTCTTTTTGCTTTCTTTGTGTTGGGGTTAACATTACCCCCCTCCTCACTGTCTGGTGCACGAAATCACCACAGACTTTCCAGATCTAATCAGAGCACTTGTTGGAAAACACCAAACTCACCTAGAGCAGCACGAATCACCGGCGCCTAGAAATCGGAGCAGCGCTTCCTCGCCCTGTGAACCAGAAGTTCTCCCTCTCTCTCTCTCTCACGCAAGGCAAACCAAGGAACTGAGGTCTGTCCTGGCCTCCCAGGCCTCTTAAGGCCCTTTCCCAGCACTGCAGAACCTCATAGCTAGTTCCCTATCCTTGCCTCACCCAGAACTTGAATCTGGTCCCCTTTTTCCTTTTTTAGCCTATTATACAGCAACAGAAAACCCTGTTGTTTGCAACGGAACCAAAATGTGGGAGCTTTCACTCAACCGCCAAGACCCTCGGACCGCTTATTGTTTCAAGCGTTTCAAGCCGAGCACTAATGGCTACCTCTCACATAGCCGACGCGCCATCCATATCTACGGGTGTAGTGAGCTTACCTTGATGCCGTTTGAGTTACCTCCTCTCCCGCACACTCCGGTAGCTCCACGATCCAAGTGCAAGCTTCAAGCAAGCTCCATCCTCAAGCTCCACGCTCCAAGCTCCATTGCCGTGAGCAAGAGAAGAGAAGAGAAGAGAAGAGAAGAGAAGAAGAGAGGAGAAGATGGAGAGCTTCTCCTCCTCGGTCCCTCACCCTCACACAGTCACTCCCTCACACTCTCACACTCCCTCTCTCAAGAACAAGCTCAAGCAAGCAAGAACAAGAAGAAGAAGAAGAAGAGGAGAGCTACTTTTGGCCACACACAAGAATGAGCTTCTCATTCACTTTTCAACTTTATATACAAAGCCCTAAATCCCTTTTGGGCGGTCATCCCCTTTTCCCCTTTTTTACATGGCCGGCCGTAGCCTAGGCCCTTTTTCCCATTGTCCTTCTACCTTCCTAGCTTCCTTTCCACCGCCCATCTACATTTACAAATTGCAGGCGCTCTTTTACAAGATTTCAGGGTGCGCCTTTTTATTTTAAAATGCGCCTTTCCCCTTTTGCCTTTGCCTTGGACTTTTAAGGTTGCCCTTACGCTTTTGGCCTTTTCTCCTTTTCTTTCTTTAGTCGGGCTACCTTTTTTTTGCCTTTGCCCTGCGTCTTTTCCACTTCTTTTTGCTTTCTTCGTGTTGGGGTTAACACAAGGATTAGCATTTGCGATTACCCATTAGAGATTTCATTTGATCAACACAAAAGAAAACAAAAATATTAAATCTTTTAGGGATGTTGTACATTCCTCATACTTGCTTAGGTTCATCTTGTACATACCCAAGTTACCCCTTGGAATTCGTGGTTAAGAATTCCTCAAAGAAATTATATGCAGGAATCGAATAAAATCTTATTTTACGCACGTAGCTTCTGTTGCATGTTCATGGATGAAGGCATGCTAGCTATTTTTATTTAATTAAGAAAAATAGTACTTAAAGATCCATGATGGTGGCTTGGTTGATGGTATTTGCAGCTTCATTTATAATCCCTATACTCGGTATTTCATTTGTAGTAATTGTGTCCACATCGTTATTAGTAGCTCTTGCCTTCGCGACCTTCGTAGCTTTCTTCTTTAGGGCCATGGTCTCTAATCACAAGATCACAAAAGGAAAAATTTGGCGAAGGAGATTGGGGGTAATTAGATTGACAGAGTTTATATTGATGGGAGAGAAAAAGCAATCACCAATAAGTTTGAGAAATCGAGAAGAATCTTGATTCCACATGGGGAAATAGGATAGAAGGGATGGAGGAATTGAATTTGAGAGCTCATGGAGTGTCCTCCTTGTCTTCTTGACAAGGAATTTCCATGCTTGCACTACTCTTGCCCCACTCCCTCTTGCTCTATATTCCTGAGAAGGGCCTTTCCCCTCTTGCTTGGACTGCCCTCAAGGGCTCCCCATGCCTTGTATTTATAGCTAAATTGAAGAAGAAGGGTTGTGGCTAAGAAGAACATCTCTTTATGGAGGGGATATTCACAAAACCCACAATCTCAAGCTTTCAAGATGTAATCTGATGCTCAGATTACTGCAAATCTGATGGTTCCATTGGCTTTGAAAGTGGGGTAAAACCTCAAGACACTTGAGGACACCTGCTTAGAAATCTTCCAAATCACTCCTTCTTCTCCCCGATATTGTTTGTTGCCTAAAAACTGCGATCACGACGTGCACGATTTTGCCAATCCTTCTTTTTGCATTAAATCTCCAAAATTGGTTGAAAATGTCACTTACTTTTTTTACACGACACCTTGTTTTAGAATTTTTCATAGCTTTTTAGGATATTTACAATAAATAATATCCAAAATATAAAAAATATGCTATTTTTGTCCAAAGATCTAGTATTTTTGAACCATCCATACTATGGACATTGACACTAATGAATAATATGGCTCATAACTCTTGTTCACGTGGTAACTTCCGTGTGACGAGTGGCTACAGTCCTTGTTAATCTAGAATGTCGAGTTGCGATCCTTGGGTCTTTTTGCTCGAGATCTTCTCTATTTAATGATTTTAGAGTTCTTCAAGTCCATTTTGCGAGAAGTGAGGAAGATTTTAAATCAAAGTTGGGATATCATAATGATTGACCCAGGTACAGGCAAGGGATAGATGATACTAGACTTAGCACCACATGTAATAACAAGATTTCCATAGGTAATTTTCCATGAGGAATCACCAAAATTGACAATATTACCTATATCATCCAAGGGGCCAATAGAGATAAGGCTCTTCGTGAGAGTAAGTACATGAGTACATCATGAAGAGTGAACATACTATATGAACCAAACTGTAGCATCACCAACACCAACTATCTCCAATGCTAGATCATTACCGAAACGGACAAATCCAATCATATTGCGACAGGAGTGAGATCGCTCTCTATGAGGGGTCACATGAAAGGAAGCCCCTAAATCTATCAACCAACATTAAGTATATCTTGACAAAGTATTAGTCAGCTATGAAGCATCGAAGGAAGAGACTGCCAATATGAGATCATTGGACACATCATGCTACACCACATAAATCTCCTCAATCTTGATGCTAGAATTGCTAGACACAATTTTGTGATCATCATTATTTTCATGAACTTTACCCTTTCCCTTTTCCTTGCACTTATTTTCGTGCATTTTATGGCACTATGGAAAAATATGACTTGCTTTCCCACAATAATGACAAGTAAGACTGAGCTTATGGTCACGAGACTTATTGCCAGACTCTCCATATGTCCTAGACTAAGACCTTTGAGAGTCTCTATTGTGGCCATTTCCATATTGTTGGCTTCTCGTAGTCAATGCATGTGATGTAGGAGAAGCATCTACATTCGTTTTGTTCACCTGTTTTGTCAAGCGGGCACTCTCAACATCCTACAATTTCAACCCATTCTTTGAGATATTAGCACATAGAACCGTACAAAAAGTGTCCCATGATTAAGATAGAGTACCAATCAGAAATAAAGGATGCAAAGGGTCCTTGAACTCAATATCCTACAAAGCTAGATGGTTGACGAGAAGTCCCTTCCTTCATGCAAAGGTTCGTCAATCACCCCAAATGGGCTTAGGAGTAGAAGACTCTTTGTAGATTTATAAATTTATGTACAATCATGAGATGTTGTAATATCATGATGGGATTGCCTCTTCAATGCCCAAATCTATTCTAACTTTCATTTGATATCGTAAGAATCAAATTTCATACTATTTGATTCTTTCCTTGTCTATTTTTGGCATGCTCTTTAGTCTTATAAACATTCTAAGAATGCAATGGTAGCATATTAAGTGCTTATAAACACATTGCGTAAGAGAGTTAGGATAAACAATATACTAGTTTCCATATCCTATATATGTTGATTGTAAAGATGGACATATTTAGGATCTGGCTTATTATGCTTGTCCTTGGGAACATGGTAGAAAGTGTCACAACCAAAGATACATAAATGAGCATATGATAGAGGTTTTCCAGACCATATCTCCTCTATAACTTGATAGTCAAGGGTAGTGCATGTGGCTCGATTAATTAAATGTATGATAGTAGTAGTAACTACCTAGGTCCAAAAGTACTATGGTACTCTTGCGTGGCTAAGCACACTGTGAACTCACTCTTGAATCACCCTATTCATGTGTGCAACCATACCATTTTAGGGTGGGGTGTACAGGGTGGCCAACTGATGCTTAATACCTCTCTCATCACAAAACATCTCAAAGGCTTTAGATACATATTTGCCCCCATTGTAAGATCATAGACATTTCAGTGTATACCCAGACTGGTTCTCAACAAAAGTAAGCCAACACTAAAATGTAGCCAAAACTTATGGGATATCCCCAAACCTTATGCAAGTAATTATCAATAAAAGTAATAAAATGCTTCACACCACCTAAAGACTTATAGGTCATAGGTCCACAAACATCAGAATGAACAATAGTTAAAGGCTCACCCATGTGTGCAATGCCAAACTTATACAAGTTATGAGTTTGTTTTCCATAAAGATAATGATTACAAGAATCAAAACACTTATAGTCAAGGGACGAAAGATACTGCAAATGGGCAAGCATTTTCATTCCCTTTAATGACATGTGTCCAAGGTGATGATGCCATAAGGATACATATGGTATTGCATCCCCACTGCCAAAACATGGTCAATAGACCTAGATACAAGTAAGGGAAAAGAGTGCCAGACTTGGCATCTCATGCCAATACAAGGTTCCCATGGGTAAACTTTCATGAGGATTCAGCAAAAGGGGCAGCATAACTTGTATCATCCAACTATCGAGTTGAAAGTAGGCTTTTAGTCAAAGCCAAAACCTGGCATATATCGTGCAAAGTAAATATATTGCCTGAAGGAAATTGTAGATGGATGTTGACAATACCAACAATATCCAATGCCATGTCATTACCCAATTGAATAGATATTGTCATCCTCTAGTAAGAGTAGAACCACTTTTGAAATGATGGGTGATATAAAAGGAAGCTCCTAAATCAAGAAACCAAAACTTAACATAGGTAGATGAGACATAAGTCAACTGCAAAACATCAAGAGAAGAAGCTACAAGTATGTAGTCATCATCAAAATTAGATTAGATGACATTAATCTCTTCAATCTTGACATTGGACTTGCTAGGAATAATGCTACAATCACCACGATTTTCTTGAAGTTCATGTTTTTCCTTTTTCTTATGCTTGTCATCACACATTTTATGGCATTTTGGTTAAATATGACCATGCTTCCCACAATAGTGAAAGGCCATTTGCCCCTCCAACTAGGTCAAAACTACTTATGAGCAAGTGTGAAAAGCAAATAATGGAACTAGATAAGTGAGAGGTTAAAACTTTAAACCTTGATTAGAGGCCACAAAACAAAAAATGCAAATGAGATGGGAGGGAAAATTATTTTTGGTGCCTCCTTCTCTCCCAAAAAAATTGATTCTTTATGCGTATTGAGATCATCCACATCCTTTTGGACTGGAGTTGCTCCAATTATTTACCCCATCAATCACCTCAGATTGCACGGAGAATGGTGTAGTAATAAGCAAGATCAAAATTTAGTATTTTTCTCTCGTTTTCCTCTCTCCTCTTTGTTCCTTGTTCATATGGTTGTTTATGTTTTTGAGAGAGAGAGAGAGAGAGAGAGAGAGAGAGAGAGAGAGAGAGAGAGAGAGAGAGAGAGAGAGAGAGAGAGAGAGAGAGAGAGAGAGAGAGAGAGAGAGAGAGAGAGAGAGAGAGAGAATTTGACAAATCAGTGATGGTCGATGGTTTAGAAGCATAATGGCACGTAGATTGGGTATTTTGGATGTGTCAACGATGGCAAGGAAATTGCATCATTGGCTTTATTTTCTCGAAATACGAGATGCAATATGTGAATTTTTGAGTAAGCAAAGATTTAATATTTACGATGAATTGTTAGTGGATATGATGGAAAGATGATTCTAAATTATTAAAATATATTTTTTGATATTTTTAATTCTAGAAATTCATTCATTTTCCCTTCTATATATTAAAAACAATAAAACTGCAAAAGCAAAAACACAAGATTTAATGGAAAATGGGATTGTTCTTGGGTTTTGGAAATCAAACGATGTTTGGAGAATGAATATACTAATGGATTACACTTCACATAAGTCATACAAATTAGAAAACTAAAAAAAATAGTAAATTATGTTGAAATAAATGGAAAAAATCAAGGACATAGTCAAAAAAGGGAGAAAACTAGAAAAAAAGGGTTTTTGGACATAAAAATTATGAAAAATTAGAAGAATGTTTGTGAATGTATAATGAACACGAAGCCTGAGGGTTTGCCTTATTTTGCCTTTGTTTATATGTGTAACGTGTCCACTTGTTCTCTTTAGGACACGTCTTAGTAGTCCATCGCAAAGGGTGTCTAGAAAGCTCCACCCGGCACTCCCATGGAATGTCACGAGGTTTGCAATCTAGGACTTTCCACGTTTGCCACGTAGCAGAAGTATTTTGGCCATTTCCACTTCGGACCGACCTGAATGAGGGATTTCCCTAATGGTCATTTCCTAAATGGCAACTAGCATCGAACCCCAAGCGAACTACCTTACGCAGAAACGCCAGGGTCGAAGCGGATTTACACTGCACTTGGTTCAAGGAGAATGGGAAACGAGAGGGATGCAAAGCTCAACCTCTCTACCATAAGGCATAGTTCCATTCTGTTCCCCTAAAACAGCGTAAATCGGAATTACTATAACCTAGACTCTAGGTCAGCGCCCTTACTGTTCGTGTCTTTTGAAACGATCTTTTTGTTGTCCATCATGATTGAGAAAAGTTCATGGCCAACCGGGACCACCCATCCGTAGGACAGACCCATGGCCACATCCACCGCACTTTCCTCAGGTTATTTTAGTTATCTAATTACCTACCACATTTAGTTGGACATGCATCAATCATCGTCCTTAACTAGCCCGTTAGGCACTGGTTCCTTCACGTAATCATAGCACTTGACATAGAAAAGAAATATCAAATAAGTTCCTTTTCAACAGGTTATCATATTTATTTTTGAAATACATAAAGTCCAGCCTATAGGCTTATCCATAATCCGCCTGAAGGCTATCCAGCAATCCACACGGATTACTAATCCAAGATTCTGCCCGTAGACTAGTATGCGAGCCTCGAGATCCAATCCCGAGTCACATTGGCCTCTTGTGCAGGGCCCGAAAGGCAAGGGATTTACGACTAGAGTCCCCATGGCACCCAAGCGTCCTCCTGCTCCAAGTAGCGCTCAACGGAGAGACCACTCGCGGCGGGTTCGGTCCACCTACCCGGCACAGTTAACAAGCCCCTTGGTTAGGGTCAGGTAGGCAGTCGGGGGTAACTGAGGCTGCCTCATCCTTCAGGCCTTCAACTTGAAGCATTAGATATCTTTTCATCCTTTAATTCCTTGAGCAAACAAAGCAAATAGTGCTCTCTAAACTGTTACAAGCACAATCCTTTCTAGTGGTCATTAGTTGGCCAACTACTAAGGAGTGAATCCTTCTCTCCGAATGCATCCAACATTCGATCCGGGATCAATTGCGACTTGGCAAGATCCCCAAGGGCTTGTTGTTAACCCTTATGTCCTCGGGTTAGGGTCGTACCCTATTAGCCCAACTTAACCAATACCTTAAGTTCTATTAGCAGTAACTATGTTATTCCAAATTATTGATTAGTCTTTTGCTTCCAAGCAATTATCTAATTTCCTAATCTTGGTCACTTTTCCCAAGAAAGGTACTATGTCGGGATGACTAGTCATCCTCTTGCAAAAAAAACTTGCGCAAGAATCTAGCATATGTTGAGTTATGGCATAATTCCCATTGATGCATTCACGATTTATGCTACTAAGCTTTTAGGGCTTATGTTTAAAACAAACCATGCAGCCTTTTCCTAATTTCATTTTTGAATAAATTATTCGTATGTTGAATGAGCATCACACAACCTTTCGTAACTACCTACATAATTGATTGAGATTTATGCGAATTGCCTAGAGTTTAATCTACTTCATGCAGCTCAAGAACCATTTCCATGCCTTGCAAATTCCTATGGATTATTAGCAACTTTCTTTAACGAATCATTGCGAAGAAGAGATGTCTAATAATGCGACATGCGATTTATACTTTCCATGCATAATCGAAGTGTACAACAATAAACTCGACTTTGTAAAGATGATCATTAGTTGATCTAATTTCGTTACTTTGCAATGCCTAAAAAACCACTTGCTAGGAATGCATAAAGATCTTATGCTCTTTCTTTCATTCGTTTGTTTGAAAAATAAAAATGACCGATTCTTTGATCGTAAGCTATTTTTAGCCAAAGTATTTCAACTGAAAAAGTGCATCCTAATTCCGCCCATACTGCCACATATAGCTTCTTATCCCAGTCGTGTTTCTTTACAAATACGACTTTCGATAGGATACCCACAAGCTGCTTGTTAGTACTTTCAACTTGCCCATTTGCCTGCGGATTATAAGGAGTCGTTTTATTGTGCTTGATTTGCCAAGCCTCAGTCAAGCTTTTGATAACCTTGTTCAGGAAATGGGTTCCACGGTCCGACACTAATTCTTTCGGTGGACCAAAATGTTATATTATCTACTCTAAAAGGAAACTAGCAGTTTCTTTAGCATCATCTTTCCTTGTTGCATGTGCTTCTGACCACTTTGTGAAGTAATCAGTTGCTACAATAATATACCTCTTTTGCGCAGTCGATGACAGGGTAATAGCACCCACAAAATCTATTCCCCACTTCTCAAATGGAAGTATCGCCATAATAGGGGTGAGTGGTCTTTTCCTAATCTCTCGACTATCATGTCATTGACAAATATCACATCTCTTAACATACGCGAACGCATCCTGGAAGATGGCAGGCCACTAGTAACCTGCTCTTAAAGCCTTTTGTGCTATAAGCTGTCCAGCAAAATGACCTCCGCAAGTGGAGTCATGGCACTCTTCCAAAATGAATGGCACCTCGTCAGGCATCACACATCGGTGATAGATGTCATCAACCCCTTGCCGATATAGTGTACCTGCGATCAAGGCAAACTTTAACGCCCGCTGCTTAATTTTCCTTCTCTCAGCTTTAGATAGTTCGGATCCAGCCTTTCCCGTCTATAAATAATGTGTTATTGCAGCATACCAGGAGGGAATAGACACCGTATCTATCTTAAATAACGACTCCATGTCACTACCTTCAGCCCCACAGATTCTTTCGGCTCCCCAAAGTCCACAAGACATTCCACAATACCCTGTAACCTTGGTGGCTTACTCCTGATCTCATAATCAAAATCTTGCAAAGTGATTAACCACTTTGCTAGACGATCAGGCGGTTGCAGCTTATTCATCAATAATCGAAGCCCCTCTGCCTTCGTATAAAGCACAACCTTCTCATAGAGAATATAATGCCTGAATTTCTTGGTCCCAAAGACCATCGCAAGGCAAAACTTCTCCATGTAGGTATAATTGATCTCTGAAATGCCCAATTTTCTACTAGCAAAGGCTATCGGATGATACCACTTTTCTTCCCAAATTTGGGCTAAACAGCAGCAGCTGATGCTGTGCATGATGGCTGCTGAAAATATATAAAATACCTCACCTCTCTTCGGTGCTTTTAAAACAGGTGCTTTTACTAGCTCCTGCTTCACATCCTCGAAAGCTACCTTACAGGGGTCACCCCATACAAACAAACAGCTAAAGGACAATAGATTTGTAAGCGGCAACGTTCTTTCTGCCAAGGCATTTATGAATCTACGGTAATAACCAACCGAAGACAGAAAGCTATGAACTTATTTCGGAGTGCGTGGAGGACCCATGGCAACTACGACTTTGAACTTCTCGGGATCTGTCACAATTTCTACCGAACTGACCACATGGCCTAGCAAGAGCCCATAAGGTACACCAAAAACACACTTTCGTGGCTTTAGAGCGATGCAAAATTGCCTACACCACTCAAAGCATTTTCTTAAAATGATCAACTGCCTTTCTCTCACGGTGGCGGCCCCTAAGTCATCAATAAACACCTTCAACTCTTCAGGGGATATGTCACCGAATGTCTTATCTGCTGTTCGTTGCCACGAACCAGGTGCATTGCATAAAGCAAAGGCCATCACATGGTACGCAAAAGTATCAAAGACAGTAATAAAAGTTGTTTTCAACTTGTCCCCTTCTGCAATTGCCATCTGGTTATATCCTGCAAAGCAATCCATAAACGTGGTCAATGAATGGCAACGGGTAGTAATCCTTAACCGTCTGCTTATTCAACTCCCTAAAATCTACACATAATCGGATTTGATTATTTTTCTTCTTTCTGATCACAATGGGTGAACACCATTCTGTATGTTGCACAGGAAAAATCAAACCAACTTTCCTCAGCTTCTGTAACTCTTCAAACAACCCGTCCCTTAGTTCAAAAGGCATGCGCCTTACTTTCTGTCATACAGGGCGACTGCCCTCTTTTACAGGAATAGTATGAACAGCCAGGCTGGGAGGAATGCCTCTCAGCTCATCATAACTCCAACAGGCAAAGATATCGCGAAATTCTTGAATTAGGGACACATAGTCCTCCCTTTCTGCTGAACTGAGCATAGAACCTAATTTAATTGGCCGCGAATCATCAGGCGTACCAAGGTCTAGCTCGATAACATCTGCATCTCTTATACGATCTTGGGCCTCTATCAGCTCGTTCAAAGTGATCTGATAGATGTCTTCCGTGGTGGATCCCTCTTTGGACTGATCACTCGATGATGTCTCACTGGCAGATAAATCCTCTAATGTCTCCAATTCTGTGGAAGATAGAGGAACTCTCTAACACTATGGGGACTCAGGATAGGCATCAATCACCACATGTAGAGCACCTCTGCCGAATACCAGCCGACCGGCGGGTATATCCACTTGGCAGTCCGCTTGCAAGATCCAAGGTCGTCCAAGTAATACTTGGTAACTTGGACGCCCTGCAAAACGAATCACCCTAAAATCCAATAGGCATTCTACATTTGCAACAGTGACATGGACTTTAGTAATGCAGCCTTTCGGCTGTCTCAAACTATCATCTGCCATTCTGAGAATTGTGGAGGTATCTTTTTGGATCGCAAGACCCAACCTTTCCATCAATTCAGAACTCATAATGTTAACAGATGATCCCGTGTTGACAATGGCATAATCTACTAATATCCCATCGACATAGGCTGCAACCCTTGGGCAATGCTTCTCAGCATGCTCAAACCAGTCATCACCAACTCGCGCAATACCCAAAGGTTATATGATATACCCAGTATGCAGGATATTTCTAAATTTCTTGCGTACTCCTGGGGAAAGCTTAATAAGCTGTTAAAGGTTCACATCCGGCTTGACTTCGCAAAGAGAGCTCGCTAAATTGAATTCATGATAGTTCGGTAGAGTTCGCTTTTCACGCCAAACCATCCGCTCTTTAGGTCGCTGAACCAGCTTTATTGCTTCTTTTTTAACTTTCACCTTCTTCCTCAGTGGTTTCTTATCCTTCTTAACATCGGCTTTACTCTCCAGGGGCTTCAGAGGTCCCCCTTCCAGGGCAGGATCCAGAACTTGCGTTCCTTTGTCGCCCTGTTTAGGGTTTCCGTCGACAGGCTTATCCTTGTCGGCCTCTCTACCCTTTTGACCTCTTATAAGGACAGCTCGCAGAGTAGAGGTTTCAGTGTCATTAACAGACACAGCCTCAATCAAACTAACCCCACTACCACTAGGCAGCTCCTCCACTATAGTCTTTGGTAGTTGGAGTATTTGTTTAGGACATCTTCTCGCTGGGAATCATTTTCTTGCGCGTGATGATTAACAGGCCCTGGTTGCCGACTACCTCGCTGGAGGAAACTAATCTTACTCCAGCAAGTGGCTGCTAAATGGCCGGATTTTCCACAAATGTCGCACTTGACATTTGGGCAATTTCATGGATAATGTTGCCCACCACACCATTTGCAGCTAAACCTCGAAGGTGCACCATCATCTGGGTATCTACTTCCTATCAAATTTTGTTATTTTTTAAGAAAGTTGACATCAACGGCTATTTGTCGATACTGCTCCGTAATCATGTCGGTATAATGCTTCATCATGTCCTTAACATTGCCAAGAACATTGGAAGCACTCGACTCGTAGCCTTGATTATTACCCTATCGTTCCATCGGCCTAACGATCCGATTAGGCACTGGTTGTTGAACCACATGCATGGTATTAGGATTAACTACATGGCCTCCACCATTTGGAGCCACTTGACTGCCCGTAGGGATCGACATGCTAGGGGGAGCTAGTAATAAAGGCACATTCTGCATCATGTTCCCTCTCCCATTAGGATTAGCCATCGCTATCCCTTGGCTACTACTGCCATTGGCCATCGTCATATTATTTCCCAATGCTAGACCTATATTAGAATTGCTTCGAGAGGCATAGGTTGCTTGTAGTCGGGATTCCACTTCTTGTGCTCGTGTGATGGCAGTGTCTATATCCCCCAAAGGGACACTACTCAACTGTAACTGGATATTAAAGTCTAAGCCATGCAGAAAATATTGCAATCGGGCAGCTGCGGGGATAGGAATAGAGGTGTCCAACTTACGGAAAACCTCTTTTAGTTTCTTCGCATAAGCACGAATATCCTCGTGTGGTTCTTGGCGGGTTATGTTAAGTACACGCAACCAATATTGCCCAACCCTTTCAGGGGCAAACTCCCTTCGAAAAGCTCCGTAAAATGAATCAATATTCAATATGGTTCTGGCTTCTAAACCATGATACTATATGGTAGCTATTCCTTTGAGAGTCATGTTGAAGAACATCATTAAATGTCCTTCTTCTTGGATGCGACAGTTAAACATCAGCTTTTGAAACTCCCTGATGTGGAGTTCTGCATCTTCCTCAACTAGCCCATTAAAAATGGGTAGCGAGTAACCTAGAGCCGGCAAATCCGTCGTTCCTGCAGGGATTGCAATAGGCTGCGCCATGACGAGAATTGGATTTGCACTAGAAATAGGGGACAGTGGGGTTACACCTCCCGCACTTGATGTAGACTGGCTTATGGAAGAAAGGGGAGCACTAGAGCTTCCACCTTCTCCTAACTTACTGCTTGTGGCACCAAGACCACTAGATCCACTCCCTCGTAAGGGTTCAGCACCGCTACGCTTAGGGGAATACCTCTAAGAATTTCAGCACGTCTCCTAGCTCTTTTGTCTCTCTCTTGCTTTTGGATTTCGGCTAGACAATGCTTATCGATGAATAACGGGTCAATCTCAGTATCCTTTGGCATAAACTGCTAACTGGTCCCTAGACAACCAGGATTCGAGGACCGCCACTTCTAAGAGGCTCCCGGCACACGCACCACTGATGGGACCTACAACGGTCCGGCACTAGCTCATGCACTAGCCGGACCTCTATCATGCGCTCAACAATCCCACGGCCTCGCGGCTAGGAGCGTCGATGACACATACATCATCTTCCTAAACATCTTGTGTTTGTATCACGTCTCGTAGTCCAACTCTAACCCAATTAACACTCCTCAGAGGGAGTCCCTAGCACATTGCCAAATAGCACGAAGCACAAACATAGGAGGTCCTCCCACGGCTGACTGCCGCTACCTCACTGCGACTCTCCTACACCTTGGGGATTGGCCCCACGATGCGTCGCTGAACATATATAACACAATATCGCACATATTTCCACTCAAGGTACCAATTGATCGGATCCAGGAATGTACCATACCTCACTTTACTTTTCCCCTTAGACCCAATGCCTAGTCTGCAGCTTGGGATAACCTTACTCACTCAACGTTGGTCATGTCTCTAGAAAGCAATTGCCATGCATCCAGGGGGTTATTGTCTGATACCTTTTATCATTTTATGCTTCATGCAAATTGTGAATGTCCATGTGCTCAAAGAAAAATCAGCATTGGTGCACATGTGGAAAACATTTCTTTCAATGATTTTGACTATCGCTCCTATGCAGCATTGCATGAACCTAGCACTGAGAAGACCTCGTGCTGCTAGGTTCTTAATCTTTAATTATTGACCAACCTAAATGGTATGCATAAAAAAACCAGCAAGCTTTTCATCATTCCATTCAACATTTAAACACTTTTTATACACTCCACCCCCTCACCCGTTTAGGTTGCGCATGGTTGATCGATGTAGGGTTTATTTCCATATTTTTATTGTATAAAAAGCCAAAAAACTCACTAGAACATAAAGGTAGGGCTGAACTGAGGCTAAACCTCATATTTCAGACCCCCCACACATCCACAAACATGAATCCTATTTTTCCTTAATTTTCGGCACTCAAAATCCATTTTCCCCCTATTTTCCAATGGTTTTTTCCTATTTTTCCTGTATTTTTTGCCATATTAAATAACTAAAAATTCAAAATGAGTTGTGGGCTATGGCCCTTAGGTTCACTTGCAGCAAAACACAAGTTTAGTTGGTGTGTCTTATTATATTTTCCATTGATATATCAAAAACACCCAATTTCCTCATATTTCGCGTGTTTTACGGGTTTTACACTATTAATTTCATCCACAACACTTATGATTTTCTGATTTTCTGATTTCAAACAGTTGGAAGACATTGCAAACAACATTATAATGCATAATCATCCCATGGGAACAAATATCCATGAAGCAACTTGTATAAAACATCAATTTCCTTTGTAAAAATGAGATTACCGTTCTTTGCGGGTTACAGGTTTTTATTTGCCATATCTTGGGACTGATTTCCAGCCACCATTAATACTCATGACAGTCCACAATCAGCAATCTTCATTCCTCTTGCACCACGGAGCAATCCGGTCTTCATTGGACAAGCATCCATCATCCATTCTTCTTCTTCTTCTTCATCACAACATGAATCTGCCTTTAGGGGAGAGAGAGGGAGGAGAGAGAAAGACTGAAATCAGAATTCTTCATAGAGATCGCCATTGGAGGAGCGAAGCACGGCGATAGAGTCAGCATCTAGAGGGGATTCACTGCCAATGATCACTTGGGTAGGTTGCATTGAGGCTGAAGATTGCATCTCCAAGATCCAAGCGAAAAAATCGGCGCCATACTGCGTGCTCTCTCTCCACGATTTTGTCATCCTCATTTTCATCTTCCTTTCATGTGACATTTAAAGTTGGGCTCCCAAAGGTCATGCCCACTTTGGCCAAAAATAAGTCCACCCCTTCGCATCTTGACCGGTTCTTGGCTCCTTCCCCGTCCGGACTCCGAATTGAGCTCTGAAAAATCCTGGGCGTCCGGCTTGACATCCCGCATTGGCCAGTAACTCTTGTCAACCCGCACGATAGTCTGAAAAATTATGAAAAATCAACAAGTGTCGCTCGGGCGCCTTTAAAGCACTTTGACGCTTAAAAGCGTCCTAGATCGAGCCGCCGCCTCCGACGTTGAATATTTTTCCCTTGATATTCATAATTTTTAACTATTTTTAAGCACTTCTCGGCACCAAAATTCCGCTCTCATGCACTTACACTAACATGTTTGCATGTTCTTGTAGATTAGACCTAATCTTTCAACTCCCACTTCAAGTAGAGACCCTAGTCTTAGCAAATCTATAGAGATTGGAAACACCACAATTTCATGATCTTATCAACCACATTATTCAATTAGTTCACCTAGAGACAAGAGATAACACATTCAATACATTGGTAAAAATATGATAAGGAATTAGGAACAACTACTTGGAACCTAAGATCCTTGCAAATACCCTGAGAGTCAAGTAGATGGACAAAAAACATAGATGCTTAAAAGGAAATTTTAAAATATTACCTACCCTAAATTGTAGGGAAGGTATGTTGATAGTCATCTAGGGACTCCATCCTAATCACCACCATCCATGCTAACTCTAAGCGTGCAAATTTAGATGACTAGGTGTACCCCACAACAAGTAAAGCATCCAACATCATCCTAGGAGGATCGACTTGTGGGTTCCTAAAGACTCAAGTACGGTCTCTAACAATAGTTTAGCATCGAGCTAGTATGGTCACAATTTTGCAAGCCATCAGAGACTCAAGGAGGGAAAACACCTCACTTGGTTTAATAAGAGTGAGAAATGAGCGGGAGATGACAATCAATCCCTTTATCTAGAAGAGATAATCTCATAGTGGCCCCCTAAAATAGTGCTTAGTTGGTTCTAAGACTTGATTGTGCTCAAATATGGCCGGGGGGCATGTTTTTGGCCACCAGGAAGGAGACGCCATGAAGATGGCGACGATTTCATGATGGGGGGTTGGAGAGCTTCAAAGCACCCCCCTAACATATTTGATGCATGATTTCCCTCCTGTCTATGCTCCCTATTGCCTGTCTCCGCCCATGGAATGGCTGCCTAAAGATGGAGAATAAAAACTAGTCTTTCTCTCTCCTCCCTCTCTCTCTTCCAAGAGGTAATTCATGTGGAAAGAACAAAGAAGAGAACCGGTTGAAGGATGCTTGTCCGTCATGGTACCGGATCACTCCTGGATCGATGGAGGGCTAGAGTTGGCTTTTGAGAGATGGGCTGAGCCTTGAGTGAGGGCTGATCTGCAGTCCTGCATCAGATTTTAAAACCCGCAAAAAAGAAAAAAACCGATAATTCTATTTTACAAAGGAAATTTTCTTGTTTTTTATATTTGATTGAGCCAATGTTGTTCTTATGGAGTGAAAATTGGTAGACATGCTATTTACTATTTTTTCTATGCTTGCATGATGAAAAAATCAGAAAACATAAAGTCAAAATACTTTTTAAAAAAATTAGAAACCCGTAAAACACGGTTTTTATGAGAAAAATGGGACGTTTGGTGTTTTTGGGTGGGATAAACCAATACACATGGGATAAAATGCCAATAAAATCTATATTTCTACTCTCCTAAGAATCAAGAGCCACAAATCTAAAAATATATCATTATTTTTATTAAAAACATAGAGAAAAATGGGAGAAAATAAGATAAAAATAAGAATATGCCTTTAAAAAATATGAAAAAATATAATAAGTGGTTGTGGACGTATGATACTGGCAAAGCATGAGGTTTGGCCTCAGTTTTCCCTATTTTTTTAATCACTGTGTGTGATTTATTACTTTTTATATATTAAACTATGACAAAACAATCTCTATACACCTATGCAAGGAAGCAAAACTTAAACGGTGAGAGGGAGGAGGATTTTGTGCAATAGTTTGAGGGCTAAAATAATACAAATTCTGATTGTTTTTCTATGCATAGCATATAGGAAACGACTTATTTGGAAATAAGGGATCTAATAGCATAAGGTTCACCTTGGTATTAGATTCTTGCAATGAAGGATATACGTATTAGTTGGAATTCATGAAAAGACTGTTTGCATATTAGCACATAGGCTGATTTCGAAACATAACTATTTATGCACAATGAGACATCCACTATTGCATCGATCATACATATGGTATCAACTCCTGGAAATGCATAGCAATTGTTTGAATTATAGGTGACCCACGCTTGAGAGGGTGAGATTCCCCTTGCCGTAGGTTAGTCGTTCGTTTCTTGGGGGAAAGTATTGGTGAGGGAACATGGTATCTCCTAGATCTCACTGAAAAAGAGAGGAGTCTTGTGCGAATGTATTTATATGTAAAAAGAGTGCATTGAGGGGCCAATCCCCAAGATGTAGGAGAGCTACAATGAGGCCACGACAATCAACCGATGGGGTGCCTCATGTGTCTATGATACGTTGCACTTATTGCCAATATGTGTGGGATACCCCCTTTTAGGGGTTTTGGGGAATGTGCCATTGGACTCTTATCAAACTACAAACACAATCTTAGATGTATCTAGTGTGCATTTAGTTATTACTACAGACGATCCTGGCCCATGAGGCCGTGTGGTGGTGGAGGTGTCTGTTGTATGCATGAGGTCCAGCTAGTGTTATAGCTACTAGTGCCGGTTCATTTTTGGTCTCAGCAGTGGTGCATTTGCTGGGAGTCACCTCAAAGTGGTGGTTTCCAAATCTAGGGTCTCTTGGGACTTATTTGTTAGTTGATGTCCTTTGAAGAGACCCATCAAGCCGAACTTCAAAAACACGAGAGAGCCGAGAGGGCCAGATGGAGGGTCGAAATCAATAGGCGTAATTCTTCTAAAATGAGTATTCTTGAACCTATTCAAGGGTGGGGTCTTAATAACCTTAGCCTAAATCAAAGTCCATTAGGAGGTGGAAGCTCTAGTACTTCCTCCCTCCCAATTAATATGCCCACTTCGAAGTGGTGTGAAAGATTTGCCTATCCCGGTTCCATTAGCAAATTCAATCATTGCCATGGTGCAACCTATCGCAATTCCTGTAGGAACGACATATTTTCCAACCTTAGGTTTCCCCCTACCTATTTTTAATGGGTTGGTGAAAGAGGATGCAGAGCTTCATATAAGGGAGTTCCAAAAGCTGATCTTTAACTGCCATATCCAAGAAGAAGGGCATCTAATGATGTTCTTCAACATGACCCTGAAGGGAAGGGAAGCTATATGGTATCACGGCCTTGAGGTCAGAACCATAACCACCGTGGACTTATTTTATGAAGCCTTCCAAAGGGAGTTTTCCCTTGAGAGGGGTGGCCAATATTATTTGTGCGTGTTGAATTTGACACACCAAGAACCACATGAAGATATACGAGTGTATGCCAAGAAGATTAAAGAGTCACCTTGGCGGATATAGACATTGCCATTAGACGAGTGCAAGAAATAGAATCTCGAGTACAAGTGGCCTATGCTTCTCGAATCAATCCCAATATGGGTCTAGCGTCAGGAAATAATTTGCAGCTGATCAATGGCAGTGGAAGCCAAGGGATAGGGATGGCCAACCCTAACGGGAGAGGGAACCTAGTGCCGAATGTGCCTTTATTGTGAGCTCCGCCTAGTGTGACTATGGCTATGGCTAGTCAGATGCCTCCAAATGTGGGAGGCCAAGCAGTGAACTTTAACGTCATTTCTGTGGGTTAGCAACCAATGCAACCAATGCCTAATCAAATTGTGCGGCCAAGGGACCGATGGGTAGACGATTTGGGGTATGAGTCGAGTTCATCAAATGTCCTTTGCGAAGTCAAGGACATGATGAAACACTACACGGATATGATCTGTGAACAATATTGGCAAATAGCCGTTGACGTTAATTTCTTAAAGAAACAATAGAATCTGATAGGGAGTCTAGAGGGTGCACCCTCTAGACTTAGCTGCAAATAGTGTGGTGGGCAACATTATCCACATAATTTCCCAAATGTCAAGTGTGACATTTGCATGAAGTCTGGCCATTTAGCAGCCACCTGTTGGCCCTTCCTTCTAGCAAGGCAGTCATCGGCAACCAGGGCCTGTTAATCATCATGCACAAGGAAAAAAATTTCAACAGGATGATGGGCCGAAACAAATACTCCAAAGGGGTAAGGATACTATCAAGGAACTGCTAGGTGGCAGTGGGGTGAGTCTCATCGAGGCTGTGCATGTTAATGCCACTAAAGCTTCTAGCCTACATGCCGTAACAAGAGGCCAAAAAAATAGAGAAGGTGACAAAGATAATGTAGAACCTGTAGACGGAAACCCTAGGAAGGATGATAAAGAAACACAAGTTCTAAATCCTAATGAGGAAGGGGGACTTTTGAAGCCTGTAGAGAGTAAGGCTGATGCCAACAAAGATAAAGAGGTCAAGGAAGAAGGTGAGAGTTAAAAAAGAGGCAATAAAGCCGGTGCAGCGTCATAAAGAGCGGATGGTTTGGCACGATAAGCGAGCTTCAGCGAATTATCACGAATTTGATTTAGCTAGCTCCATCTGTGATGTTAAACCAGACATGAATCTCTTGCAACTAATCAAGCTATCGCCAGGAGTATGCAAAGAATTTAAAAATATCCTACGTACAGGTTATATCATAGAGAGACAATGGAAGATGTGTTTGCAAGTGAGACATCGTCAACTGATGAATCCAAAGAGGGATCGACCACAGAAAACGTCTATCAACTAACACTAAATCAGCCATTAGAAGCCAAAATAGAATAAGGGATGTAGATATTATCGTGCTAGACCTTGGTATGCCAAACAACGAGCAGCCAATAAAGCTAGCATCCATGCTTAGTGCGGAGGAATGGGAGGATTATGTCACTCTGATCCAAGAGTTCCGCAATATTTTTGCTTGGAGTTACGATGGACTTAGGGGCATTCCTCCCAGCCTCACTATCCATACAATTTAGTTGAAGGAAAGAGGTTGTCCTGTACAATAAAAAGTCAGGCTTATGCCATTTGAGTTACTGGATGGGCTGTTCAAGGAGTTACAAAAATTACGGAAAGCGGGTTTGATCTTCCCTGTGCAGCACACTGAATGGTGTTCACCAACTGTGATTAAGAAGAAGAAAAATAATCAAAACCGACTGTGTGTGGACTTTTGAGAGTTGAATAAGAAAACAGTTAATGATTACTACCCACTGCCCTTTATCGACCAGATTTTGGATCAAAGGGTGGGTAGGGAGATATATTCATTCATGGACTATATTCTAGGCTATAATCAGATGGTGATTGTAGAAGAGGATAAGCTCAAAACAACGTTCATAACAGTCTTTGGGACCTTTGCATATCATGTGATGGCATTTGGTCTATGCACTATGCTTGGTTCTTGGTAACGAATTGCTGATAAGACCTTTGGTGACATTTCCCTTGAGGAGATGAAGGTATTATTGACAATTTAGGGGCAGCCACTATGAGAGAAAGGTAGTTGATTATTTTACGACAATGTTTTGAGCGATGTAGAAAATTTTGCATAGCTCTCAATCCAAGGAAGTGCATTTTTGGCGTACCTTATGGGCTCCTACTGGGCCATGTAGTTAGCTTGGTAGGGATTGCAATGGATCCTCAAAAGATCAAAGCTATAGTGAGCCTGTCACGCAGCCCCAAAGAAGTACAGAGCATTCTGTCATCAATTGGATATTACCGATGGTTCATAAAAGCTTTGGAAAAGAGAATGTTGCCATTGACAAATATGCTATCCTTCAATTGTTTGTTTATGTGGAGTGACCCTTGTAAGGTGGCTTTCAAGGATGTAAAGTAGGAACTCGCAAGAGCACCTGTGCTATAAATTAAGAAAGATGTTCTACATGTTTTCATAGCATGAATAGTATGCTTTCTTACATAACTAAAATACACCATGTCATTAATAGGAAACAGGTTGACAATCTTCCTCAATCATCATGGTTGGGTGGATCTGGTTAGCTAGGTGACTTTTCCCAAAGTTAGAAAACGGGATCTGGTTAGCTAGGTCACTACGCTCAGCTCCCTCCTTTTCACATGCCCACGTATGGACAATCAGAAGCTAAAAGAAAAATTTGCTAAAATACAATATTTCTTAATCAGGCTATAGGAGTCCTCGCTTAGGAGGAGCTCCTGGTTGAGTTGTGCTTAGTTAGAAAGGTAGTTCAGACCACCACTGAGGATGACTTCTTTGATAGTTCTTTGTAGCTTGGCCGTGTTGGAGCAGCACATTAGTGACTAGCTTTAGGCTTTTCAATCAGATTATGCTAGGCCTACTCCTTGTGGATTTCATGCCTTGGTTTTGGCAAGGGATAGGGTGAAACCTGTGATGTCTATTGTTGAGTATCTCTTTTGTATCAACTTGATGCTCTTTATAGTTGTGTTTATGTGCAGATCTGTTCGTGGGATTCGACAGGCTGAGTCACCCTATCCTCGTGGTTGCCAATGAGAGCTAGATTTTAGGACACGAGTTGGACCCGTTCTTGGAGTGCTCGAGCTCATTTTGGAGCCGAAAAGTGCTCGAGAGACGTTAAAGAGCCAATTTTCATGAAAAATCAAACGTGGCTGATGGCCAAGCTAGTGTTTTCCTAGATGTATTTCGACATCAGGAATCCAACACAAGTCTCGGTTCGTCAATCGGAGGTCGTTTGACCCCCCATTTAATCCCTGCAAGGTTCGTGTTATAAAGCAACTATCGGATCGGGAAGTCGTAAAGTGTGTGGGCAAGGCTAGGTTGATGGAGTTCAACACCACGAAGTTGCCTGTCCAATCACATTGCAAATCAGAGTTCGTTTGTGCCCTCAAAACTGAAATATCCACTTGTGGGAAAGTGTGAACACAAAAAGATGAGCCGGTTATTTTAACCTTTTAAACCTTAGGCTTAATAAAAGCCTTGAAACTAATGCAAAAACTGTTGCGTCAATGTGCCTCCTCATTTTTGCTTGATGCCTCTCCGATTCAAACGCGTTGGGAGAGAGAGAGGGAGATTCTCGATCTGGGCAGGGAGGGGAATAAGATGGATGCAAGCTTTCCCATTTTAATGGAGGATTTAAAAATCTCATTTTTTAATCTTTCTCTCTCCTCCCTCTCTCTCCCCTTAAGGGGCAGTTCATGCACATGAAGAAGAATGAAGATCAGTTGAAGGATGCTTGTCCGGCACGAATCGGATTGCTCCAAGATCAAGAGGAGGCTAAGGGGAGATGTTCAACATTGAAGATTTGCTGTTGGATGGTCCATTGGCAATGTGAAAAAATAATAAAAAAACCCGCAACACGCAAATAAGCGGTATGCACTATTTTTACAAAGGAAATTTGTTTTTTGTTTATGTTTGATGGTTGAAATGGAATTCATATGAAAAAAAAAAGAGCTTGCTTGCATTATGATTGAGGGATATGTATAAAAGAAATGTAGATCCATAATGATAAATAGTTGCAATAATTAAAATATGGCCCAAAAAGCACATTTTGATGGAAAATGAAGGTTTTATTGGTTTCGGGTGGGGAAAAGAGATGCACATGGGATAAAATTCTAAGAAAAAACATCTTTTAGCTATCACAATTAGTCACTAATCAATAATCAGAAAATAATCTATTTTTATGCATAAATAAATAGAGAAAAATAACTAAAAATGAGAAAAAATAGGATTTTCGCGTTATAAAAATCTAGAAAATTATGATTCGTGGTTGTGGCTATAAAAAAAGCTAAGGCATGAGGTTTGGCTTCAGTTAGGCTTTGTTTATGCGCTATAGTTTATGTTTTTTCCATTTGATACGAAAAATACTTACAAAATAATACCCTACACCTATGCAACACAGTATAACCTAAACGTTAGAGGGAAAGGGTGAGATTGAGAGATAAAGAGGGCTGAGAGGGTTTGAATATTTTAAACATTTGATTGTGCATTCCATTTAGAATTGAGATAATTGAGTTTAAGGGGCTAGTAGCATGAGAAATCAGTGCTAGTCTCTATACATCCAAGCATACGTTTAGTGAAAATCATGAAGAGGTTGTTTTTTCCACATCACAAAATGCTGATTTGATAAATATTGTTTATGCACTAGGATTATATGCACTATGCATGATGCATGATATGGTATCAGTCTTGGATTGCATAATAATTGTCTTCCTAGGACATGACTTATACGTGGAGTGGAAAGGAGCCTTTGCTGTAGGTCAGTTGTATGCTTTTCTTGGAACTGTTTGGTGAGGATTTATATATTCTTGGATCGTACAAAACAATGAAAAGAGTGGAGTTTGTGCATTATGTCTTATATGTTGGAGCAACGCATCTTGGGGCCAATCCCTGAGGTGTAGGAGAGTCATAGTGGAGCCGCAGCAACAATCAGCCGAGGGGAGCTTCATTATGTTTGTGTTACGAGGCACTATGCCTATTTGTTATGGGATCTCCCTCTAAGGAGAAGGGAAGGTAAACGTTGGACTACATATTAGCTACAAATTCATAATTAAGCCTATCCGGTGTACATTGGTGTATTACAGACACTCCTGGACCGCGAGGCCATGTGATGGGGTTGTCTGTTGTGTGCATGAGGTTTGGCTAGTGCCATAGTCAGTGCTGGCCCATTTTAGGTCCCATCATGTGTCCTCATTGTTGAGAGAGAGAGAGAGTACAAGAGAGATACACAAGACATGCTCCCAAAGAATGATTCATATTGATGTAGAGTTAGTATATATAGGTGAGACCCAAGTCAAGTGAGAGATAATATATATAGTTGTAACATCCCCACTCAAACAAAGGTCTCTGGCTGCGAGTGAAAAAACCCTTGGGGAGAACAAGGGAAAAACCCGAGCCCCTACACATACCTACAATACAAAAATGATTTACTAAAAAGTTTTCTTGAATACAATGATACATGCCTCAATCAGTGAGACAAGAACTTGGAACAATACCAAGTTCATGTCTTAATGAGCTAAAACGAGCTTCATTAAGAGCTTTTGTGAAGATGTCTGCAACCATTTGATCACTGGGACAATGCTCCACCATAATGGAACCTTTCTTGACTTCATGTCAAACATAATGATAATGAATAGCAATATGCTTTGATTTACTATGTTGTATATAGTATTTGGTAAGACTAATAGCACTTTGGTTATCGCATCGAAGAGGTGTACTAGATGATGAAGGATGTCCCAAATCTGCAAGTAGTTGTCGAAGCCAAACTAGCTCGCGAGCTGCTAATGATGCAGCAACATATTCGGCTTCAGTTGTAGAAACCGCAACACATCGTTGTTTCTTGCTGGACCAAGAAACCAAACATCCATTTACAAAGAAACAATTTCCACTTGTAGATCGCATGGATAAGTGTGAACTTGCCCAATCAGCGTCTGTATATCCAATAAGGTCAAGAGAAGTTAAAGAAGATAAAGAAGAATCCTCTCGACGACGATGAATAAGACCAAATTCCTTAGTACCCTTGAGGTACTTAAGAATACGTTTTGCAGCACTCCAATGAATCACTCTTTCTTCTTGTCCCCTATTCGAAGTGATGTTTACTGCCTGTAAACTGGGATCGCGATGGGCATGATTCTACCAATCCTCCTTTTTTGTATTAAATCTCCAAAACAAGCTAGAAAAACCACTTGTCTTTTTGTTTTTACATGACATCCTATTCTAGAAATCTCCATAGCTTTTTAGGATATTTACAATAATTAATATCTAAAATATCTAAAATATGCTAGTTTTTCCCAGAAATCTATTATTTTTGGACCATCCATACTAGACACATTAACACTAGTGATTAATATGGTTCATAACTCTTGTTCGCGTTGTAACTTGCATGAAGGGGACTATAGTCCTTGTCAATCTAGAAAAAATGTCAGATTACGACTCTCAAATTTTTTTATATTTTAAATTTAATAAAAATTTATAGTTATTAATGTTAGTTAGTTTTTACTTTAGTTAGTCTTTAGGTAGTAGCCTTACTAACTTATTAATTGACTAATTAACTTTCGAACTAACCAAATATTTTTTAATTGTGTAGAAGTATTACATAACTTAGGAAAAACTCAAAAAGGCGATGATACCACCTGGAATTGCCACAAGAACTTCCTATACGCAGCAAAGGCTTTCTTCAAGTACTTCATCCAACCTATGTGACACAATTACTAAAACAAAAAACCATTAAATGTACCTGAACCAAATAGAGATATAGCTCTCTTGGCCTAAAGAGATATAACATTTCACAACCAACAAAGCAGCCCTCTTGGCCTTATGAAGTAAAACATTAGAACTCGACAGAGATGGCCTTCTTGGCCTTATGAAATAAAACATTAGACTATCATTCAACACAGCGTACCGCTGAAATAATCCCTTGGTCCTAACGTTACTCTACTAAAGCACAAAATCGACTATGGATAAGACTGCTCAGGCCCTACACTAAGTGCATCACATTATTAGCTAACCCCCCTGCATAAATAGCAAGGGGTGTCCGACGAATATGACGATACACAATCCTATGTGTCCATGACAGAGCAGGAATGTGCTCACTTGCTACTTGACTCATAACCCAAATTAACCATCAACAGCCGAAACATGATGTGTCAGCAAACAAGAAGACATCAAAGTAATCCAAGGCTAATGTTAGGAGATAATTGTAAGGGCTCCCCTAGACCGCAATTGAAAAAGACATCTTTCACGAAAGAATAGTTAGCCAGGGAATTCGCAAAGTGATTCTATTGTCAAGGAACTAACTAACAAGTCAAGTCAGTCTCAAAGATATGCAACATATCCATGGCTACGCGATGGTACATCCATAAGATGGGATCCCACACACTATAGCCATTGTTTATTTTGATTAATCCACTTATTATAAATATTTTTCATATGACAAGGTCCATTTACTAGTCCAAAGGGTACCACAGTCATTTTATCCAACAACATGGGATATTCAGCTTTTGCGGCCTCTAGGACTATATCCTCATTTTTATCCTCTTCTAGTTGAATAGATTCTTCCACTTCACTTTCATAATCTACATCTTGAATTTTATCATCATCCTCTTTGAACTTTGTCTCTGCATCTACAAGGGCTATGTGGGATTTCATCTTCTGCTTTTGCTTATGTATCTGCTTGTGGTTTTGACTTTGGCTATGTTGTGGCCATGTAGCACAAGGAGCAATACATCCATACTTTGATTTCAGTGTCTAAAATAATTTCAAGGGTTACTCCTGGTTGAGGTAGGAGATATTCACCCATCGACATGGCTTTACTTTTGCTAGAAGTTGGCTTATAGTGCCCATAGTTAGAGACTCTAATTCTAGTCCACTGAGTCAATTGCATGCCTTGTAGGCCTAGATCTTTCATTGTAACATCAATCATTATGTTCACTAAAGAACCTCCATCTATCAATGCATTTGCAATGAAACAGCTTTCTATCCAGCAGACACTAGTCTGGTATGCCAAGATCTAGGAAGGCATTGGCCACGTCCACTTCTTTTATAGGCTCTGGGGATTTATTGGGTTTTGTAACAGCTGCAAGGTTGGTAATCCTTAGATCACATTGTCACATAAGAATAATTTTAAACCTTTTTTGGCAACTAGGGGATAGCATTAGCAGTTGACAGAATGTCACGTTAGGATGGAAGGTATCTAGGTCCTTGACCAAGTCATATTCCTTTATTAGATCCATTGACTTTTCCAACTGCCTAAGGAATGGTGTTGTACCCACTTTTATTTTTCCTCTTTCTTCAAACAAGGTTTGCATCACCACTTCTTCTATCACAGGAGATACATCCACCTCTTCTATTTATTCTAGGGTCTAGATAATTTGAGGAAATGTGACCATTCCTATCTACATCAAATATACTCACTCATACTAGTATATTCAATAGTTTATGTTTGAATATTATAGTTTTTATATATGTTTTTCAATATCAAATTTTATGAAAAATACAAATATCTCTTCAATTTTATAGCATACTAAATAGGACTTATAGATTTACTAACTCATGCTAGAAATCAAAAACTTTAGTTTTCATATTCTATCATGCAAGATTACTGTGTAGATAATCCTTTTTGTTTGATAATCTAAAGCTTTACTTATATAAAACCAAGTTAACAATATATTTTTTAAATGATAGCATGTTAATGGTCTTTTTTATTGATCTAAGGTATGAATTGGTTAATGATTGTATACTTTGGTAAATAAGTTTGTAGCATTTGACTTCTGATTTATGCCCACCACCAAATTGTCTTCCTTTGTAACTTTGGGCAAGGAACCTTCTTGAACTCTCTAGGCTTGGTGAAACCTTACTTCCTCATTTTTCTTCCTTCTTTTATGCATCTCCTTCAGAGAGAAAATATCCTGTATGTGGTTCTTTCTTGGACAGTACAAACAGAAGGCTCCAATTATAGTTCATTTTTAGGCACCTTCAATGGTTAAATATCCCACCTGATGGCACTTTCTACACCATGTGTTTGATTGCATCACATCTCTTCCACCTCCTATGCAGTACTGGATATGCTAGCAGCATTCACTTTCAGTGTCTATAGCAAAGATATTGTGTAATCATGTCCATAAACTCTTTATTGATGCTTACAACTAAATTGGACAAATAGTCCATCAAATTTTCTACTCCTAGATTACTCACTGTAGGGTTTTGTGAAGTTTCTGTAATCACTACATAGACTAGTTGGGTTAGTCCAAAGGGTCCTCTGTTTTGATTTTGATTCAAAACTCTTGTTGGGACTATTGGTTGATGGTTCTAGTTGGTAGGATTCCAATATTGTTATTGAGTTTCCATTGAGGGAATGGTCTAAGATCACTCTTATTGTGGTTGAACCATCATTTGAGATAGTGCTATATGTTGCCACTATGGATTCGGTGCACTATACTGTGGCATTGTTTGCATCTAAGGGTAGGGGTAGGGAATAGTCCCTGTGACTTCATTAAGTGGGTATACCATTCTTAGCATGGGAGGAGGTAAGACTCCTCTTCTTGAGGTCATCGATAACGTTACTTCTTTTTCATCATACAGTCTTGCACCTTTCACTATAGCTTACAGATTGACTGGTCTTCTTAGCTCCACAAACTTATAAACTTTTGGTTGTAGATCTCTAAGAAAAACTCCTTTCTGGATGCATTTATCCAAGTTATAGTTGGTCTATCTCTTCAGTATGGATTCCATTCTAGAGACATATGCTTGAATCCATTCTCTAGAGGATTGACTTAAGTTCATGAACTCCTCTCGCATCTGCACTTCAAAACCTTGGCAATTGAATTTGGTGTGCAAGGCCACCTTCACGTCATCCCATGTGCCAAAAGTTCCTACTACTTGTCTCTCATACCATTAAAATTCCGCATCCTTGAAAGTGGAGGGGAATATTGCCAATCAATGTGATTGGGTTCTGGCATTGTTGGTTATACATGCTACCATGAACTCCGCTACATGAAAATTGAGGTCTTTATTGTAATCTCCCTTCAATATTATCAACATGACTATATTTTCTAACCTATCACATCAATAATTTTAGGACAAATTTGGCTTGGAAGGGGACCTTGTTTTGCCATTGGGACTTGCGTAAAGAGTGCTGCAAGGGCATCAAAGAAAGCTTCTGTTGCTAGCTTATTCTGGGCTTTAATTTTTTCCTTTTCTCTTCTCACGTACCTCTAGATTTTTTCTAGTGCTTGCCTCTTGATCATGTCATTCATCAAGGAGTTAGCTCCATCCACTTTTTCTGTACTCAACAACAGAGAATCAGAAGGGCTTTAGTCTTTGAAGGACTCTCTTGCCAACAATTATTCTACTTCATTATTTTCAACACCTCTAAATTCAGCTTCCATTCCACTATAGAAGGGAAGATATTCAGTTCTAAAGGTATCAAAATTCAATCTTCTAAGGACTGCCATAGTGCCATTGTCCTGATAATATCAACTTTGGAGGATTTCTATAGCATAGGTTGTAAAAAACACTTTGTGTACTATCTTCTACTGGAATGTTAATTGGACAAATAGAAGGTTGTTGGTTCACCGCACATCCCATGTATCTTGCTATTGGGAATCCACAAATAAATTCCAACTATTTTCTTCTTATTCTTGTGAACCTTTAAAAACCATGACTCTTAAAGCTTCTTCACAATCTCCTACTTAATGATGTTTGAAAATTCTCCAATGAAGACCAAATCTTCCATTGATACTCAGTCTACTATTTTTCTCTTCAGTTTTGTGGAAACAATTGGCTATAGTGATATAGCTTTTTGTAGCACGACAGTGGGAGCACTATCACATAGAGCTTGCATCATCCCATTTAGTTGATTGATAACTAACTACGAGTCACCTTTAACCAATAATTAGTTGATACCACCACATCGGGCTACATTCAGCCCCATTATCAAGGCCTTGTATTCTGCCATATTATTAGTAAAAGAGGAATTTAAATAGACTCCCATCTTCATGGCAACCCTATGACAAGGATCTTTAATGACCACATCAATGTCACATGTTTAGCGGGCCCTCTGGAAACTCCGTCAAAATAAAAAGTATAAACCCAGGCTTCATTGATAGGCCATTCCATAATAATCAACTCACTTGTACTTATGATAATCAAAATCAAGATGAGAGAGGGGATGCATAACAGCCACAATCCATCCTTCTGCACTGAACTCAATAAGAATGCTAGTTAGAAGTCGTTGACAATGGTAGTAGTAGACCTTAATTTCCCACATAAAGGATCTGTCTTGCCACTCAATAATCTAATACCCTTTTCTCCACCGGATCACTTGACCTTGGTGGTAACATTGCTCAAGATACGGATGCTCCTAATAGGGAATGATACATCCCATCCACTTGTCTTGGTACCTACTGCACATTACAACTAAATCCTGAAGGACCCGCATAGGCACCAAGCTCAACATCAACCTTTACACGTACTAAGGCTTCAACTTATAAAAGTTAACTTTAGTATTAAACTCTAACCCCTACAAATCTGCTAGAAGGGTCGTAGAGGCATTCTTTCCTGAACGTAAAATCTTGTATGGTCCATCCCATTTGGATTCTATTTTTCTTGGAAAGAGCTCTCGACAAGCATCATAATACAACACTAAGACCTTGGAAAAATTTGTACTTCTTAGGTTGAAGATCATGAATGGCTTTCATTCTCCTCTTTCCTACTTCTTGATATAATAAAGCCTACAACTGAATCTCATCAAGATGTGCTAGAGAAGTATACCATTCCTGTAGTGCTTCTCCCTCCCCCAACAAATGATTGAGGGAAAAACATGCACTAGGAAGCTCTATTTCTAATAGCAAAATATAATCCTCCCCATACAGTAGCTTCAATGGGGTGTGGCCTATGGCTCTTTTGAATGTTGTGTGGCCTATGGATAAGATTCCCACAAGTTGTTTATTTGTACTCTCAACCTAGCCGTTCACTTGAGGGTTATACGGGGTAGTCTTGTTGTGCTTAATCTTCAAAGTTTCAATGTGAGGCCACTATAACCTTGTTCAAGAAGTGTGTCCCTTGATCAAACACAATCTCCTTTAGTGGACCAAAATGACAAACAATTTTCTCCATAATGAAATTGACCATCTCCTTAGCATTGTCCTTCACTGTTGCTTGAGCTTCAGACCACTTTGTGAAGTAGTCCATTGCTACAATAATATACCACTTCCCCATAGTTGATGAAGGGTACATTGGTCCCACAAAATCAATACCCAATTTTTCAAAGGGTAACTTAACCAAAATGGGATCTAGAGGTCACTGGCGATTTTCTCTTGCATCATATCTTTGACAAACATCACAGTGCGCTTTACATAATTGAAAGAAACTTGGAAAATCAATGGCCACCAATATCCATTACGGAGAGCTTTTTGGGCAGTAAGAAAACTAGTAAAATGTCCCCCACATGCTGAATCATGGTACTCCTCAAGAATAAATGGTACCTCATTGGGCACTACACAAGGACCATAGATATCATCTACTTCTCTCTGATACAAGGCACCCACTATAATCGAAAAGTGTAATGCTTGTTACCTGATCTTTCCCTTTTCAAAATTTGATAAAGCATCCTCAAATCCTACTGTAGATAAATAATGTGTTATAGTCGCATACCATGAAATGATGGAAGCTGTGTCCATTTTAAATAGACCTTCAATATCACTTCCCTCGGCCATAATTTCCTTTGTCTCCTCGAAATCCACAAGACATTCTAGAATACCTTGCAGCTTTGATGGCTTTCTCCTAATCTCATAATCAAACTCCTGCAAAGTGATTAACCACTTTGCTAAATGGCCAAGTGGCTGCAACTTATTCAGCAACAATCTGACTCCTTCTGCCTTCATAAATAATACTACCTTCTCATAGAGAATATAATGCCTAAATTTCTTAGTCGCAAAGACCATTCCAATGTACAATTTCTCCATGTACATATAATTAACTTCAGATATCCCCAATTTCCTACTAGCAAAGGCAATTGGATGATACCATTTCTCCTCCCAATTTTGAGCTAAACAACTCATACTATGCATTGTGGCTGCTGAAAATATTTAGAAAACTTCACCTCTTTTGGGTGCTTTTAGGATTGGCACTTTTACTAATTCCTACTTCACATCCTCAAAGGGTACTTGACAAGCTTCATTCCACTCAAACAAATAGTTAAAAGATAGAAGGTTTGTCAATGGCAACGTTCTCCTCACCAGTGCGTTGATAAATCTTCAATAATATCCCACTGATGAACAGAAAGCTATGCACCTCTTTTGAAGTACACGGAAAGATCATAGAGACTATAACCTTTATCTTTTCTAGGTCTGTTGCAATACCAGTTGAACTAACTACACTGTAACGTGCCTGCCCCTCAAATTGCAGGACACGTCTTAGCAATCCATCAAGAGATCAATCTAGAAGACGCCGCCCGGCACTCCCAAGGAATGATACGGGGTTTGCCAACTAGGGTCTCCCGACGCAACGGAACTTATCTGGCCGTTCCCACTAGGATCGACCTGAAGTCCGGGTTCCTTATAATTGGATCTTCCTAACAGCCTTTTAGCATCGGTCTAAACCTGCTCCACTTTGCACAGACACAACTGGGCCAAAGCAGACTCATACCGCACTTGGTTCAAAGAGAATGGGAAACGAGAGGGATGCATCGCTCAACTCTCTTCCCGTTGGGCATAGTCCCATTCTGGTCCCCTAAAATGGCATGAATCCGGGTTCTAACCAACATTGTCTAAGGTCATCCTCTGACCTTTCCTAACATTCCTCGTTAACATTTCCTTTAAGGAAAGCTCTCGGCTAGCCGAGACCACCCTTCCGTAGGATAGACCCATTGGTCACATCCACCACGCTTCCCTCGGGGGTTGTTTTAGTTATCTAATTACCTACCACATTATGTTTGACACATATAAGTAGCTTCCTTAATTAACCTGTTAATCACAGGTTCCTTTACGTAATTTAGGCCACTAACATGAAGACAAGATAAAACAAGATCAAACACTTCCTTAACTTATCTTCAGATTAATGTTTGTCTCCCACCCATACAGGAGAATTAAGTGTTCCTTTCTGGCTCTGTAGAAAAATCCTTCCGTCTCCCGACAACAAAACCCGAAGGTTTATCCTACCAAGATTCCACCTTGTAACTAGTATCAAGGCCTTGAGATCCCATCTCGAGTCACGTAAAACACTTATGTAGGGCCTGGAGGCATTGGGATTTACGGCCAGAGCCCCCACTAGCACCCAAGCGTCCTTCTACGCCAAGTAATTTCCATGGAGAGACCTCTCACGACGGGTTCGGTCCACATTCCTGGCGCGGATTCATAACCCCCTTGGTTAGGATTTGGCAGTTCGCGGGGGGTAGCTAGCGCCATCCTTCCTTAATTATCCCTTTAGGAAATTATCCACAACTGAAGCAACCAGCTTAAAAACAATTACTAGGGAAAACATCCCTTTTGTTTCCATGGTAATCAGTCATCTCAGACCTGGCCATGCAATCATCAATCACACCCCACTTGGGTTAACATCCAAAACCACATTAACAAACATTTGAATGCACATCCTCGTGCTTCAAGGCATTGCAATCCCATTGCATGCACAACCAGAATTTAACTTGGATGTATCAAAACACTGTTACAACCTTTTCAAACAACCAAGCATAACTTGGGTCAACAGTCCATCTTTAACAAGATCAACCCTCGTTAAAACCATTTCAACAGCTCCAAGCAACATGCTTAGCATGAATCAACTACCCTAAAGTTTGCTCTCCCCCTTGGGTTAGGGCTTCGCAAGGTTGATTTAACAAGTTCCCTTTAAATGAACTAAGTGATTTCATCTTGACCTTTATTAATCCTGGCTACCTATTTAGGGTAGAAGATCAACCCAATTCCTAGAGTAGCTATCTAATATCACAGGTCACCAAGTGCTAACCCATATTGCTAGCACATCACCAAGAGTACATTAACAAGATTCTAACCTGATTATCCATAGGTTATCCAATCTTCATCTATCAGCTAGCTAAAGTTTGGACAAGGATCTCTCAAGTTAACATATATCGACATGTGCATGATCTAACTGTTAGTTTAATGTACTCTATCATCCTTGCGCATAGAAAACTTGTTTTCAATCTTAGGATGCTATTGCATTTTTTTGATAAGGGCGTATTTTTATCTCTTTTGATGCGAGGCTCCAATCCTTTTCATGAAAATAATGCAAGATTCTAGCTCTTTCTAAATGCAAACTAAGGTAATCCATTCAATGTATAATACCAAAATATCTTCAATTATTAATCAGTAGAATGTTCTTCATGCAAGTGTTTGTGTCAGGCATTTCGGCATCTTATAATGTGCTTTCCTTAACCAATTTTACCTATCATTTCATTGACCATAAACATGAAATATCTTATGATTATTACAACTTTCATAACTAGATCCATGCCTAGGTTGTTTACCTAACAAACCATGCAATATGAATTTTATTATGATCCCCTATCCTCATGAGATAAGCAAGACATCGAAGCAGTACCTGATTGTGGGGAGAAACTTTAGTGTTTACCCTTGGCAGTGTGTTTGCATGGGTGGTGGCATCTTGACCCGAATCCCCGTCCATGGTTGTGGGATTTCCATTCACTTGGGAAGATCTCCGCTTCGGGGCCATCCTCAATTATGAGACTCTCTCTCTCTTCTTCTCTCTTCTCTCCCTTGTTTTCTACCTAGCAGCATCTCGTCATTCCTAACTCCCACCTTCTCTATTTCTTCATCTTTTCCTCTAACTTCTCCCTTCCTCTCTCCCTCTCTCCTTCTAATATTCACCTTTCCTTCTCTCCTTCTCCTATCCTCTTCTTCCCCCTCTCCCTCTTCTTCTCCTTCTTCTCTTCTTCTTCTCCCTCTCTCTTCTCTCTCTCCTTCTCTTCTTCTCTCCCTCTCCTCTTCCTCTTCTACCTCTTCTTCTCTCCCTCTCCTCTTCCTCTTCTACCTCTTCTTCTTCTTCTTCTCCTTCTCTCTTCTCACCTTCTCCTTCTCTCTTCTCTCTTCTCTCTTCCCTTCTCTTCTTCTCCCCCTCCTTCTCTTCCTCTTCTCTCTTATCCTCTTCTTCTTCTTTTTCTCCTTCTTCTCCTTCTCTCTTCTCACCTTCTCCTTCTCTCTTCCCTTCTCTTCTTCTCCCCCTCCTCTTCCTCTCCTCTCTCTCCCTCTTCTTCTTCTTCTTCTTCTCCTCCTTCTTCTCTCTCTCACTCTCTCTCTTCTTCTCAGCACGATGGCTTGATCATCCATTTTTCTTTCCTGCCTAAAGGCTGAGCCCTTTATATGGTTTTTCAACCAAGGGGGGTCACCGTGTGGCCCATGCGCCATTATGGCGGCGCGATGTGCTCATGACGGAAAGGGGGGGCGTGCTGTCCAGAAGACGGAGGGGGGGACCGTGCTGCAGAAGGGGGAGAGAGCTCCTCGCCATCTGGGGGGGGGCTGCATGGCCCCCCTCTTGTAACTTACTCTCTCTCTTTCTCTCTCTCTCTCTCTCCCCGCCATGCATACGGCAGGGAGAGAGAGAGGGAGAGAAAAAAAATTTACACTAAATAGAACTTAAGGGGGGGTTCTCATGGGGGGCACAGGGGTCACTGGGGGGAGGGGGGACATTACATCCTCTCCCCCCTTAGAGGAATCAAGATGTCCTCATCTCGAGAAGAAACTGGGGAAGACAAGCACTATTGGACCTTAGAGCCTGTGGGTTAGGGCCCATCACGCTTTCACTGCGCTACTTTGATTACTCAAATTCTTAAAATAACAACTTGTCACAACTCATAGGATTCAATAGGATTTATTCCAAGTACAAGACTTATTACCTCAAGAGGATCTTTCTAGGATATCTAGTCATCCTCAAAGGTTACAAAAGGCTCCAAGCCTTCATCATCATGTGGTTCATAATATGAGCCAAAAGTAGAGTTTTAGACGGCTTCGTTTGACCACACGTTCCTGATTCTCAAGGTCCAAGACAATCTGTTTGGATGTGTCCTAGTTCATTGCAGTGGAAACATTGGTGGTTGGTGCATCTCTTACGGATGTGTCCTATCTCTCCACACTTGTGGCACCTCTTGTTGTCTTCTTCTTCTTCTTCTTCTTCTTCTTCTTCTCCTCCTTCTTCTCTCTCTCACTCACTCTCTTTTCTTCTTAGCACGATGACAGAATCATCGGTTTTTCTTTCGTGCCTAAAGGGTGAGCCCTTTATATGGTTTTTCAAAAAGGGGGGGGGGGGGGTCACCGTGTGGCCCATGTGCCATTATGGTAGCCACGTGCTCATGACATAAAGGGGGAGGCGTGCTATCTAGAAGACAGAGGGGGGGGAGGGCCATGCTGTAGAAGGGGGGGGAGAGCTCCTCGCCATCTAGGGGGGCTGCATGGCCCCCTTCTTGTAACTTTCTCTCTCTCTCTCTCTCTCTCATGCACACTGTAGGGGGAGAGAGAGGGAGAGAAAAAGAATTTGCACTAAATAGAACTTAAGGGGGGTTCTCATGGGGGGGCCATGGGGGTCATCGGGGAGGGGGGGGGACATTACATACATGGACGAGTAATAGCCCATAGGGCACTCCAAATATGCACTTTCTAGGGTTTGAAGCAATGTAGAACTATCTACTATACTCAAAAAATTTCCTCAGAATAATCAATTGTCACTCCCTTGTGGTGACTACCCCTAGATCATCAATAAATACTTTTAACTCCTTTGGGGAGATATCACCAAAGGTCTTATCAGTTGTTTGTTGCCAAGATCTAGGCGCATTTCATAGACCAAAGGCCATCACATGATATGCAAAGGTACTGAAGATAGTAATAAATGTCATTTTCAATTTGTATTCCTTTGCAATAGCCATCTGGTTATATCCAACAAAGCAATCCATAAATGAATAGATTTTTCTACTCGGTAAGTGATCTAAAATCTGATCAATCAATGGCAATGGCTAGTAATCAATGGCAATGGCTAGTAATCCTTAACCCTCTGCTCTACTGAGCTCTTGGAAGTCTATGCAAAGTCAAATTGAATTATTTTTCTTCTTTCTAATAACAACTAGTAAACACCATTCTGTGTGTTGAACTGAAAATATCAGACAAGCCTTTCATAGCTTTGTTAATTCTTTGAATAGCTCATCCCTTAATTAAAAAGTCATATGCCTTGCTTTCTATCACACAGGGTGACTTCCTTTCTTTAAAGGAATCGTATGAATAGCTAGGCCGGGAGGAATGCCTCTCAGCTCTTCATAACTCCAAGTAAAAATATCATGGAATTATTGAATCAAGGACACATGATGGGATCTAAAACAGGCCGGCACTAGCTCATGCACTAGCCGGACCTCTATCATGCGCTCAACAACCCCACGGCCTCGCGGCCAGGAGCGTCAATGCCACATACATCATCTTCCTAAACATCTTGCGTTTGTATCACATCTCGTAGTCCAACTCTAACCCAATTAATACTCCTCAGAGGGAGTCCCTAGCACATTGCCTAAAGGCATGAGGTACAAACATAGGAGGTCCTCCCATGGTTGACTGCCGCTACCTCACTACGACTCTCCTACATCTTGGGGATTGGCCCCTCGATGCGTCGCTAAACATATATAATATTTCACACATATTTCCACTCAAGATACCAATTGATCGTATCGAGGAATGTACCATTCCTCACTTTCTTTCCCCTAGACCCAACGCCTAGCCTACAGCTTGGACAACCTTACTCACTCAACGCGGGTCACGATCTAGAGAATACAAGTGCTATGCATCCAGGAGGTATTGTCCGATACCTTTTATCACTTTATGCTTCATGCAAATTGTGAATGTCCATGTGCTCAAATAATTAAGAAAAATCAGCATTGTGCTTAGTGCAAAAGCATTCTTTTAATGAATTTAACTATCACTTGTATACGGTGTTGCATGAACCCAGCACCGAGAAACCCCCGTGCTACTAGGTTCTTAATTTTTAATTATCGACCAACCTAAATGGTATGCATAAAGACCAGCAAGCTTTTCATCATTTCATTCAGCATTTAAACACTTGTTATACGCTCTACCCCTCACCCGTTTAGGTTGTGCATTATTGATCGATTTAGGGTTCATTTCCATCCCATACATCCACAAACATGAATCTTATTTTTCCTTAATTTTTGGCACTCAAAATCCATTTTTCCCTATTTTTCTTCATTTTTTCCTATTTTTCTTGTATTTTTTACAATATTAAATAACTGAAAATACAAAATGAGTTGTGGGCTGTGGCCCTTAGGTTCATTTGTAGCAAAAACCCAAATTTAGTTGGTGTGTGTTATTATATTTTCCATTTATATCTCAAAAACACCCAATTTTCCCCTATTTCGCGTGTTTTACGGGTTTTACACTATTAATTTCAGTCACAACACTCATGATTTTCTGATTTTCTGAGCATAAACTGATCAAACTCATAGCAAAAAACATCATAATGCATAATCATCCCATGGGAACAAGTATTCATGAAGCAAATTACATAAAACATCAATTTCCTTTGTAAAAATGAAATTACCGGTCTTTGCGGGTTGCGGGTTTTTATTTGCCATGTCTCGGGACTGATTTCCAGCCACCATTAATGCTCATGACAGTCCACAATCAGCAATCTTCATTCCTCTTGAACCACGGAGCAATCCGGTCTTCATTGGACAAGCATCCGTCATCCATTCTTCTTCTTCTCTTCACCACATGAATCTGCCCTTAGAAGAGAGAGAGGGAGGAGAGAGAAAGACTGAAATCAAAGATCTTCATAGAGACCACCATCGGAGGAGCGAAGCACGGCGATATGACCAGCAGGCAGAGGGGATTCACTACCAATAATCATTGAGGGGGGTTGCATTGAGGTTGCATGATGCATCTTCATGCATCAAGCGTGAAAATCGGCGCCTTCCTGCTCACGCCCTCCTCCACGTTTCTTTCTCTCTCTCTCATCAAAAGTTTCATGCTACATTTAAATTTTGGGCTCCCAAGGGTCACTTGCCCATTTGGCCAAACTTTTGTCCACCTTTTCGCATCTTGCCCGGTTTCTTGACCATTTCCCCGTTCGGACTCCAAATTGAGCTTTGAAAAATCCTGGGCGTCTGGCTTGGCATCCCACATTGACCGGTAACTCTTGTCAACCCACACAACAGTCTGAAAAATTATGAAAAATCAACAAGTGTTGCTTGGGCGCCTTTAGAGCACTTTGACGCTTAAAATCGTCCTAGATCGAGCCGCCGCCTACGACGTTGAATATTTTTCCATTGATATTCCTAATTTTTAGCTATTTTTAAGCATTTCTCGGCATCAAAACTCTGCTCTCATTGGCGACCACGGGATAGGGCGACTCAGCCCTTCGAATCCCACAATAGATCTGCACAAAACAACCCAAGGAAGCATCAAGCTGATACAAAATAGATACATACTAAACACATCACAATGCTCTCCCTACCCCTTGACAAAACCAAGGCATGACATCCACAAGGAGTAGGCCTAGCATAATCTGATAAAAGGTCCGAAGCTAGTCACTAACCGACTGCTCCAACACGGCCAAACTAAAAAGAACTATCAAAGAGGTTGCCCTAAGTGGTGGCCTGAACTACCTACCTACCTAAGGACAACACAACTAGGAGCTCCTACTAGGCAGGGACTCCTATAGCCTGATCAAGAGGTATTTCCTTGTAGCACATTTCTACTTTTAGGGTTTTTATTTTATTGACATACTCGGGCATGTAAAAAGGAGGGAGCTGAGCGTAGTGACCCAAGGAGAACAGGGCATCGGCCTCAAGACCTGTCTCGGTACCCAAGAACCTACCAAGCCCTCACAAGGCGACACTTAATCCTTTTCTAACGCTCACTTTTATTTTCGCTCCAACCCTCCTTACTTTCTTCTTTTCCAGCAAGATACTACCCCTAGGAAGACAAGGCATCGGCCCCGGGTGACTCGTCCCTAGGAACCTACTAGGCCTTCGCTAGGCGATGATCAACTGCTAAGAAATTTTCCTTTCTTTTCTTTTCTATTTTTATAGGGGGTTAGAACCCCTTTTTACACACCTCTGTATGTATTTATTGTCTTTAAGATATTCAGGGTTTTATTTTCCCTATCATCATGTTCTTCTGGCAGCCTCTCTAACTGCCTCACAACTAACAAGAACTCCTAGAACGGCTGCCTAGCAGACTAGCAAAACCGGGTCACTAGGACTTCCTTCTAAAACATGTCGTTTAGTGCTTGACATTGTCTTTACAGGAGGCCACGACTACTCAGACCTCCCGCAAACATACTGAGCCTAAACCGCGGGACTTCATGCCTTGGATGCCGGTCCCCAACAAGAAAAGAAAAATCCCCCAACACGTGCACAGACACATATAGCATAAAACACGGTACTCATAAAGGAGAGATATCACCTGGATAGGGCCACGAGAAGCTTTCGCGCAACAAAAGGCTCTTTCCAAGCTCTTCTTCAAACCTGTCTAGCACAAAACTAAAACAAGAAACCATTAACCGCACCTGCACTAAACAGACAACTGGCCCTCTTGGCCTAATGAAATAAAGCACTTCACTACAAAACGGAATCGGCCCTCTTAGCCTAACGAAAGAAAACAGTAAAACCTCGCAAAATGGGCCCTCTTGGCCTAATGAAATAAAACAAAGTAGCACCTACACATCCTTCCCTGGAAGAATCTAGATATACAATACTAGGCTCCCTCCCAAGGAGGAAAAACAGGCTCGTAGCCCTAAACTAAATGCATAAGGTTATGACCCATCCCTCCTGCATAGATAGCAAGAGGCGTATGCATAACATGATGTCTAATTAACCTATGGGTCCTAGATAATAACGGTAGATTGGTCTCGGATACTCTCTGCATCACCCATATCAACCATCGTCTGCCATATATTGCATGCTCTGATAACATTCCCCACAAGCGACAGGGTCCTATTTCATCATTGATCACAATATCCAAACTAGGACCACAATTAAAGAAGAGGTCTTCCTCATAAGCAAGATTTGCCAGAATCCGCAAACTGATTCCAGTAACGTGGAATCAGCTGAAAAGACACTCTCTCAAACTCCTCAAGTAGGGTCATAGCAGTTCGATGATACATACAAAGAATGGGATTCCGCACTGTGTATGTCCCATCTAGCTGATTCAGGATCAACTGGGAATCCCCTTTTACTAACAACCGACGAATACCACCTTGCTTGGCAATATGCAGTCCCATAATCAAGGCTTTGTACTCCGCCATATTGTTAGTGAATCCTACCTCGAGATAAGCAGCTAACTTCATCGTAACTCTACGTTGGGGATCTCGGATCACTACTCCAACACTTCCTTTTCTATTAGGGCCCCTGGGCGCTTCGTCAAAATATAAGGTATACGTCCACAATGGGTTTACACAGCCTGCCATCACGAACTCCTCTATTCGTAATTATGGTAATCAAAGTTTAGCATGTTGAGAGGATGAACTGACGGCTCCATGCCACCTTCTTCATTGAACTCAACAGGGATACTCGTCAACAGTCGTAAGCAGTGATGGCAGAAGACTTTGATCTTCCACACAAAGGTTCCGTCTTCTTGCTCAATCACTTTATATCCTTTGCTCCACCAGATGAGTTTCCCCTGATGGTATCTCTGCTCCAGATATGGGTGCTCCAAATATGGAATTGACCGACCCATCAACCGACTTTAAGCTCTTTTCCGCAAGTCTTAGATCGTCCCTAGCATGGACCTGCAATGCATTTCTTTTGTATTAGCATACTTAGAAATAATAAGGTTTAATCTTATTAAGATTAACCTTATTTTTAAACTCTACTCCCTGCAGATCAGCTAATAGAGCCGTAGACCTATTTTTCCCCAACCTAACAATCTTGTAGGGGCCATCCCATTTAGGTTCCAGCTTCCCTGGAAACAGCTCCCTACGTGCATCATAATAGAGGACTAATTGCCCTTTTTTTAAAGGTATATTTCTTCGCTCTAAGGTCATGCAACTGCTTCATTCGACGCTTAGCTACCTCCTGATGTAACAAGCTCTGCAACTTCAGCTCATCCAGGTGGTATATAGTCGTGAAACGTTCAAAAAGGGAATCCTTGTCACCCAACGAATGGTTAATTGCAAACCATATGGTCGGCAATTCGATTTCAAGGGGTAACACACACTCTTCCCCATAAACCAATTTGAATGGAGTATGGCCGGTAGCTCGCTTGAACATTGTATTGTACGCCCATACTGCCACATACAGCTTCTTGTTCCAGTCTCGTTTCTTCTCAGAGAATGTCTTAGACAAGATCCCCACAAGCTGTTTATTAGTACTTTCAACGTGCCCATTCGCTTGCGGATTATAAGGAGCCATTTTATTGTGCTTGATTTGCCAAGCCTCAGTCAAGCTTTTGATCACCTTATTCAGAAAATGGGTTCCACGGTCCGACATTAATTCTCTCGGTGGACCAAAGCGGCAGATAATCTGCTCTAACAGGAAACTTGCAGTCTCTTTTGCATTGTCCTGCCTCGTCATCTACGCTTTTGACCATTTTGTGAAATAATCAGTGGCTACTATAATATACCTCTTCTGGGTAGTAGACGACGGGGTGATGGGACCCACAAAATCAATGTCCCACTTCTCAAATGGAAGAATAACCATAATAGGCGTAAGTGGACGTTTCCTATTTTCTCTACTGTCATGCCTTTGACAGGCATCACATCTCTTTACATACTCAAAATAATCTTGGAAGATGGACAGCCACCAATATCTAGCTCTTAACGCTTTCTGTGCCGTCAACCATCCCGCAAAGTGCCCTCCACATGCAGAGTCATGACACTCCTCCAAGATAAAAGGAACCTCGTCAGGCATCACACATCAGCGATAGATATCATCAACACCCTGCCGATATAGCGTCCCTGCGATCAAGGAAAACTTCAATGCCTGCTGTTTGATTTTCCTCTTTTCAGACTTTGACAAACCATCTCCAGTCTCTCCCGTTGATAGATAGTGTGTAATAGCAGTATACCAAGATGGGATAGAAGCTCTATCAATTTTAAACATTTCCTCAATATCACTTCCTTCATCCAAGATCTCTTTCGGCTCCCCGAAATCCACAAGGCATTCCACAATACCCTGCAACCTCGGTGGCTTACTCTTGATCTCATAATCGAACTCTTGCAAAGTGATTAACCACTTTGCCAAACGATCAGGCGACTGTAGCTTGTTCATAAGCAATCTAAGTCCTTCTGCCTTCGTATAGAATACTACCTTTTCATAGAGGATGTAGTGCCTGAATTTCTTAGTCCCAAAGACCATCGCAAGACACAACTTCTCCATGTAGGTATAATTGATCTCCGAAATGCCCAATTTTCGACTAGCAAAAGCTATTGGATGATACCACTTTTCCTCCCAAATTTGGGCTAAACAACAGCTGATACTATGCATGGTGGCTGCTGAAAATATATAGAACACCTCACCCCTTTTAGGTGCTTTTAAAATGGGTGCTTTTACTAGCTCCTGTTTCAGGTCCTCAAAAGCTACCTTACAAGGGTCGCTCCACTCAAATGAACAGCTAAATGTTAATAAATTCGTTAATGGCAATGTTCTTTCTGCCAATGCATTTATAAATCTCCGATAGTACCCTATCGATGACAGAAAGCTATGAACCTCTTTCGGAGTGCGTGGTGGACTCATAGCAACTATAACCTTGATCTTTTCAGGGTCAGTTTCTATCCCTACTGAACTGACCACATGGCCTAGCAATAGCCCATAAGGTACTCCAAAGACACACTTCCGTGGGTTAAGAGTGAAACAAAATTGTCTGCAGCGCTCAAAGCACTTTCTCAAAATAACCAACATCCTTTCCCTTACAGTGGCTACCCCCAGGTCATCAATAAATACTTTCAACTCATTTGGGGAGATGTCACCAAAGGTCTTGTCTGCTGTTCGTTGCCACGATCCATGTGCATTGCATAAACCAAAGGCCATCACATGGTACGCAAACGTACCAAAGACTGTAATAAAAGTCGTTTTCAACTTGTCCTCTTTTGCAATTTCCATCTGGTTATATCCTGCAAAGCAATCCATGAACGAATATATCTCCCTACCCACTAATTGATCCAAAATCTGGTCAATAAACGGCAATGGGTAGTAATCCTTAACCGTCTGCTTATTCAGTTCTCTAAAATCCACACATAATCGGATCTGGTTGTTTTTCTTCTTCCTGATAACAACTGGTGAATACCATTCTGTGTGTTGAACAGGGAAGATCAAACCAGCTTTCCTTAACTTCTGTAACTCTTCAAACAGCCCGTCCCTCAATTCAAAAGGCATACGCCTCACCTTCTGACGCACAGGACGACTGCCTTCTTTTACATGAATAGTATGAACAGCCAAGCTGGGAGGAATGCCTCTCAGCTCATCATAACTCCAAGCAAAGATATCGCGGAATTCTTGAATCAAGGACACATAGTCCTCCCTTTCTGCTGAACTGAGCATAGAACCTAATTTAATTGGCCGCAAATCAGTCGAGGTGCCAAGGTCTAACTCAATCACATCCGCATCTCTTATCCTATATTGAGGCTCTATCGGCTCATTTAGAGTTATCTGATAGATATCCTCTGTGGTGGACCCCTCTTTAGATTCGTCGCTGGATGATGTCTCACTACCAGATGGATCGTCTACTATTTCTAATTCAGTAGAAGATAAAGAAGCTCTCTCACTTTGAGGAGACTCAGGATAAGCATCGACTATTACTCGATTAGCACCTCTACCTAGAACCACTCGACCGGCGGGTATATCAACTTGACAGTCTGTTCGTAAGATCCAAGGCCTTCCTAGAAAAACTCGATAGCTAGGACGTCCTGCAAATCTAATCAGCCTAAAGTCCAAGAAACATTCTACACTTGCAACTGTAACATGGACCTTAGTAACGCAACCTTCTGGTTGTCTTAGACTATCATCAGCCATTCTCAGAAGGGTGGAGATGTCATTCTGGATGCCTAGACCCAGCCTCTCCATCAACTCTGAACTCATGATATTGATGGAGGATCCAGTGTCTACAATGGCATGTTCCACTAATATTCTGTCTACATAAGTTGGAACCCTAGGCCAGTTCTTTTCAGCATGGTCAAACCAATCTTCCCCTACTCGTGCTATGCCCAGAGGTTCCACAATATACCCGATACTCAGGATCTTCTTAAATTCCTTGCATACTCCTGGAGATAATTTGATCAATTGCAAGAGATTCACATCTGGTTTGACTTCGCAAAGAGAACTCGCTAAATCAAAGTTGTGATAAGTAGCCAAAGCTCTCTTTTCTCGCCAAACCATCCTCTCTTTTGGTCTTTGGACCGGTTTTGGTGCTTCTTTCTTAGCTCTTTCCTTCTTTCTTGGCACTTCCTCATCCTTCTTAGGGTCACCTTTCTTGTCAACTGGCCTTAGCGGTCCCCCTTCCATGCTAGGATTCTGGACTTGCGTCCCCTTATCCCCTTGTTTAGGGTTTGCCTCAACCGGTTTTTCCTTATCTTTATCAACCTCTTTAGCCTTTTGGCCTCTTGTCACGGCTCTTAAGTTAGAGGTTTCAACATCATTAACTCGTACAACCTCAATAAGGCTGACTCCGTTGCCTTGTGGCAACTCTTCTAGAGTTGTTTTTCCCCTCTGTAATATTTGCCTAGGTGCATCATTCAGCTGCAAGTCATTTCCTTGTGCTCTATGATTCACTAGGCCCGGTTCTTTACTCCCTTATTGGAGAGAACTGATCTTACTCCAACAGGTAGCAGCTAGATGGCCCGACTTCCCACAAATGTCACATTTCACATTTGGACAGTTTCTGGGGAAATGCTGCCCACCACACCACTTACAACTCCATCTAGAGGGTCCACCCTCTTCAGGGCATCGACTCCCTATCAAATTTTTTTGCTTCTTTAAGAAATTAACGTCGACGGCTATTTGTCGATATTGTTCGGAAATCATATCGGTATAATGCTTCATCATGTCCTTAACTTCACCAAGGACATTAGATGCACTCGACTCGTAGCCTCGATCGTGAACCCGTCGTTCCATTGGCCTAACAATCTGATTTGGCATTGGCTGTTGACCCACAGGAACAACATTCGAATTTGAAACTTGGCCTCCAGCATTTGATGGAGCCAGCTGACTTGCCATGGGCATAGTCACACTAGGAGGAGCCGGTAATAAAGGTACATTCGAAACCACACTCCCTCTCCCAATAGGGTTAGTCATAGGCATCCCTTGACTTCCATTCGTCAATGTTGGATTGCCACTAGATACTAATCCCCCATTAACATTCATCCGAGAGGAGTAGGCCATTTGTAATCGTGCTTCTACTCCCTCTGCCCATGTAATAGTAGTGTCTATATCTGCTAAGGCCACACTGCTTAATTGTACTTGGATATTAAAGTCCAACCCATGCAAAAAGTATTGCAATTGGGCAGCTGGTGGAATGGGAATGTAAGTTTACAACTTACGGAATACTTCCTTCAACTTCTTAGCATATGCTTTCACATTCTCGTGAGGATCTTGACGTGTCACATTCAAGACCCCCAACCAATATTGGCCACCTCTTTCAGGGGCATATTCCGCTCGGAAAGCTGCATAGAATTGATCAATCGTGGTTATGGTTCCAGACTCTATGCTATGATACCATACCGCATCCCTTCCTTTTAATGTCATATTGAAGAACATCATGAGATGTCCCTCGTCTTGGATGCGATAATTGAACATCAATCTCTGAAATTCACAAATATGAAATTCTGCATCCTTTGCTACGTAGATGCCAACCGACTCACCTATCTTCAAAACAATCTAAGAAGGTTAAAGTGGTTGGAAAACTTGAAGATTATCAAGTTATTCATCTTCCATGAGGCTCATGTGAACTCGACCCTACACATCGGACACCGGCAAGTAGATCAGAAGTGCTACATCTATGAAGAGGTGGTTAATATTTTACCAATGGACATAATTAAAGTAATGGGGAAAAATGAACGTTATGGCTATTAAAAATAGGGATTTCTAGAACTTTCCATGACTTATCACTTCTTGAGAATCCATTCCCCCAATCCATACTACTATTGTGTCCCTGTAGCCGATTCCAATAGGGAATCATTAACCTGGCATTAATGTAACTCCTCAAAAGGAGATCATTTGAGTCAAACCCTATCTATTCCTGAATACTTGTACTTGAGGCTTACACCTCCCTATGGTCAAATAAGAATTTTATGTTCATTTGAATGGTTGCAGAGTTGCAACAAAAAATATGTGCGCATTGATTTAAGTTGTATAGGGATGTGTAAATGCAATCCTAAATGGGGAAAGTTTAAATGGCTATCAGATATAATCCCAAGCATAGATCCAGAATCCTATTTCCAGACTAAGGCCAGCAAAGGTACAAGAGAAGAATTTTCTTCTCAAAAAAATTAAACCACTTGAATTTGATGGAAAAGGGAAGATTGTTGAAGCTGATGCTGAAATATGGATTGAATCCATGGAGGACTATTTTAGTGTAGTCGGGACATCACCTGTCAACCAAGCCATGATTGCTAAGCTAAAGCTCACTGGCAAAGCTAGGCTATGGTGGAAGAAATGGTGTAAAGACCAAGTTGTCATTGAAAGCAAAATAACTTGGGAAAAACTAAAGGAAGCAGTGCAGGGAAGGTATATGCCACCTGCATACAGAACTCAGAAAATGAATGAGTTCTTCAAGTTGGAACAGTTGGGCCTGTCTCTGGAGGCATACTACTCGAAATTTGTTTCCTTGCTCAAATACGCCCCGACAATGAGTATCCCCCAATAAGTCTCAAAGTTTTGCGATGGGATAAATCTACCAATAAACACTCGGTTGGAATCAATGCATCCTTTGGACTTGCAAGATGCATTGATAAGAGCAAGACCTATTGACCAAGAAGTCTCAGCCAAAGTTTAGACCTTGGGCTTTCAGAGACGAGAGTTCGGGGATGTCGAACACTCAAATTAAAAGGGTACAAGAACAGAGTAATGGCCAACGGAAGAAGCCAAGAGCAAATGCAATCAATGACTTTGTCCCCACTCAAAGAAGTGATCAAAGCCTGTGTTGTCTCCACTGCAATGAACCTGGGCACTTCAAAGAAAATGTCCCAAACTTGGCGGAGACCACCGTCAAGGGAAATTCGGAGGTTAAGACAGGGCTACCCATGGTCGACGTCGTGCAACATTGGGTGTTGAGATGGCAAGCTCAATACGTGTGAACATTGATGATGGACTGCCTAGCTAGATGGGTCCGCACATCTACACTTAGCACGTTGGTGGTCATTATGACACTCACATGGCCACTGACTTATCACTTATTATATTTAGGTTGTTACACCTACCTATAGCTGGCAAAGATATAGCGCCAGTCGATTATAGTGTAGTCAGTTATACATTATTTGACTTAGAATGCGACTTTCCTTTATGCTGTATCTTATCTATACTTTGTGTACATTTACATTATATAGTGGGTGGAAGAAGAAGAAAAAATAAGAAAGAAAACGTTTCGGCCTCCATCTCTCTTCTTATGTTTTTGAGTGAGCTTCCTCTTGTGTATACAGTGTGTGTTTGGCGCAACAGCTTAAGCAAAGTCCCCCATCACACGATTCTTGACATGGTATCAGAGTGGCACCACTGAGAGAGGCTGATTTTGAAGGCTGAAGTGAAGGAGAAGAAGCAAGGTTCAAGCAAGCAAGTAATGGGTAAGAAGCTCTCCCATTCTTCCACTCTCTCTCTTGAATAATGCCTGTGGAGGCAACGGAAGCAAGGTAGAGCGAAAATCTCAGATTGCTGTGAGATTTAGTGTGCGAGCAAAGCACTGTATTTTTTGTAGATTTTTCCTTTAGGGCTTTCTCGCATTTATTTTGGGCGTCTGAGGCCGTTTCAAGCCCCATTTTAGAGCCGCAAGGTTGCAGACAACAGCTTCAGGGTACACTATGATTTCGATGTACTGACGGAAAGTGGGTGCACAGGTTACAGATTTCAAATCTGTATTTTTGGAGGTGCTTGTAGGAAACAAACATAAGGTTTATCTACAAATAGGTTGCAGATTACATGTACTATTGAGCAATCAGTGAAAAAGGTTGCTTAGTATATTGCTGTGCACGTGTTGTGAAAGATTGCAAAAGATGAACTTGTTGTGTTGTATCCTTGTTTGTGATAATGGTACAGTGGAAATCCCATTATTGAGAAGCTCGACAAGAACAACTACCCTTCATGGAAGTTCCATGTGACGAACTTTGTCATTGGAAAGGGCATTTATGAGTTTGTTTCAGGTGAAGAAAAGGAGCCAGAGCTGGGTATCCCTCCAACTGCAAATAAATTAAAAGCATGGAAAGAATGGAATGCGAAAGACAAAAAGGTGATGTACTCGTTATTTGCAGTCATTGTTTGATAATACAATGTTGGGATATATCAGGAATGCAGAAACTTCACATGCAGCTTGGACAATTTTTGAGAACATGTTTTCAGTAAATACAAAGGCACGAAAGATTCAACACAAGCAAGAGTTGAATGCCTTGAAGAAAGGAAAATTTTCTGTTAATGATTATGTGTTAAGGTGAGGAGCATTGCTGATGCTTTAGCAGGGATTGATGCAATGCCTGATGATGATGATTTAGTTTCATCCACTTTGAATGGCTTTAATAATGAGAAGGCATGGAACTCATTTGTTACTTCAGTTTACGTACGGAAGCCATTTTTAGATTTTGATGAGCTGATCTCTCTCGTGATTACCGAAGAGATCAATATGCAGGGTAACTCATCTAAAAAGAATGGTGAATAGGTTCAAGAATTTTACTCAAGTTTAGGAAGAGGACATGGTAGATGCTCTTTGAGAGGCCGTGGTATGAGACATACTGGCAATAACTAGCAAAATAGGTTCAATCAGCAATTTGTTGAAATGCAGGTTCAATTCCAGGGTACACTGTGATTTCGGTTGTATTGATCGAAAGTGGGTGCACACGTTACAGATTGCGAATTTGTAATTTTTGAGGTGTTTCTAGGAAGAAAACATAAGGTTTATCTGCAAATAGGTTGCAGATTACATGTACTATTGAGCAATCAATGAAAAAGGTTGCTTGGTGTATTGTTGTGCACGTGTTGTGAAAGATTGCAGAAGACTAGCTTGCTGTGTTGTATCCTTGTTTATGATAATGGAAGAGAATAGTGGAAATCCCATTATTGAGAAGCTCGACAAGAACAACTACCCTTCATGGAAGTTCCGTGTGATGAACTTCCTCATTGGAAAGGGCCGTTATGAATTTGTTTCACGTGAAGAAAAGGAGCCAGAGCTGGGTATCCCTCCGACTGCAGATAAGTTAAAAGCATGGAAAGAGTGGAATGCAAAAGACAAAAAGGTGATGTACTGGCTATCTGCAGTCATTGATAATACTATGCTGGGACATATCAGAAATGCAGAAACTTCACATGCAGCTTGGACAATTTTTGAGAGCATGTTTTCAGTAAATACAAAGGCACGAAAGATTCAACTCAAGCAAGAGTTGAATGCCTTGAAGAAAGGAAAAATGTCTGTCAATGAGTATGTGTTGAAGGTGAGGAGCATTGCAGATGCTTTAGCAGCGATTGTAGCTCATGTTGCTAGAGATGGTAAATGTCGGTCTTTATGAGCTTGATGATGACCCTTCGAGTAGAGGAACCACTAAAATGAAGTTCCCAAGTTCATAAATTACTCTAGAAGAGTTAACTTAGTGATTAAAATCATTGTTGATGACCAAACATTGAAAACAAATTGAAGAAGGATGAAGCTTGAAGCTCTTGGCTATGGCTTCCAGTGATTGACAGTTAGGGTTTGGCTTGTAGCAGCCACCAATAGAGGTCAAATTTTCCAAAGCGCTCTTAGGAGTAGTTGGCCCACTAGGGGGGCTTCAAAAGCCCTATGGTGGCCACCTTCAATGCATCTCCCACAGTCCGCACTTCAGTACGAATTGGCCGCCTGCTCATAACTGTGTCGTTCTGACTCAGAACGTAATGTCATCCTTATGCGTGGCTTATTTCAAGGTCTATGGTGCTAGGCAGCTGCACCCTAAGTTAGGGAAGAGTTCCTTAGACGGAACCATGAGTTGAAACCTCTTCCTTTATTCTCCCCGAGTCCTCCATCAGAGGTGGGTCTGGTTTGGCTATGGAGGCAAGAGGTAAAAGTTGAAGATGAAGGACAATCATGTGCATTTAGTGAGGCTGAAGGTATAGGAAGCTGAGGGGATCAAAGGAGGCTCTGATACCATGTGAGAAAGCAGAGTTGTAGCATTGGAATGTGTGTACAAGAGGAAGTGGAGAGCTCAAAGTACAAGAACAACATCTTGTTTACTAAGTTGCTTACAAGTACAACTTGGGTACACTCTCCCACACTTGATAGTGGCCCATAAGTTGTTTATAAAGGCCTAAAGGAACAATGTGCTGAAAATTTTTTTTTCTTGATCAGCAGGCTATAGGAGTCCTCACCTCATATGAGCTCCTAGTTGAGTTGTCCTTAGTTAGAAAGGTAGTTCAGGCCACCACTTAGGATGACCTCTTAGATTGTTCTTTTTAGCTTGGTTCTGTTGGAACAGTTGATTAATGACTAGCTTAGGCTTTCCGTCAGATTATGCTAGGCCTACTCCTTGTGGATTTCATGCCTTCATTTTGTCAGGGGGTAGGGTGGAAGCTGTGATGTGTTTTGTTGCCTATATGTTGTATTAGCTTGATGCTCTTTGTGGTTGTGTTTATGTGCAAATCTGTTCGTGGGATTCGATGGGTTAAGTCGCCCTTTCCCATGTGGTCGCCAATGATAGATGATTTTTTATGTCGAGAATTGATGCCCAGAAGTGCTTACAAATAGCCAAAATTTTCCAATTTTAGGGAAAAATAGACTTCGTCGAAGGCGGCACAGCTGCAATCAGTACGATTTTAAGTAGCAATGCCCAAAAATTGCTTAAAAGAGCCACTAGACGACGGTCTGTGAATTTTCATAATTTTCTGGCATGACAGATGAGATCCTAGGAGATGACTGGTAGTGGGGGACTTCAAGATAGATATCTAGGATTTTTCGAACCGTGAATCGGACATTGGACGAGGTAGAGGGAGTCCCCGTGAGACCAAGGGCCAAAGGCCAAGTGAAAATGGGATTTAGAAAGTCAAAAGAGGTGTGGCCTTTGGGGGCTCCCCTTGGATCCCAACTAAAAAACGATTTCATGGGCGGGGAAGGTCCGTTTTTTGCGCGTGTGTAGAGATGAAGGCGCCATGAATCCATTTGATGAAGAGGAGGGGCTATGGCACTTCAATGCAACCCCCCCAACTGATTTGATGAATGAACTACACTCTATCTTCGCTCTTCATCGCCGGTCTTCGCTCCTCTATTGGCTGCCTGGTTGCTGAGATCCAAAAACAATCTTTCTCTCTCCTCCCTCTCTCTCCCCTAAGAGGCAGTTCATGCCCATGAAGAGGATTGAAGATCCATTGAAGACCGCTTGTCCGGCATGGTACCGGATCATTCTTGGTTTGGTGGAGAGCTAGAGTTTGTTGTTCGGAGGTGGGCTGAGCATTGAATGAGGGCTGATCTGTAGTCTCGCATCAGATTTTGAAACCCGAAAAGAAGGAAAAAAATCGGTATTTCTATTTTACAAAGGAAAATTGCTTGCTTTTGACATTTGATTGAGTTGATGTTGTTCTTATGGAGTGCAAGTTGGTAGGAATGCTATTCAGTGTTTGTTCTATGCTTCCATGATAAAAAAATCACAAAATATAAACTTAGAATACTGGAAATGCTTTTTAAAAACCCGTAAAACACGGTTTTTATGAGGAAAATGGGTTTTTTTGTGTTTTCGGTTGCGCTAAACCAATACACATGGGATAAAATATTGATAAAATCTAAATTTTTGCTGTTTTAAGAATCAAGAGCCGTAACTCTAAAAATATATCAATTTTTTTTGGAAAAATAGAGGAAAATAGAGAAAAATATAGAAAAATAGAGAAAAATTAGAGAAAAAATAAGAATATGCCTTAGAAAAATATGAAAAAATATAATAAGTGGTTGTGGATGTATGGTGGGGCAAAGCATGAGGTTTGGCCTTAGTTTTCCCTATCATTTGTTATAGTGTGTGATTTATTGCTATTTATACATTAAATCATGACAAAATAATCTCTATACACCGATACAACGAAGCAAAACTTAAACGGTGAGGGAGAGTAGAATTTTTTGCAATAGTTTGAGGGCTGAAATAAGAAAAAATCTGATTGTTTTTTTTCTATCCATAGCATTTAGGAAATGGTCTATTTGGAAATTAGGGATCTAGTAGCACAAGGTTAGCCTTGTGCTAGATTCTTGCAACAAAGCATACACATATTAGTTGGAATTCATGGAAAGATTGTTTGTGTACTAGCACATAGACTAATTTTGAAACATAACTCTTTGTGCACGATGAGACATCCACTATTGTTGGTGCACAGATTGGTCGCCGTATGCACGCGTAGTGAGCGTCAGAAGGTCCCCAAGAACAAAAGAACTCTACTTTTTGCACACAAATCAATGAAGAAAGCTTGCACGCCATGAACAAGAGACCAATTGGGTGCAATCTCCCCCCATGCCTTGTGTGAGCGCTCCACAAAGCATGTATTTCATATATTATTCATATGCAACCTCAAATAATAGCCCAAATTACAAAATGGCACGCTTTAGCTTTTGAGTTTGCTTTTGTGCCAATAAAGAATTAAAGCTAATGGGTGCCCAAGAAGTCAGGCGGTACCCAAGTACAATGTCCAATACAAGTATTTAAATCGTGCGCCCATGCGCATACAAAAATAATAAATAAATATCAAGCGCTTTGATAAATAACCGCGACAAAATATAGGCGCCATGTCTAAGATACGTGCCCATAAAAAATATTGACGATAACTTGAATACACGCTATCCTCCAATGCTTTCCACTGCCATGTCAAGAATCACGTGGTGGAGGGGGTTGCTCAAGATGCTGCGCCAAACACACACAGAATGCACAAGGAGAAGCTCACTCAAGAGACAAGAAGAGAGATGGAGGCCAAAACGTTTTCTTGCTGATTTCTTCTTCTTCTTCCACACACTTTACAATGTACACAAAGTATAGATAAGATACAACATAAAAGGAAAGTGGCCTACTAAGTCAAACAATGCATAACCGACTACACTAGTCGACTGGCGCTATAACTATGCCAGCTGTAAATAGGTGTAACAACCTGAATATAATAAGTAATGAGTCAGTGGCCATGTGAGAGTCATAATGACCACCGACGTGCTAAGTGTAGACGTGTGGACCCATCTAACCAGGCGGTCCATCATCCATGTCCACATGTGTTGAGCTTGCCATCTCAACACTCCCCCTCAAGCTCAACTGCATCTCTGCAACTCCAAGTAAGCTTCGAAACTTTTGAAGCTTCTCTGTACCCAATGCCTTCGTGAAGATATCAGCTATCTGATCCTGTGTGCTGACATACACCAAGTCAATCTCACCTGCTAGTACCTTCTCTCTCACAAAGTGGTAGTGTACCTCAATATGTTTTGTCCTGGAATGGAACACAGGGTTCCTAGCCAACTGTATACTGCTCATGTTGTCACAATAAATGACAACTGGACCTTCCACCTGCACATCCAAATCAGCTAGTAACTTTTGCAGCCATACTACCTCACATGCTGCAACAGCAGCACCTCTATACTCAGCCTCTGTACTCGACAAAGCAACTGTAGATTGCTTTTTGCTGCTCCAAGCAACTGCTGCACTACCAAGAGAGAACATGTATTCGCTGGTAGATCTTCTATCAGACATACTACCAACCCAATCTGCATCTGTGTATCCAAACACCTGTACGTCTATACCTGCCTCATAGAAAAGCCCATAATGTAATGTGGACTTCACATATCTCAATATGCGTCTCACTGCATCCAAATGTGGCTTTCTAGGTACTTGCATAAACTGACTCACAAGACCAACAGCATAGCTCAAGTCTGGCCTTGTAATGGTCATGTAGATCAAACTCCCCACTATCCTCCTGAACATAGTAGGGTCTTCTATCTCATCCCCAACATCAGCACTCAGCTTTACATTCTGCTCCAATGGGACTGAAAGTGGTTTGCATGCAGTCATACCATACTTGGACAACATATCCAAGCCATATTGTCTTTGGAACAGCCATATACCATCATCACATCTGATCACCTCAATGCCAAGGAAGTACCTTAGCTCACCTAAATCCTTCATCTCAAACTTCATCTTCAAATAGCCCTTGACTTCAGCAATCCCACTATCACTATCACCTGTAATAATCAAGTCATCCACATAGATGACTATGATGACCAAACCTGCATCTCCCTTTCTCACATAAAGTGAGTGATCAGCATCAGAAACATAAAAGCCAATATTGACAAGATACTCTCTGATCTTGTCAGACCATGCTCTTGGTGCTTGCTTGAGCCCATAGAGTGCCTTCTTCAACCTGCACACATACGTGGGATGCTCTAAATCTTCATAACTTGCTGGCTGATCCATATACACTTCTTCCTGCAAATCACCATGCAAGAAGGCATTCTTTACATCCATTTGCTGCAACCTCCAACCTTTGGCTGCTGCCAAAGCAATCACACATCTGACAGTTGCCATCCTAGCAACTGGACTGAAGGTTTCATCATAATCTATGCCATATGTTTGGGCATAGCCTTTTGCAACCAGTCTAGCTTTGTACCTGCTAATAGAACCAGCTGCATTGTGCTTAATCTTATAAACCCACTTACATCCAATAGCTTTCTTTCCCTTTGGCAATGATACTAGATCCCAAGTCTTATTGGCCTCTAATGCAGCCATCTCCTCATCCATTGCTGCATCCCAATGAGCATGACCAACAGCCTCCTCAAAACATGTGGGCTCAACATCCTCAACTAGTTTCACCATATAAGCATAATGGTGAGCTGCATAACCCTCAAAACCAAATCTTTTAACAGGGTATCTCACCCTGCTAGACTTGCGTACCACTGGATCACTCAATGGAGTCTTTGCATTAACACGTGCTCTCTGCACACCTGGAGTCCTCACTGAAGGAATGCCAAGCTCATCATCCAAGCTCTCTGAGCCACTGGAGTCTCCATCAAGAACTGCATCAATGCCTTCTGACACTTTATTCTTTCCTTTGTCTTTACCTGTAGTGCTACTAGATGCACTCGAAGATGTAGAGGTACTCCTTAGTCTCCCAGACCAAGGACTACCAGATGATGTCTCTGGTCCACTAAGAGTCCGTGATTCTTGCCTTTCAGCCTGCACATGAGTGTCATGATCATCATCAACATCCAATGCATCACCACTAGATGCATACCAACTGCTCATTTCATCAAAGATGACATCCCTGCTCACTCTGAACTTACATGTGACAGGGTTGTAACAGCGATACCCTTTTTGCTCTAAAGAGTATCCAATAAAGATACACTTTTCAGCCTTTGGATCCAGTTTCTTCCGCAACTCATCTCGTACATGAACATATGCAATGCAGCCAAATACTTTCAAGTGTGAAACATCAGGCTTCTTACCTGTAAAACATTCTTCGGGGGTCATACCATGAACTGCAGCTGTGGGAGTTCTGTTCATAATATAAACAGCAGTATGAACAGCCTCAGACCAAAAATGCTTAGGCATATTCTTTTTAGCCATCAAGGCGCGTGCAACTTCTGCAATATGCCTGTTTTTCCTTTCTGCAACCCCATTTTGCTGTGGGGTATACCTGCATGTGAACTGTCTCTTTATCCCATGAGACCTCAGAAAATCACTGAACTCATTTGAGAGGTACTCTCCCCCTCCATCTGACCTCAGGCACTTTACTTTCAAGCCTGTTTCTCTTTCAACTGCAGCCTTGAGAGTTCTAAAGTGCTCAAAAGCTTCACTCTTTTCCTTCATAAAATATACCCACAGCTTTCTAGAACAATCATCAATGAATGTGACAAAGTATGAACTGCCTCCAAGAGATACATTTTGTGTAGGCCCCCAAATGTCTGTATGCACAACATCAAGGATATTTCTGCTTACATCTCTGTCATGTGAAAAGGGTTGTCTTGCCTGCTTACCAAACTGACATGCTTCACATACCTTCTGAAATTCTGCAACTTTAAATGTAGGCAAACCTGTAACCAACCCTTTGGACTACATTAATTTCAGCCTTTGTACATTTGCATGTCCAATGCGTTTGTGCCAAATTTCAATGTCTGCAACAACACCTTTTCCTTTGGCATACATAGCCGCATTCATAGTAGGAATTCCAGCATCTAGAGTGAACATACGTCCAACTCTACTTTCCTTTGCTACCAACCTGCACTTGTCATTGAAGTCTTCTACAAAGCAGCCCTTTGCATTAAATCTGACTTGCAGCCCTTGCTCTACCATTTGACCGACTGACACCAAATTCTTTGTAATAGATGGCACATGTAATACATCTGAAAGACTCTTTGTCTTACCATCATGCAATGACAAGGGAACTTTTCCAATGTGTGAAATTGGGTGGCATGAGTCATCACCCGTCTGTACATAACCTGCATTCTCCAAATCCTGCATCTCTCCAAACCATTCTGCATGGCTGGTCATATGATTGGATGCACCTGAATCAACATACCAAACATCTTCATGTGTTCCCTTTCCTGTAACAGCATTCAGCATATGCTGCATAACGAACAAACGTTCATTTTTGTCTTCATTCTGTCGTGAAGACGATGCATAGTTTCCTTGCTGCAACTTACCACTGCGGATATCATCTCTCTTAGCATAACATTGTGCTGCAATATGACCTGTTTTGCCACAGTAGTGGCACACAATACCAGAGTTGTTAGAACCTCTGTTCTGCCATCCACCTCTTCCTCTTAAGCTCCCCCTGCCTCTAAAGTTACCACGACCTCCTGAAACCTGCATATCGCCAAATTGCTGATTCAATCTGTTTTGCTGGTTGTCACTACCACGTCCTGTACCACGGCCTCTTGAAGAGAACCTGCCACGTCCCCTTCCAAAACTGGAGTAGAAAGCTTGGACCTGTTCACCACTTCTTTCAGATGTCTCACTCTGCATGTTGATCTCTTCAGTGATCATAAGGGAGACCAATTCATTGAAATCTGGAAATGGCTTTCTGACATATACGGAAGTTACAAAAGACTTCCAAGCCTTTTCATTGTTAAGTCCACCCAAGGTAGACGACACCAAATCATCATCATCGGGCATTGCATCAATCGCTGCCAATGCATCTGCAATGCTTCTTACTTTCAGTGCATACTCATTGATAGACATCTTCCCTTTCTTCAATGTATTCAACTCTTGCTTGAGTTGAATCTTTCGTGCCTTTGTATTTACAGAAAACATACTTTCAAGTATGGTCCAAGCTGCATATGCATTCTCTGCATTTCTAATGTGTCCCAGCATGTTATTGTCAATTACTGCAGACAACCAATACATGACCTTTTTATCCTTTGCATTCCATTCCTTCCGTGCCTTTGTCTCTTCTGCAGTTGGAGGATCACTCATCTCCGGTTCCTTTTCTTCACCTGAAACAAACTCGTAGAGACCTTTTCCAATAAGGAAGTTCGTGACACGGAACTTCCATGAAGGGTAGTTGTTCTTGTCGAGCTTCTCAATGATAGGGCTTCCACTGTTCTCTGCCATTATCACAAAATTAATACCAATAGCAAGTAAATCTTCTGCAACCCTGGACCTGTAGTGCACAGCAATACACCAGACAGCCTTTTTAACTGTCTGCTCAACAATACATGCAATCTGCAACCTTTTTGCAGATAAACCTTGTGTTTAATCACTGGTAAACACCTTTGAACTTACAGATCTGAAATCTGTAACCTGCGCAGCCACGTTCGGTCAATACAGTCGAAGTCACAGTGTACCTCGAAACTGTTGTCCGCAACCTTGCGGCTCTAAAACGGGCCCTGAAACGGCCTCAAATGCCCAAAATCTCTGCGGAAAAGCCCTAAAGGGTTTATTTGCAGAATATACAGCACTCTTCGCGCACACCAAATCTCACTGCAATCTGAGATTTTTGCTCTGTCCTGCTTCCGGTGCCTCCACAGGTACTATCCAAGAGAAGGAGTGGAAGAATGGGAGAGATTCTTACCCATAGCTTGCTTGCTCGAACCTTGCTTCTTCTCCTTTGCTTCAACCTTCAAAATCAGCCTCTCTCAATGGCGTGGCTCTGATACCATGTCAAGAATCGCGTGGTGGAGGGGGTTGCTCAAGATGCTGCGCCAAACACACACAGAATGCACAAGGAGAAGCTCACTCAAGAGACAAGAAGAGAGATGGAGGCCAAAACGTTTTCTTGCTGATTTCTTCTTCTTCTTCCACACACTTTACAATGTACACAAAGTATAGATAAGATACAACATAAAAGGAAAGTGGCCTACTAAGTCAAACAATGCATAACCGACTACACTAGTCGACTGGCGCTATAACTATGCTAGCTGTAAATAGGTGTAACAACCTGAATATAATAAGTAATGAGTCAGTGGCCATGTGAGAGTCATAATGACCACCGACGTGCTAAGTGTAGACGTGTGGACCCATCTAACGAGGTGGTCCATCATCCATGTCCACATGTGTTGAGCTTGCCATCTCAACATGCCACCGCTGCTTGCTCTACACATCAACTGAAGCATTCACAATTGTTAGAAAAATAATACAATTAAACCGACAAAAGTGAATACCTAGCAGTCTTCAGCTACATAAATAAATTGGTTAGAAATCAATCCTAACCTTAATTTATTACGAGTGCGCACTCTAAACTCATAAACGTTTATTAATTTAAATATGTATTTTGCGAAATCACCTGCTATGGAATCACCCATATACACATAAAATTAACAAAACGCCCGAAAAGGATAGGCATCCCCATCGACTTCTCGCACAAAGAATCCACTTTGTGTATGAGCCCAGTAATAAAATTTTACGAAATCCACCGCAAAACCTCACGGAATCCACCGTGGCATGCAATCCACCATGGAATATGCCTCCTGGCATCATACCCCCGGGGTGGGATAGCAATTGTCCTCAATTGCTATTAGCTCAATATGGAGCTAACAGAGTGGGGAAAGCATTTAAGTCTCTAGCGTGCATCCATTGGGCCTCTTCAACAGGATGATTTTTAAACTTGACCAAATATCTAGAATATCTACGGCCAGTTCTAGTGGTCATAAAGTCAGTATCTATAATAGTTTCAGGCTCAAGGATTTCAATTTCATCATCTAGCAAAGGAGGGTTTTCATAAACAGGGTGTACAGGTAGTTGGCCTCTAAAGAGTCGTAATAAACTGATATGGAAGGTGTTGTGGATTTTCCAATGTTTTGGTAGTTCTAATTTAAATGCATTGTCATTGATTTTGTGTATGATCTTCAATGGTCCATAGAATCTAGGTGCTAATTTCACAACTGGGTGTTTATCTACACTTTGTAATCTTCGTTTTTCTATGCGTAACCAAACATAATCATCAACTTTAAAATTCATAGCCTGTCTTTTCTTATTTGCTTGTTTTGTATATGATTGCTAGGCTTTGGCAATCATATCTTTAACTTCATCAAAAATAGTGGCATGCATGTTAGCAATATCATCATCAGTTTGAATTTTGTTTGATAATGATGCAACAGGTGTAGGCAATCGATATCCATAAATAACTTCAAATGGTGCTTTCTTTGTAGTTGTATGTGGGGTATTATTATATGCAAACTGAAGTAAATGTAGATGTGTATCCCATGTGTGTGGTTTTGAAATGGTGTAAGCACGCAAAAGATCTAAAATAGTACGGTTAGTAGCTTTTGTTTGACCGTTTGTTTCAGGATGAAATGCAGATGAAAAATCAATCTTTTTTCCTAAGTTAGCAAACAAAGTAATCCAAAAATTATTACAGAATCTAGAATCACGATAAAAAATAATAACTTTTGGTAAACCATGGTTAGTGAAAACAGTTTTCAAAAACATTTGAGCAGCTTGAGATGCAGTTAAAGTTTTATTGCAGGGAATAAAATATGCTTGTTTGCTGAACCTGTCTACAATTGTCCAAATCATATCATGATTAGCTTTAGTGTTAGGTAAACCAGTGATAAAATCCATTGAAATCTGCTCCCATGGTCGTGATGAAATAGATAATGGCATTAGTAAACCATATTGTTTACCATGGTGTCTTTTAACTCGTTGACAAACTAAACATTCATATACAAAGTTAGATACGTCAGTGTCCATATGTGGCCAATAAAAATCTTCAGTCAATGTACGCAAAGTAGATATAATTCCTCTATGACCTTGATATGGAGGACAATGAGTCTCATGCAAAACAAATGATTGAAATGGAAGAGTCACACACAATCTTTTTTCATAAAACATGAATCCATTATTGTAAGACAGTGAATCAATAGGAATCCAATTATTTGCAACTAGTTTATTCCAATCAACTTGGAAAGTAAGATCCTGATGATAAGTATCTTTCATAAGAATAAGGGAATCAAATGATATCACAGAGGTATTATGAATTGTTGGTCTTCTACTCAAAGCATCAGCTACAACATTCTCTTTTCCTGGTTGATATTGTATAAGGGGATGAAAACTTTGAATAAAAGCGGCCCATTTAATGTGTCGGTCAGATATTTGTGGTTGACTAAGGAGATGTCTAATGCTTTGTTGGTCTGTTTTGATCATAAATTCAGATCCCATTAAATAATGTTTCCATTGACGTAAGGCTTGTACTACAGCTAGCAATTCTTTATCATAGGTTGAATATTTAAGTTTAGATGGTTTGAGTTTACAGCTAGAGTAGGCTATGGGATGATTATCCTGCATAAGTACTGCTCCTATTCCAGATCCACCAGCGTCAGTAACTACTAAAAAGAATGGTCTATTGAAGTCAGGTAGCTGTAATACAGGAGCATGAGTTAATGCATGTTTCAATAAATCAAAGGATTTTTGTTGATTGTCAGACCAGTTATAGACAATACCCTTCTTTAAAAGTTTTGTCAAAGGTAATGCAAGTAATGAGAAATTCCTCACAAACTTTCTGTAAAAACTAGCAAGACCTAGAAAAGAATGTAATTCATGCACATTTTTGGGTATGGGCCAATTTAAAATTGATTCTATCTTTTTAGGGTCGACTTTAATACCTTATGATGAAATAATATGTCCTAGATATTCAATTTATGTTTGGAAGAATTCACTCTATCTAGGTTTAGCATATAATTGATTGTCTTGTTCATAATGGTCATTCTCATTTTTACTGAATACTAATATATCATCAAAGAAGACTATAACACAATGCTGATGTTTCAAAAATATGCGATTCATCGTACGACTAAATGTGGCTGGTGCATTAGTTAGACCAAAAGGCATAACTAGAAATTCATAGTGTCCAAATTGTGTTCTAAATGCAGTTTTGAATATATCAGATTTGTCCAATCTTACTTAATGATAATCAGATTTAAGATCTATCTTACTGAATATGGCAGATCCTTGTAGTTTATCCATAAGATCATCTACCCTAGGAATTGGATATCTATTCTTAACAGTAATTTTATTTAGGGCACGATAATCAATGCACATGCGATAAGTATTATTATTCTTCTTCACTAATAAAACAGGTGCACAAAATGGAGAACTACTAGGTCTAATTAATCCTCTGTTAAGCAATTCCTCTATTTGATTTTGAATTTCTTTCTGTTCAATTTGGTTATGTTTATATGGTGCTTTACATGGTGGTTGTGTTCCAGGAATTAAATCTATTTTGTGATCTTCAGGACGTGAAGGTGGTAGTCCAGGTGATAAATCAGTAGCAAAACAATCTTGAAATTGGGTAAGAAATTGTGTATGCCTAGGATGCATTTGTTTTTCTTTAGCTTGAAGTTCATTTACCCATATTAAATAAGATTTGCTACTTTTACGTAATGCACGTTTAGCCTGAGTATGAGTAAGCAGTGGAAAAATATTAGAAGCGTGCATACCATGCAATGTGATTTGTTTTCCTTGAAAATAAATTTTAATTGAATGCGTAGAATAATCTATATCAGGATTGTATTGATGACACGAAGGCATTCCTAAGATAATGTCACTAGACTGCAAAGGTACAACTAGAAAATTTCTTCGTTCAATATATTCACCAATTTTAATTTGTAAATTATGCACTTCTGTGTTCCATTATATCTCATTCCTAGAAATGTAGCCTTAATGCGATAATGTGTAAAAACAGTTTGTAAATTCAATTCTTTGACTAACTTTGCAGAAATAAAGTCATGTGTGCTCCCATCATCATGTAAAATAGTCTTTTCTTTACCATGCACAAAACATTTCATTGTTAACAAAGAATGGGGAGTTGGCATACCTAGCAAAGTATCCGAAGTAGTACCAATGTCGTCATCATCTTCTGTAAAGTCAAGCATTTCCTCATGTTCTTCTTCATCGATTGCTCCAAGATAATTGATATGGACAGGTGGCTTTTTGGTTTGACAATCGGCTGCTAGATGTCCAGGTTGATGGCATTTGTAACAAACTATGGGTTTGGCTTTATATACATTATTGGTAATGGCAGGAAATTTAGGAATGTTGGGATTTGACTGTGAGGATGGCCAGGGTTTGGATTGGTGTTTGATGGCAAAGCAGGTGGTCGTGTCCAAGACTTACGGAATGAAGATGGAAGAAAACGACTTTGATTGAATCTTCGAAAATTTGAATTGAATTGTTTGGAACCATAGTTACCATTAGTTGGAAATTGTTGTGGTCGCTTGTCTCTTCCGCGAATCTTGTCTTCAGTGTCATGAGCCAAGGAAATTGCATCTTCAAGGGTTGTTGGCTTGAACATATTGACTTCAGCATAGAAATGTCCAAGTAGGCCAGACATAAACTTGCGTATCCAAAAGACCTCACACTCTCGAATTCTTATTAGCGGGATGAGCGTAGCTCAAAGGCGGGTATACAAGGCTTGTAAATTTTGTTTGGCTTTTGTAGTCTTTCTCCTTTGCGATTGCGGTATTCGTTGTCACAACCGTCTTCCAAAAGAATAATGTTGCATAGAAACTGTGTATAAACTGCATATGGCCTGCGTATGAACTTCTACGTTTGCTGAAACTAGTTCAGCAAGTCTGCAAGTGTGAACAGGGACTTCTCGAAGCTTCAAAACCAATTCTGCTTACACACAGTGTGAACGGCTGCTATAAGAGTTGTTGGAGATGACTTAATTGACTTTGAGAACTTGCAGAACTTAGAGAACTTATGGCTGAAAGCTTAAGTGACTAAGCTTAAAGAAACTAGTATGTCGCCGATTTCGTTTTTTAGGAGGGGGCCATTTTTCACGCCGTCGATTCTGGTGTCAGCATGCCGTGGCCACAAATCATCAAATTGAAGGCCTTAAGCTTTCTAATAAGCTTATTATTAAGCTTATTAAACTTTGAGTTAAAGCTTTAAAGCTTTTGGCTATGGAGGCTTATCTGTATGAAGACGACTTGAAGAAGGAGATATCCACGTGGTCCTCCACCTACACAGGCTGGTCCTTCACGATCAGAGGGTGCAGATGGTGGTTCTTGACCGCCAGGAATACGCTGGTATCGATCGTTCGGGACGAAACTGACTGTAGAGCTCGATCGTTCCAGGAGATCCGCCTTCGCACAAGATGGTAAGTGATTGGAAGCTCTCGATCTCAGCTTCGCTCTGATACCACTGGTGCATAGATCGGTTGCTGTATGTGTGCGTAGTGAGCATCAGAAGGTCCCCAAGAACAAAATAACTCTACTTTTGCACACAAATCAATGAAGAAAGCTTGCACGACATGAACAAGAGACCAATTGGGTACAATCTCCCCCCATGCCTTGTGTGAGTGCTCCACAAAGCATGTATTTCATATATTATTCATCTTCAAGCTCAAATAATAGCCCAATTTACAAAATAGCACGCTTTAGCTTTTGAGTTTGCTTTTGTGCCAATGTTAGAAATCAATCCTAACCTTAATTTATTACGAGTGCACACTCTAAAATCATAAACGTTTATTAATTTAAATATGTATTTTGTGGAATCACCTGCTATGGAATCACCCATGTACATATAAAATTAACAAAATGCCCGAAAAGGATAGGCGTCCCCATCGACTTCTCGCACAGAGAATCCACTTTGTGCATGAGCCCCGGTAATAAAATTTTACGGAATCCACCGCAAAACCTCACAGAATCCACCGTGGCACGGAATCCACCGTGGAATATGCCTCCTGGCATTAATTGCATTAATCATACATGTGGTATCAATTGCATTTTTTTTCCTGTCACAGTGGTGTTTGTTTTTTTTTACTGGCTCCCTTGCATTTGGGACTACTCCATGTGCCTTCAGTCTATTGCATAAACATTCTTACCAAGTATTTATTTTTTACGCTTTTTTCATTTTCATTATCCCTTAACCAGAATTAATTGCTAAAATGAACTATATTCACCCACTTTTTCACGTACATTCGCCCTAAACACATAGTTTCTAATAATTTAAAATGAACTAGTCGTTCACTTTGCATGCGCTACGTGCGCTTAAGAGGCACCTTAATTTTTATTAAACATGAACCAGACGTCACAAAAAAGCATGCGTAGGCAAAAAAACGCTCCACATCACCATTAATTTTGAATTAATGAATTTTCATTTAGAGATCCCAGTCTGGGAATCGTACTTCGGGTTTCGATAAAGCACCATTTTACCCTAATAAATTGTAATTAAAATTTTAAGAAGGAACCGTCGTTTTCTGATTAAGATTTATAACCTAATAAAATATCACCTATTGTTAATAATTTCTTAAAATGAACCCTTCATTAAAACCATTTTCTTTCACTGCACTTTTCTCCCTTTTTAATAAACACGCTTTGTGGGATGGGCACGTCAAGTCCTCTTAGCTGAAATTGTTGGTCAAAGTTATGGTCAGGTCCTGATTAGATTTTTATGGTATTATGGTTTGCTTGTGTGCTATGATTACAGGTGCGGTTTGAAGTTTTTCTTTCTTTTTCTTGCCTGATACGAGGTTTTGGGTGTCTACTTGTTGCATCGCATAAAGTTTTCGGTCGCATATGTGTAGAGGTCATGCCGAATTTTTTCTAGGATGTGGGTTGTTTGGGGTGGTAAATTGGTTAGTTACGTTTGTGTGTGTCCTTCTTTCGATCGATTTCTTTTTTATAGCTATTTTGGTTGTTTTGCAAGCATTCTTTGTGATTTTCTGTGTTTGTGGTGTGTGTGTTTTCCATCTGAATGGCGCCTCATGCTCCTCCTATCGAGTATGTCCCGTTGATCAGTAGGGATTATTCTTCCCTATTGGCTTTTGAGCCTATAGCGAAAGTACGACTTGCAACTTTCGTGACTGCTTCATTCCCATTGATTCCGGATGATCCATCCCTGTGTGATGAGTTCCTTGAATCATACAGCAAGAAGTCGGGCATGGTTCATGGTGCTTCCATGGTGTTGACACCCCGAGGATTAGGAAAGGCTTTGTCTCTTCCCTACAAAGGCGAGCCCTTTGTTACAGCTAGACAATTATTCTCCAACGATGAGATTTTCAAGCTGTTGCAGAAGCAGACCAAAGAGATTCTGGATGTCAAGAAAGTGATAAACACTTCATGAGTATCTTTTTCCATGATCATTAATCCTCTTTGGAAGTTAGTCTGCCAGTTCCTCCAAGATAGGTTTATGCCTGCCAAAACACCATCCCATTACTTGTTCAAAGAACTCTTCACAGCTTCCAGGATGGTGTTAAAAGGGGTGGCCATTGATTGGAGTACTTACCTGCTTACAAAGATGGACCAACATTTTGTCAAAGTAGGGTATGCTACCACCTCCTCCATCTGATATGCTTTCTTAACATACTCAGGTCTTAAGAAGGGTGTGCTACCACCTCCTCCATCTGATCCAGTACCTCCCCCTCCACCTTCAAAAGAGTCAGAACCTATTGACATATAGGATCTTGATTCCCCCCCTCCATTGGTCATTCAGTGGAAGCACTTGAAGCGTGTGGCAGATAAAACTTCCTCAGTCCTTCCTTCAGTCACAGTTCCTGCTACATCTCACATGACCTCCTTGCTTACCTCACATGCAATAATTTGTTCAGGGCACATAGAGAGGGTTCTTTGGAAATATCTGTCCCTTCACTGAACAGTTTAGTGTCAGGAGATGCTATTCCATTCCTTTGTAAGGACATCCGAAGTTCGATTGAAATTCAGTGACAGCTTGTGTTCAACAGCTGTATGCTTCTTTCTATGAAGAACTGATGCAGTCTAAAGACCGGTTGCATAAGGCAACCTCAGAGTTACCCTCTGCTAAAGATACTCTTGCACATCTGTTTAAGCAGATGGAGCAGCAGACCCAAATGACTGAGACCTAGAGAGAAAAAATATATTCTTTGAAGATTCAGTTAACAGAAGCTCAGTCAGAGGTCACTAGAGTCTCAGAGAAGAAAAGAGAGAATGTTCAAAGAAGCTCAAGAGTTTCAGACTCTTTTAGATGCAAAAGTGTCAGCCTTACATACTGCTCATAATACAGTGGAATCAGAAGCTTCCCAGATTAAGCAGTTTCAAGACCAACTGACGCAGTCACGGTCCGTTTCTCCAAGCCCCAATGTTCCTATGATTCCTTCTATCTCTAAGCATGACTTGGCAGTTCTCCAGAGACAGGCCACATTGTGTCCATTGTTTCAAGATAAAGTGGAAAGATTGCAGTCCAGGATGGATTTGTTATGGTCTACATTTGAGCATTTCAGGAGTACGTTCCTCCGAACCATTCTTTCTTTGTCCACTAACAGTTGCAGAAGTTGGCCTTCTATATGAAGCTTTCAACGACGGATCTTCCTCTTCTTCTAGAGGATGGTTGGAGTGGGGCTTGGTCTCCTGATTTGCTGACAGAAGTGGTCCGTATGGTGTTTGAAGATTCTATGATGAGGGATACCATGTTGATGTCTTACATGTATCTACGAGGTGATCTGTTGATTTTAGATGATGTAGATTTGGCTTGGTATGTAGGGAATGGATAGATGACATGTTCCAGTGTTATTCCTCAAAAGTGTCTACTTGCCCTAACAATTCATGGCATTCAATGATTGATTCTGTGGTCCTAAATCAACGTCAAAATACAGCTTCTACTTATGTGCAGAGCACTAACCAACTGAGGGTGGATCTCTTAGCTTACCTTTCCAAAAACCATCCATTTGATTCATCCTTTTTTGATGCCAACCAGAGACGATCTCTTTTAGGTCCCTCTGTTCCTAGCCTATTATACTACCAGCAAATGGCTCATTGCTATGATACTTATATTTCCCTTTATCAATCTAACTCAGCAACTATCTTACCTCTTCTTTTCCAACCTCAAGGTTTTCCTCAAATTCCTATATTTACCTATTGCTCTTTTATCGAAGATAGAGTTTTTTTCCCCTTCTCCACCATGCCCTTCTCCATCTATTCATATACCTTCTACTTTTCCTGTTTATCAATTGACACCTTTCCTAACTGGTTCACTTAAATTTTCAGCCACTCCTTCTTTAGCATATTCCTCCTTTTATGATTTTGCCTACCCATCTCTTCATCCACTTTTACTTATTCCACTTCCATCTCCTGCCACTTCTATTTCTCAACCCCCTCAGTTGGTTAGTGAATATGAAGGATTTGATCAGCGGATTCCAAGAAGAAGAGGATGGAGCTCAACTGATTCTCTCACAGGACCCTAGATAAACTGGCCAATAATTCCAAGGGACTGGACAACTGCTAGTCAAGCATACCAGAATTACCTCCATTTTGCTCACCAATATTCACAATCTCTAGATCCTTCAATGAGATTGACAGCTCACTTTGCTTGGTATCTAGCATACATGCATAGGCATTCCCATAACGATCAAAAGGCCATTCCAAAGCTTTGCATGAATGTCAATGTGAACATTGATTCCCAACAGTTGGATGTCCTATATTTTCATGCCCTATGTCTACCTAGCAGATACCTTGTTTTGCTAGAAAGGATGTGCTGCCTGCAGTTCTTTCAAAATCCTCCCAAGACATTTGTGGATGAGTCCTTCTCCATGGATCGTTTTCGAAACCATCAAGCCTTCAAAAGGGATCACCTTCATTGATGCCTTTGCAATGTATTTTGGATGATTCTTAATGATATATCTCTCTTTTTGGAGGTATCATTCAGATGGTTGTGTTAGTGTTTGTGTGTGTGTTGTAATAATTGTATGTGATGAGTTCGTGCTGCTTAAGATTAATTTGTTCGAGAGCTCTTTTCAACTATTGATGGTGGATGGAAAGCCTGTGGTGGAAAGCTGAAGACGAACCTCTTATATCCTTTAAAAATTTGTTATGATTTTTAAATGATTATCAGATGAGTTAATGAATAACGAAGTTTTCCTTTAGTAGTTTTTTCTAGAGATACAGGTGATAAGTTCGGGTCGTGGTTTGGCGAGATTATTGAAGATCCTACGGAAGATAAAATTGAGCTCTTTAGTGAACTTATATTCTCCTTTTCCTTAGGTCACAAGGACTCTTCCTTTCTAAGTGTGGGGATATGTTGAGAGTGGAAAAAGACTAAATTTTTGACTGATTTTTGTTGTTTTTAAGGACTGAATGATTGATTTTTGATGGATTTAGAGTGATGTATGGTTGTTAATGGAAGTATTTGAGAGTGTTTTGGATAATATTGATTATATTTTGGAAGATCATGATGATTCTCAGTAGAGATATGAAGCTCTGTGATGTTCTGATAGGTTATGTTGAGGTTTTGATTAGTTCTGTATACCTTTTGTATAGCTTCTGTTTTGTCCTGATTTTCTTCTGTATGAAGCATGGATTGATGATTAATGAAGATTGAGATCTTTTGGAAGCCTATTGAATAGTTTTTTATAGTTTTTAATGGTTTTAGTATGAGTTATGAGGTTTTGATGACCTTCTGTAACCCTCTGTAAACCTTCTGTAGAGCCTTTGTCTCTGCTCTGTAACTGTTCTGTATCTGCTTTGGTACTGTACTGTACTATTCTGTAGATCTTCTATAAGTGTTCTGTAGAAAGTATGTGTGACTTTGGGAAAGTTTTCTAACTTTTGGGAAGGATGAATATAAGTTCAAAAGAGCTAAAACAAATGGAAGAAGCAACTGCTGAAGACTAAAGAGAAGTCTGGAGTGACAGTGACAGTAGTGAGCTATGAAGAGACATTGTAGTGGCTTTAGTGTCTCTTCACATCAAACATACCTCTTGGGAGGTGCATCCACGACCTAAGAAGGATTATTGAGAGTTATTATGAGAGTATTGTAGTAAGGAGATCATGTACTATTGAGAGAGAGAGAGAGAGAGAGAGAGAGAGAGAGAGAGAGAGAGAGAGAGAGAGAGAGACAGAGATAGTCAATTCTATCAAAACAGTGTAATTGTATATGAGAGATTAAGAGAGAAAACTATGAAGACATGGAAGATGAATACTATGTGATTGATTTCCATTCAAAAATGGTCTATTCTTTTATGTTCCTTGTTCTATTGAAGAATTCTATGAAGAAGTTGAAGATTATGATTGACTCTATTAAATCTGTGGGAGATATCTACTATGATGCTACGTGAAGATTTGCGGTTTTCTTTGTTTTGGTCATCAAAAGAATGAAATGAAAGCTTGTTGATGTTACAAGATAGATTTTCTTGCAGTAGAATCCCCTTTTCCTTGGTGTCTCTCTTGGGGCTCCAGAGACATCATTCCATTCAACCCAAGGAAGGGGATACGCAGAAGGTCTCTCATCCTCTTCTACTCTAATCCGAGAAGAGAAGACACTGAAGAACTTTATCCTATTCTATCAGTCCAGTTAGAAGTCATACCTCTACTCTTGTCCCTATTCCGTGAGAGAGAGAAGTATTGCTCTCCACGAGGCAAGAAGAACCATCCGTGAGGCCTACATCATTGAATTCCGCAATAACCACAATCATCATTGAGAGTCTTACACCCTTGCTAACCGGTATTACTGTTGTGTTCTTCTTCTTCTACGAATCATATTTCCGTCATGGCCCGCCAATCACAAACAAGATTGATGTCTTCAAGAAGTTATGACTTCAATCGATCATGCAACTTTCAAGTGATGATTAATCTAGTAGTAATCAATACTTTAATTTCACATAATGAACTCTTCCCCTTGGAATTTAACTAAGGGTATCTAGATTTTGGGTCTCTAACTTCCTAGTTTAAGGTTTATTCTTGTAACCAAGTTTCTTGGCCTTAAGTTAGTTTTGTTAATTTAGAGATTTTTCCAGTCTTAAAATCTTCTATCAAAGCTTCTAAATTAAACTATATCCTTGACTAATTTCTTCGGGGTTCATTCCTTGTTCATTCTTAATAAATCCGTCTTGAAAAATTTCTCATGATTTCTCATGAGTTCCAGAATTTCATAGTTTCCCTAATAGTTTCTAGTTTATAAGATGTTCTAATAAATTACCAAGTGAATACTCTAAGATCACAATATTTCTTAAGAGACTTATCTTATTTCTATTTAATTCTTATAGAAAATTTTAGAAAAAAAACCTATGGTATCGAAATTGGTGACTCCGTTAGTGACTCCGTTAGTGACTCTCGTGACTCCATTAGTGACTCCGTTAGTGACTCCCATGACTCCGCTAGTGACTCCCGTGCTCGCAACTCCAACTGTTGCTTCCATGTTAGTAGGGTCATTTGTGATTTTTGCTTTTGAGTATTGGAACATATATAAATTGAGGAGCCCTATACCTCCCCAAAGGATAGGTGTTGAATCCCCATACCAAGAGGAGATGTTTTTACCGCCGCGGAAGCATGGACTGACTCCGATGGTGAGAGGTCTCCCAGCAGGGATCGTATTAATTAGGAGGTGGTTAAGGTGCTAGGGGGGCTTTGGCTAGTAAATCCTTTACGCACCTAGGAACTACATGGTCCCCTGTATGGCCCAAGTTCTACTTGGGACACCTAAAAATGCTAGCTATAGGTGGATTTAATCTTGGTGATGTGTAGATGCATCGGATGAGGCAGCACGTGAAATTGTAATTTTTCTCCTATACGGGAAGGAGAACACACATTATGGAATATAATCAATGAATTTGTTCTATTCTGATTGTATGTCCATGTGTAAATTACGCAAATGAACAAATGTGCATTAAAGGATTGTTTGTAAGAGATGGGGAATACAGGGAAAAATATGGGAATAAAATAATGGAGGAAAAACACCTGCTACACTGGCGGTATATAAGATGTAAGGGACTTGACATTTTTCCCAGCAAATTATAATAACAAGTCTCCTTCATCTTCTCTCCCTCTCTCTAGCTTTCATGGCTTCCTCCCTTCCTTTACTGTCTTTCTCTCTCTTCTTCTAGAATTTCTCTCTCATCATCACTCTCTTTCTCTCTCTTTTGCTTCTCTTCTTCTCTCTCTTCTCTCTCTTCTGCAGTCATCTCTCTCCTCTTCCTCTATCCCCAACCCTCTCCTTGACAATTGGTATCAAAACATAGGTTCTTCATCTAGTTGGCCAACATTCCATTTAGTTAATCTTTTTTCAGTCACATAGATTTAAGAGCCACAGGTACACAGGTACAGACATGACATGGAGTAGCAGTGTAGTTATCAAGGAATTTTCGACCACAAGGACTGCAGTTCTGGAGCATTAATGGAGTCTTGGACCAATTTTGAAGGTTGGAAGATAGTCTTGGACCAATTTTGAAGGTATTTTCCTAAAAGACAGTGGTGAATGGAGTAGAAGAGGGTAAAGCCCTGGTTAATTTTCAAGAAGAGTCTTCTCTCTGTTCATTCTTAAGCTTCACCCAAGCTTCCACGGAGAAGAATCAGTTCAGATCTCTTCCCTCCCATCTTGATTGATCAAAAGGCTTTTACAAGAGCTTCCCAGGGACCTTGAGCTTCATTCTAACCAGTCATTTGGTCATTTTCACCTTGCCTTGGCCTACAAGAGGTCTAGACTTGGTTGAAGGTAGCCTTGTTTACACATGTGCAGTGGTTTCTGGATGCTGCCATAGCCATTATGTGCAGTCTCCTTTCTGCTTGGTCGAGGGCCCAAGCAGCCCTTAAACAACTATAACTTTAGGTAGTCAAAGGCAGCCTTATTTGCACACGCATAGTGGTTTTTGGATGCTGCCATAGCCATTCTGTGCAAACTTCTTTCTGTTTAGTCAAGGCCATGCAACCCTTGCTCAAACAACTATAACTTTAGGTAGTAGTCACTTCATTCCTATTGGTACAAGTCCAGAAAGAAAGTTTTGCGGCCCATGCAATCTTTATCTCTGTGTCTTTTCTATCTAATTGAAATGCTTCACAAGCCGGTTAAGGTGCATATATGCCAGTTTGAAGTCTCGAAGGCCAGTGAAACCTACTGGATGTTGCAATTTCATGCCTCAATCGAGTAATTGGTGCCTTGTTTCTCCTCGCCTTGTGGTGACTCAACATGTCTAAGCAAAAGCCAGTTTCAATACTTCTTCCAGGTCTTATGACTATGTTCCCCAGCCATATACCACTCTTGACTACTCGCAACGAACTACTAATGGAGGATTCCTCTTTTTTTAAGCAACCTGCATCTCTGAAAGTGCTGGAGGGTACCCCTACACACTAGGAATTTGGAGCAAAGAATAGGTCAAAGCTTGGCAACCTATCGTGCAAGTTGTTCAAGATAAAGGAGAAATCTTTTTTTTTCCCTCTGACTACAGCATGTCGACAGAGTTTCTTGTTATTCTTATTAGACTAATGGTAGCCTCATGTGTCTTTCTCCAACAAAAAGATCATTAGAAAGTTACCCCTTCCATCTAGGATACACTAATGGTAGTCTCTTGTGTCTTGCTATGCTCATTAGACTAATGGTAGCCTCCTGTGTCTTTCTCCAACAAAAAGATCATTAGAAAGTTACCCCTTCCATCTAGGATACACTAAATATTCGACACATCCTGCTTTGAGAACAAAAGAGATGTCAGACGTGGTTGCAAATTTTAGGAATGTAGCACAAGGAATGCAATTGAAGCAGGTTTTGATGGAGTAGAGATATACAGTGTGCTGCTCAAGGCACTTCACTGGAGGAAGCTTTTCAGCGAAGCTTGGTCTAGAGCTTCTGTTCACCTTCTCACGTATCAGACTAATTAGGCATGGTTCTAGGATAGTACTTCAGATACAAAAGCTTGGAATTGGTGTTCCATGAAGAGGGATGCAACCTCTTGGTGTCCCATCAGGACAAGCTGTACGTTGACTAGGTCCACCATACTTTCAGAACTTTCTTATTTCATCTAAGAGAGTTTCATCAAGACTAGTTCCAAGTTACTTTCAGCACATCTACAGTCACAGAGTTCCATCTAGAGAAGCTAATTTTTTTGGCTTTCTCTTCTATAGTCAACTATCTATGTAGTGAATCAGCCTGAAAAGGCATCATTTTACTAAGAAAACAAGCAAGCTATATAATTTGAGCCTTTCTTTGAGTCGTATGAGGGGAAGAGAAGAGATGGCTGCCTGTTTCAATTATGCCCAATTGGACTTGCACAAAGCAATGCTGTCAATATAACTCCAACTAATGGAGTAAATGCTGTCAACCTTTCAATGGCCCACAATACTAGGGACTTAGCTTCTTGAATTCCCCCAAAGATAATGAACTTTTCTTTGGGTGAACTCATAGGAAAACCATGTCACCTTCTTTGAAGATGCATCCTTGCCTTCATTGATTGGCATATGCCTTTTGTCCTTGGTGGCTTGAATATCTTGCCTATAGCTTTCACTTTTTCTTATCCATTTCTTCCAGCATTTGCTTAGATTCTTCTACCCATAGGGTAGGATATCGAAAAAATTTAATGGGGTAAGACAATCTTGTCCATATAGTGCCTGAAAAGGAGTCATTTGAATACTTTGATGGTATGATGCATTATAGGAAAATCCAACTAAGGGTAAGTACAACCATTTGGGTTCCCTATTATAATAAGCTCTTAGTATGTCCTCAATAACTTGGTTGACCCATTCCATTTGACCAATCGATTTGGGGATGGTAAGCAGTACTGAAGCATAGATGGGTTGCTAGAGCTTCAAATGAACTCTTCCAAAACTTTGAGGTGAAGAGAGAATCTTGCTTGCTGATGATTCTTTGGGGTAATCCATGTAACCTGAAAATTTCCTTAATGAAAAGCCTGGTGATATCAGAAGCCTTGTACTTGGTTTTTATAGGAATAAGATGGGTAACTTTTGTTAGCATATCAATGATTACCATTATGGAGTTATATCCTCCTTGTATCAGGGGTAATCCAACTATGAAGTTCATGGTGATATACTCCCATTTCATTTGAGGGATGTCAAGTTGCTAGAGATTTCCTGGCATCTTGACATGCTCGGCCTTAATTTGTTGGCAGTTTAGGCATTGGATAACATACTTGAGTACGTCACCCTTGAGTCTTTCCTAGTAGAAGCTTCTTCTTACTGTATTAAGAGTCTTAGCATAACCATGATGACCCAAAAATGAAGAATCATGCGCTTCCCAAAGTATTTTCATTTTGAGTTCATGATTTGTAGGAATACATAGTCTTGTCCTATAATAGGCAAGCTCCTTGTTTATGGAAAAATCCTGATACTTAGTCTTGAGTTTTGGATTTGAATCCTTGATGAAAATTTCTCTTAAAAAGTTCTGATAGCTTGGATCCTTCACTACCTCTTCTTTAGCCATTTCTATGAGAGGGTTATTGGGCATTGAAATCATTGTGGCAAGAGTTCCAGTCCTAGAGGGTAGGATTAGAGCATTAAGGAATGATTTATGGCTTAGGAAATTTGCAATCACATTCTCCTTGCCTGGCCTAACCTTGATTTCAAAGTTGAATTCTTTAGCCATTTCTACGAGAGGGTTATTGGGCATTGAAATCATTGTGGCAAGAGTTCCAGTCCTAGAGGGTAGGATTAGAGCATTAAGGAATGATTTACGGCTTAGGAAATTTGCAATCACATTCTCCTTGCCAGGTCTATCCTTGATTTCAAAGTCAAATTCTTGCAAGATCTCAACCCATCGGTGTTGTCTCATATTGTGATATCCCGACTTTGATTTAAAATCTTCCCAACTTCTCGCAAAATGGACTTGAAGAACTCTAAAATCATTAAATAGACGAAATCTTGAGAAAAAAAACTGAGGATTGTAACCGGACTTTTTTTTTGGATTGGCAAGGACTGCAGCCACACATCACGGAAGTTACCACGCGAATGAGAGTTATGAGCCATATTAGTCATTAGTGTCAGTGTCTATAGTATGGATGGTCCAAAAATATTAGATTTTTGGACAAAAACTTGCATTTTTTTGATATTTTGGATATTATTTACTACAAATATCCTAAAAAGCTCTGAAAACTTCTAAAACAAGGTGTCATGTAATAAAAAGAAGTGGTTTTTTCAGCTAGTTTTGGAGATTTAATGCAAAAAGAAGGATTAGCAAAATCACGTGCGTCACGATTACAGTTTACAGGCAGCAATAGCACTCCAAAGAACAGGGAGAAGAAGAAGGAGCGATTTGAAAGATTTTTGAGCAAGTTTCCTGCAATTTTATCACCATTTTGGAGCCAACAGAACCATTAGATTTCTGATTTGAGCATCATATTGCATCTTGGAAGCTTCAGATTGCTGATTTTACCAAGATTCCCTCCATAAAGAGCTCTTCTTCTTAGCCACAATCCTTCTTCTCTAATTGATCTATAGATAAGAGGCATGGGGAGCACTTGAGAGAGGTCTGAGCAAGAGGGGAGAGGCCCTTCTCAGGAGTATAGAGCAAGAGGGAGGAAAAGAGAGAGAGGTAGAAGGATATCCCCCCCCCAGAGGCTACGAGAGGGAGCTAGAGAGGGGGAGAATTAGAAAGAGAGAGAGAGGGAAGAAGATCCCGAGAGGCAATTAGAGAGAGGGAATTAGAGAGGAAACGAATTAACTCAACCTCCCCCTATCTCGGTATTCATCTTGGCAAGTTGCTCTCATGCTCTCCCATCCCGAATTCATTCCACCTTCTCTATCTCTTGAACCTGCTCACGAACAATGGCTCCAAAGCAACAAGGCGGAAAGACCATGAAATCCATTGCAATTGGTGGATATTACAAAAGATACAAGAATGCCTGAGGTTGTCGAAATTGCCACTACCAACAACGGAACATCGGGTGTGGCAAACGTAAGCACAAGCAAAGACAAAATTTCCAAAGATGTCATTCCAAACCAAGTTGTCCACAACTCAGAAATATTATTTTCATATCGCCACATAAAATAATAAGGTTTTTTAAAAAATTAAGTTATAAAATGTTAGCTTTACATTTTCACTTATAGAAGATGTCACTTTCATCCAGAGAGAGTATTAATATATGCACAAATAGTTAACTGCTACCTATGATTTGTAGATAGATTAATCGAGATTATAATTCGTAGAATCATGATGGAAATAGTTGCAGGAGGTTATTACGCAAATGAGTAAAGGAAGTTATGCACACTCGAGATTAGTAAAATAATTCAATATATTTATTGCCAAAGGCGACAAATGAGTAAAGGAAGTTATGCACACTCAAGATTAGTAAAATAATTCAATATATTCATTGCCAAAGGTGACAATAGTTAGGAGTTGATTAATACTTAAAAAGTGAAAGTCTATTTAAAGAATCTTGTAAATTATCTCGTTAAATTACTGTTGCAATATTTTTCTAAGTACCAACTAAAGGAAATTTGCTTATGTTGGGTAAGTTAGCCCTAAACAAGAAATTCGTGTCTTGCTTAACAACATTGAAATATTTTCACTCAACACTTCTTTATGGGAAAAAGAATCCTCGTTAGAATGTAAGGTTACCTTGGGTTAAGGATCTACCTTGGCTATGTGAGGCTGTGAATTTGCATGATGGTGTGATTCATTGTTTGAAAGGATTGTTTACATTTGCTAGAATCTAGATCTCTGATTAAAAACATTGACAAACAGGATAAAAGGAAAGATCATGCTAGGATACCCCCAAGCTAGTTGTGAGACCCTACTCCAAGGGGTCATGATTATTGCTTCGAGAGACTTAGACCGGCTCCATAGTGGAAAGGTTTTTCCATGGGGATAGTTTGGAGCAGTAGGAAATGTGGATGCCAAGGGGGGACTCTAGCCATAAATTCCGCATTACTCCTAGAATGCAACGAGCCCCTTCGCAACCTTGGATGGGATCTTGGAACCTTAATACTAGTTACAAGGGAGAAATCTTGGTGGATAGAATACCCTCTTGGAATTCTGTATATCTTCTACAAGATCGGGAAGATGGATATTGTAATAAACTTCCAATATAATAAAGGAGTTTTTTTAAATTTAAGGGTTGTTTGAATTGTATGCATGTCTATAAAATAAATTATGTGAAGGAACCTGTGATTTAAGGAACTAATTAAGGAAGCTGGTTGTATATATTTCAATAAATGTATTCTAGGTAATTAAAAAGCTAAAGATGATACCGTCATCAGAGAAAAGTGAGTGGGTGTGACTCCCGACAGGTCCGCCCAATGGTAGGGTGGTCTCGATTAGTTGGGAGCTTTTCTAAATCAATGATAGAAATAGGAAGATGATAAATTGACCAACTAGTCGTTAGGTAAAATCAACTTGCATTGTTTTAGAGGGCCAGAATAGGATTTTGCCTTATGGGTAGGAGGGTTGACGTACCTCACTCCCCTTCGTCTCCCATTCTCTTTGAACCAAGTGCAATTGCAAGTCTGCTTCAGTTCAAGTAATCCTATAGAAAGTGGGAACTCGAAATTACTGATGTAAGCTCGGTGTTAGGAGACCCATCTAATTTTAGGAGCCCAGAAATTTAGGTCAATCCTAGTGGGTTCTCGATTGGAACTCTTCCATTGCGAGATGTAGACTCATTAGGGCCTAAGTGACAAACCTCGTGATAATCCAAGGGAGTGCTAGGTGGTGTCATTTTGGAAAACCTACTGATGGACTGCTAAAAGGTGCACCTTGGATTGAGATTGGCAGACACCTCACACATATTGAGATCTAGCTGAGTAAAAATCCACTTTAGGCTTTTATGATCAGTGATTCAAGAAAACATATTACCAAGTAGGTAATGTCTCCATAGTTTAAAGTCATGAATTACAGTAAGTAATTAAGGACATCCAATAGCCTATGCTTCAAGAAAATTAAAGATCCACGAAAGAAACTATGCCACGCATGATTGCATAAGTACACAACCCAAAGCAAGAGAGCTTGCGTCAATTATGACTTCGAATTCTTTGCTAAGGTTGGGTAGCCTTAAGATAGGAGCAGTTACCAAACTCTGCTGCTTAAGATTCTCAAAGCTAGATTGTTTGGCAGACGTCCATGTAATGGAGACCTATTTTTTGAGAAGGTGGGTGAGAGGTGTGGAGATTGAGGCATAGTCTTTAATGAAGACTCTATACTAGCCCATTAGCCTTAGAAAGCTTTGCACTTCCTTGACCGTTATTGGGGGTGGCCAGTCTTGTACATCTTGGACCTTGGCAAGATCCAATGAAATACCATCTGCCCATACTATGAATCCTAGATATTCAATTTGCTTCTTGAAGAAAGCACATTTCTTCTTTTTAGCATACAGTCTGTGGACCCTCATTGTTTCAAGAATTGTTCCTATCTATGGTTCATGGCCTTCTTCATTCCTTAGAATACGTTAAGATATTATCAAAGAAGACGAGGACAAAGTCGTCAAGGTAAGGTTGGAAAATGTCTTGCATCAACCTGTTGAAGGTGGAAAGAGCATTTGTTAACCCAAATGACATCACAATAAACTCATCATAACCGTACCTTGTGTTAAAAGAAGTTTTAGGGATATCTTCCTCCCTAATTCTTATTTGATAATATCCTAATGTGAAATCAATCTTCGGAAAGATCTTTGTTGTCAAGCAACTTATATTTGAGGCAATTTGTGTTCACCATAATATTGCCTTAGTCCTTGGCGATTTGTATTAAGTCATCTATCTTTTAGCTTGATGATTTTAGGAAAGATTAGTACCTAGCTTACAGTCACTAACATCTTATTTCGAATGCATTATACATAAACTTTTAACAAGGTTATTTCAAAGACAAATCTTTTCTTTCCAAAATAAAATCGAGGAAAATTAGCATAGGTGGCAAAATAATTTTAAGACAAATCAGCATAAGTGGCAATGCCTTTTAGTAGTCTTGTTGGACTTCCTCTTCTTTGGGGATCATTTTGGACTGAATTTAAGCAAGACTTTCATACTTGAGGATAACTTCCTTGGAGTTTCATGGATCTTTGCTTATAATAAAAGAAAATCTTGGTCATTTTAATTACAAACAATATTATTTGGCAATTTCATCTCAAGGTCTCTTATATACCAAGGATTAGCATTTGCGATTACCCATTAGAGATTTCATTTGATCAACAAAAAAGAAAACAAAAATATTAAATCTTTTAGGGATGTTGTACATTCCTCATACTTGCTTAGGTTCATCTTGTACATACCCAAGTTACCCCTTGGAATTCGTGGTTAAGAATTCCTCAAAGAAATTATATGCAAGAATCGAATAAAATCTTATTTTACGCACGTAGCTTCTGTTGCATGTTCATGGATGAAGGCATGCTAGCTATTTTTATTTAATTAAGAAAAATAGTACTTAAAGATCCATGATGGTGGCTTGGTTGATGGTATTTGCAGCTTCATTTATAATCCCTATACTCGATATTTCATTTGTAGTAATTGTGTCCACATCGTTATTAGTAGCTCTTGCCTTCGCGACCTTCGTAGCTTTCTTCTTTAGGGCCATGGTCTCTAATCACAAGATCACAAAAGGAAAAATTTGGCGAATGAGATTGGGGGTAATTAGATTGACAGAGTTTATATTGATGGGAGAAAAAGCAATCACCAATAAGTTTGAGAAATCGAGAAGAATCTTGATTCCACATGGGGAAATAGGATAGAAGGCATGGAGGAATTGAATTCGAGAGCTCATGGAGTATCCTCCTTGTCTTCTTGACAAGGAATTTCCATGCTTGCACTACTCTTGCCCCACTCCCTCTTGCTCTATATTCCTGAGAAGGGCCTTTCCCCTCTTGCTTGGACTGCCCTCAAGGGCTCCCCATGCCTTGTATTTATAGCTAAATTGAAGAAGAAGGGTTGTGGCTAAGAAGAACATCTCTTTATGGAGGGGATATTCACAAAACCCACAATCTCAAGCTTTCAAGATGTAATCTGATGCTCAGATTACTGCAAATCTGATGGTTCCATTGGCTTTGAAAGTGGGGTAAAACCTCAAGACACTTGAGGACACCTGCTTAGAAATCTTCCAAATCACTCCTTCTTCTCCCCGATATTGTTTGTTGCCTATAAACTGCGATCACGACGTGCACGATTTTGCCAATCCTTCTTTTTGCATTAAATCTCCAAAATTGGTTGAAAATGTCACTTACTTTTTTTACACGACACCTTGTTTTAGAATTTTTCATAGCTTTTTAGGATATTTACAATAAATAATATCCAAAATATAAAAAATATGCTATTTTTGTCCAAAGATCTAGTATTTTTGAACCATCCATACTATGGACATTGACACTAATGAATAATATGGCTCATAACTCTTGTTCATGTGGTAACTTCCGTGTGACGAGTGGCTACAGTCCTTGTTAATCTAGAATGTCGAGTTGCGATCCTTGGGTCTTTTTGCTCGAGATCTTCTCTATTTAATGATTTTAGAGTTCTTCAATTCCATTTTGCGAGAAGTGAGGAAGATTTTAAATCGAAGTTGGGATATCATAATGATTGACCCAGGTACAGGCAAGGGATAGATGATACTAGACTTAACACCACATGTAATAACAAGATTTCCATAGGTAATTTTCCATGAGGAATCACCAAAATTGACAATATTACCTATATCATCCAAGGGGCCAATAGAGATAAGGCTCTTCGTGAGAGTAAGTACATGAGTACATCATGAAGAGTGAACATACTATATGAACCAAACTGTAGCATCACCAACACCAACTATCTCCAATGCTAGATCATTACCCAAACGGGCAAATCCAATCATATTGCGACAGGAGTGAGATCGCTCTCTATGAGGGGTCACATGAAAGGAAGCCCCTAAATCTATCAACCAACATTAAGTATATCTTGACAAAGTATTAGTTAGCTATGAAGCATCGAAGGAAGAGACTGCCAATATGAGATCATTGGACACATCATGCTACACCACATAAATCTCCTCAATCTTGATGCTAGACTTGCTAGACACAATGTTGTGATCATCATTATTTTCATGAACTTTACCCTTTCCCTTTTCCTTGCACTTATTTTCGTGCATTTTATGGCACTATGGAAAAATATGACTTGCTTTCCCACAATAATGACAAGTAAGACTGAGCTTATGGTCACGAGACTTATTGCCAGACTCTCCATATGTCCTAGACTAAGACCTTTGAGAGTCTCTATTGTGGCCATTTCCATATTGTTGGCTTCTCGTAGTCAATGCATGTGATGTAGGAGAAGCATCTACATTCGTTTTGTTCACCTCTTTTGTCAAGCGGGCACTCTCAACATCCTACAATTTCAACCCATTCTTTGAGATATTAGCACATAGAACCGTACAAAAAGTGTCCCATGATTAAGATAGAGTACCAATCAGAAATAAAGGATGCAAAGGGTCCTTGAACTCAATATCCTACAAAGCTAGATGGTTGACGAGAAGTCCCTTCCTTCATGCAAAGGTTCGTCAATCACCCCAAATGGGCTTAGGAGTAGAAGACTCTTTGTAGATTTATAAATTTATGTACAATCATGAGATGTTGTAATATCATGATGGGATTGCCTCTTCAATGCCCAAATCTATTCTAACTTTCATTTGAGATCGTAAGAATCAAATTTCATACTATTTGATTCTTTCCTTGTTTATTTTTGGCATGCTCTTTAGTCTTATAAACATTCTAAGAATGCAATGGTAGCATATTAAGTGCTTATAAACACATTGCGTAAGAGAGTTAGGATAAACAATATACTAGTTTCCATATCCTATATATGTTGATTGTAAAGATGGACATATTTAGGATCTGGCTTATTATGCTTGTCCTTGGGAACATGGTAGAAAGTGTCACAACCAAAGATACATAAATGAGCATATGATAGAGGTTTTCCAGACCATATCTCCTCTATAACTTGATAGTCAAGGGTAGTGCATGTGGCTTGATTAATTAAATGTATGATAGTAGTAGTAACTACCTAGGTCCAAAAGTACTATGGTACTCTTGCGTGGCTAAGCACACTGTGAACTCACTCTTGAATCACCCTATTCATGTGTGCAACCATACCATTTTAGGGTGGGGTGTACAGGGTGGCCAACTGATGCTTAATACCTCTCTCATCACAAAACATCTCAAAGGCTTTAGATACATATTTGCCCCCATTGTAAGATCATAGACATTTCAGTGTATACCCAGACTGGTTCTCAACAAAAGTAAGCCAACACTAAAATGTAGCCAAAACTTATGGGATATCCCCAAACCTTATGCAAGTAATTATCAATAAAAGTAATAAAATTCCTCACACCACCTAAAGACTTACAGGTCATAGGTCCACAAACATCAGAATGAACAATAGTTAAAGGCTCACCCATGTGTGCAATGCCAAACTTATACAAGTTGAGTTTGTTTTCCATAAAGATAATGATTACAAGAATCAAAACACTTATAGTCAAGGGACGAAAGATACTGCAAATGGGCAAGCATTTTCATTCCCTTTAATGACATGTGTCCAAGGTGATGATGCCATAAGGATACATATGGTATTGCATCCCCACTGCCAAAACATGGTCAATAGACCTAGATACAAGTAAGGGAAAAGAGTGCCAGACTTGGCATCTCATGCCAATACAAGATTCCCATGGGTAAACTTTCATGAGGATTCAGCAAAAGGGGCAGCATAACTTGTATCATCCAACTATTGAGTTGAAAGTAGGCTTTTAGTCAAAGCCAAAACCTGGCATATATCGTGCAAAGTAAATATATTGCCTGAAGGAAATTGTAGCTAGATGTTGACAATACCAACAATATCCAATGCCATGTCATTACCCAATCGAATAGATATTGTCATCCTCTAGTAAGAGTAGAACCACTTTTGAAATGATGGGTGATATAAAAGGAAGCTCCTAAATCAAGAAACCAAAACTTAACATAGGTAGATGAGACATAAGTCAACTGCAAAACATCAAGAGAAGAAGCTACAAGTATGTAGTCATCATCAAAATTAGATTAGATGACATTAATCTCTTCAATCTTGACATTGGACTTGCTAGGAATAATGCTACAATCACCACGATTTTCTTGAAGTTCATGTTTTTCCTTTTTCTTATGCTTGTCATCACACATTTTATGGCATTGTGGTTAAATATGACCATGCTTCCCACAATAGTGAAAGGCCATTTGCCCCTCCAACTAGGTCAAAACTACTTATGAGCAAGTGTGAAAAGCAAATAATGGAACTAGATAAGTGAGAGGTTAAAACTTTAAACCTTGATTAGAGGCCACAAAACAAAAAATGCAAATGAGATGGGAGGGAAAATTATTTTTGGTGCCTCCTTCTCTCCCAAAAAAATTGATTCTTTATGCGTATTGAGATCATCCACATCCTTTTGGACTGGAGTTGCTCCAATTATTTACCCCATCAATCACCTCAGATTGCACGGAGAATGGTGTAGTAATAAGCAAGATCAAAATTTAGTATTTTTCTCTCGTTTTTCTCTCTCCTCTTTGTTCCTTGTTCATATGGTTGTTTATGTTTTTGAGAGAGAGAGAGAGAGAGAGAGAGAGAGAGAGAGAGAATTTGACAAATCGGTGATGGTCGATGGTTTAGAAGCATAATGGCACGTAGATTGGGTATTTTGGATGTGTCAACGATGGCAAGGAAATTGCATCATTGGCTTTATTTTCTCGAAATACGAGATGCAATATGTGAATTTTTAAGTAAGCAATGATTTAATCTTTACGATGAATTGTTAGTGGATATGATGGAAATATGATTCTAAATTATTAAAATATATTTTTTGATATTTTTAATTCTAGAAATTCATTCATTTTCCCTTCTATATATTAAAAACAATAAAACTGCAAAAGCAAAAACACAAGATTTAATGGAAAATGGGATTGTTCTTGGGTTTTGGAAATCAAACGATGTTTGCATGGCATGAGAATGAATATACTAATGGATTACACTTCACATAAGTCATACAAATTAGAAAACTAAAAAAAATAGTAAATTATGTTGAAATAAATGGAAAAAATCAAGGACATAGTCAAAAAAAGGGAGAAAACTAGAAAAAAAGGGTTTTTGGACATAAAAATTATGAAAAATTAGAAGAATGTTTGTGAATGTATAATGAACATGAAGCCTGAGGGTTTGCCTTATTTTGCCTTTGTTTATATGTGTAACGTGTCCACTTGTTCTCTTTAGGACACGTCTTAGTAGTCCATCGGAAAGGGTGTCTAGAAAGCTCCGCCCGACACTCCCATGGAATGTCACGGGGTTTGCAATCTAGGACTTTCCATGTTTGCCACGTAGCGGAAGTATTTTGGCCATTTCCACTTCGGACTGACCTGAATCAGGGATTTCCCTAATGGTCATTTCCTAAATGGCAACTAGCATCGAACCCCAAGCGAACTACCTTACGCATAAACGCCAGGGTCGAAGCGGATTTACACTGCACTTGGTTCAAGGAGAATGGGAAACGAGAGGGATGCAAAGCTCAACCTCTCTACCATAAGGCATAGTTCCATTCTGTTCCCCTAAAACAGTGTAAATCGGAATTACTATAACCTAGACTCTAGGTCAACGCCCTTGCTGTTCGTGTCTTTTGAAACAATCTTCTTGTTGTCCATCATGATTGAGAAAAGTTCCTGGCCAACCGGGACCACCCATCCGTAGGACAGACCCATGGCCACATCCACCGCACTTTCCTCAGGTTATTTTAGTTATCTAATTATCTACCACATTTAGTTGGACATGCATCAATCAGCGTCCTTAATTAGCCCATTAGGCACTGGTTCCTTCATGTAATCATAGCACTTGACATAGAAAAGAAATATCAAATAAGTTCCTTTTCAACAGGTTATCATATTTATTTTTGAAATACATAAAGTCCAGCCTATAGGCTTATCCATAATCCACCCGAAGGCTATCCAGCAATCCACACGGATTACTAATCCAAGATTCTGCCCGGAGACTAGTATGCAAGCCTCGAGATCCAATCCCGAGTCACATTGGCCTCTTGTGTAGGGCCCGAAAGGCAAGGGATTTACGACTAGAGTCCCCGTGGCACCCAAGCGTCCTCGCTCCAAGTAGCGCTCAACGGAGAGACCTCTCGCGGCGGGTTCGGTCCACCTACCCAGCATGGTTAACAACCCCCTTGGTTAGGGTCAGGTAGGCAGTCGGGGGTAACTGAGGCTGCCTCATCCTTCAGGCCTTCAACTTGAAGCATTAGATATATTTTCATCCTTTAATTCCTTGAGCAAACAAAGCAAATAGTGCTCTCTAAACTGTTACAAGCACAATCCTTTCTAGTGGTCATTAGTTGGCCAACTACTAAGGAGTGAATCCTTCTCTCCCAATGCATCCAACATTCGATCCGGGATCAATTGTGACTTGGCAAGATCCCCAAGGGCTTGTTGTTAACCCTTATGTCCTCGGGTTAGGGTCGTACCCTATTAGCCCAACTTAACCAATACCTTAAGTTCTATTAGCAGTAACTATGTTATTCCAAATTATTGATTGGTCTTTTGCTTCCAAGCAATTATCTAATTTCCTTATCTTGGTCACTTTTCCCAAGAAAGGTACTATGTCGGGATGACTAGTCATCCTCTTGCAAAAAAAACTTGCGCAAGAATCTGCCCATCTCATTCCGAGGAATTGGCCATTCCCTTGTGATCAAATCACAAGATCATGCGACTCTGCAACTTGTTGCACAAGCATCGCATAAAAAACCATGGGACTATTTTACCCATCGAATGGCGTCTTCTAATCATGAAATCAGGATTAGATAGGAAACAGGGTTAGAATGTCTTCATAACAATTCTTTCCTGATTGCAGTAGGCCGACATTGTCGGTCCTAGGATTCCAAATTCAAATCGAGTTTCATCCTTTGAGCGAGCGATCCTTAGGGTAGAATCCCTAGATCGTTTCTCGCAAGTATGTCCTATTGTCCCTACATTCCGTGAATGTGGACAGGTTTTTAGGGTATGAGAGTTTCAACTTGGTAATAAGTGCGACTAGGTCACGTCCTCAATGTGCTAAACCCTAGTTAGCACTTGGGGTATGTTACGTTGATTTAACCATTCCTAAACGAGTCCCTCACGGTTTAGGTGTTTTAGGATAAACCAATTTACTTGTCTATTCTTGAAGATATTTACGATACTATTCTCGTAATCACATGATTCATTGCCTACGTATGATTTGATTTACAAACCCTAACTTTTCTGGTTAAGATCAAAGCATATGTTGAGTTATGGCATAATTCCCATTGATGCATTCACGATTTATGCTACTAAGCTTTTAGGGCTTATGTTTAAAACAAACCATGCAGCCTTTTCCTAATTTCATTTTTGAATAAATTATTCGTATGTTGAATGAGCATCACACAACCTTTCGTAACTACCTACATAATTGATTGAGATTTGATGCGAATTGCCTAGAGTTTAATCTACTTCATGCAGCTCAAGAACCATTTCCATGCCTTGCAAATTCCTATGGATTATTAGCAACTTTCTTTAACGAATCATTGCGAAGAAGAGATGTCTAATAATGCGACATGCGATTTATACTTTCCATGCATAATCGAAGTGTACAACAATAAACTCGACTTTGTAAAGATGATCATTAGTTGATCTAATTTCGTTACTTTGCAATGCCTAAAAAACCACTTGCTAGGAATGCATAAAGATCTTATGCTCTTTCTTTCATTCGTTTATTTGAAAAATAAAAATGACCGATTCTTTGATCGTAAGCTATTTTTAGCCAAAGTATTTCAACTGAAAAAGTGCATCCTAATTCCGCCCATACTGCCACATATAGCTTCTTATCCTAGTCGTGTTTCTTTACCAATACGACTTTCGATAGGATACCCACAAGCTGCTTGTTGGTACTTTCAACCTGCCCATTTGCCTACGGATTATAAGGAGTCGTTTTATTGTGCTTGATTTGCCAAGCCTCAGTCAAGCTTTTGATAACCTTGTTCAGGAAATGGGTTCCACGGTCCGACACTAATTCTTTCGGTGGACCAAAATGTTATATTATCTACTCTAAAAGGAAACTAGCAGTTTCTTTAGCATCATCTTTCCTTGTTGCATGTGCTTCTGACCACTTTGTGAAGTAGTCAGTTGCTACAATAATATACCTCTTTTGCGCAGTCGACGACAGGGTAATAGCACCCACAAAATCTATTCCCCACTTCTCAAATGGAAGTATCGCCATAATAGGGGTGAGTGGTCTTTTCCTATTCTCTGACTATCATGTCATTGACAAATATCGCATCTCTTAACATACGCGAATGCATCCTGGAAGATGGCAGGCCACTAGTAACCTGCTCTTAAAGCCTTTTGTGCTGTAAGCCGTCCAGCAAAATGACCTCCGCAAGTGGAGTCATGGCACTCTTCCAAAATGAATGGCACCTCATCAGGCATCACACATCGGCGATAGATGTCATCAACCCCTTGCCAATATAGTGTACCTGCGATCAAGGCAAACTTTAACTCCCGCTGCTTAATTTTCCTTCTCTCAGCTTTATATAGTTCGGATCCAGCCTTTCCCGTCTATAAATAATGTGTTATTGCAGCATACCAGGAGGGAATAGACGCCGTATCTATCTTAAATAACGACTCCATGTTACTACCTTCAGCCCCACAGATTCTTTCGGCTCCCCAAAGTCCACAAGACATTCCACAACACCCTGTAACCTTGGTGGCTTACTCCTGATCTCATAATCAAAATCTTGCAAAGTGATTAACCACTTTGCTAGACGATCAGGCGGTTGCAGCTTATTCATCAATAATCGAAGCCCCTCTGCCTTCGTATAAAGCACAACTTTCTCATAGAGAATATAATTCCTGAATTTCTCGGTCCCAAAGACCATCGCAAGGCACAACTACTCCATGTAGGTATAATTGATCTCTGAAATGCCCAATTTTCTACTAGCAAAGGCTATCGGATGATACCACTTTTCTTCCCAAATTTGGGCTAAACAGCAGCAGCTGATGCTGTGCATGGTGGCTGCTGAAAATATATAAAACACCTCACCTCTCTTAGGTGCTTTTAAAACAGGTGCTTTTACTAGCTCCTGCTTCACATCCTCGAAAGCTATCTTACAGGGGTCACCCCATACAAACAAATAGCTAAAGGACAATAGATTTGTAAGCGGCAACGTTCTTTCTGCCAAGGCATTTATGAATCTACGGTAATAACCAACCGAAGACAGAAAGCTATGAACTTATTTCGGAGTGCGTGGTGGACCCATAGCAACTATGACTTTGACCTTCTCGGGATCTGTCACAATTCCTACCGAACTGACCACATGGCCTAGCAAGAGCCCATAAGGTACACCAAAAACACACTTCCGTGGGTTTAGAGCGATGCAAAATTGCCTACACCGCTCAAAGCATTTTCTTAAAATGATCAACTGCCTTTCTCTCACGGTGGCGGCCCCTAAGTCATCAATAAACACCTTCAACTCTTCAAGGGATATGTCACGGAATGTCTTATCTGCTGTTCGTTGCCACGAACCAGGCGCATTGCATAAAGCAAAGGCCATCACATGGTACGCAAAAGTACCAAAGACAATAATAAAAGTTGTTCAAAATCTGGTCAATGAATGGCAACGGGCAGTAATCCTTAACCGTCTGCTTATTCAGCTCCCTAAAATCTACACATAATCGGATTTGATTATTTTTCTTCTTTCTGATCACAATGGGTGAACACCATTCTGTATGTTGCACAGAAAAAATCAAACCAGCTTTCCTCAGCTTCTGTAACTCTTCAAACAACCCGTCCCTTAGTTCAAAAGGCATGCGCCTTACTTTCTGTCGTACAGGGCGACTGCCCTCTTTTACAGGAATAGTATGAACAGCCAGGCTGGGAGGAATGCCTCTCAGCTCATCATAACTCCAGGCAAAGATATCGCGAAATTCTTGAATTAGGGACACATAGTCCTCCCTTTCTGCTGAACTGAGCATAGAACCTAATTTAATTGGCCGCGAATCATCAGGCGTACCAAGGTCTAGCTCGATAACATCTGCATCTCTTATACGATCTTGGGCCTCTATCAGCTCGTTCAAAGTGATCTGATAGATGTCTTCCATGGTGGATCCCTCTTTGGACTCATCACTCAATGATGTCTCACTGGCAGATAAATCCTCTAATGTCTCCAATTCTGTGGAAGATAGAGAAACTCTCTCACTCTGTGGGGACTCAGGATAGGCATCAATCACCACACGCAGAGCATCTCTGCCGAATACTAGCCGACCGGCGGGTATATCAACTTGGCAATCCGCTTGCAAGATCCAAGGTCGTCCAAGTAATACTTGATAACTTGGACGCCCTGCAAAACGAATCACCCTAAAATCCAACAGGCATTCTACATTTGCAACAGTGACATGGACTTTAGTAATGCAGCCTTCCGGCTGTCTCAAACTATCATTTGCCATTCTGAGAATTGTGGAGGTATCTTTTTGGATCGCAAGACCCAACCTTTCCATCAGTTCAGAACTCATAATGTTAACAGATGATCCCGTGTTGACAATGGCATAATCTACTAATATCCCATCGACATAGGTTGCAACCCTTGGGCAATGCTTCTTAGCATGCTCAAACCAGTCATCACCAACTCGCGCAATACCCAAAGGTTATATGATATACCCAGTATGCAGGATCTTTCTAAATTTCTTGCGTACTCCTGGGGAAAGCTTAATAAGCTGTAAAAGGTTCACATCCGGCTTGACTTCGCAAAGAGAGCTCACCAAATTGAATTCATGATAGTTCGGTAGAGTTCGCTTTTCACGCCAAACCATCCGCTCTTTAGGTCGCTGAACCAGCTTTATTGCTTCTTTTTTAACTTTCACCTTCTTCCTCAGTGGTTCCTTATCCTTCTTAACATCGGCTTTACTCTCCAGGGGCTTCAGAGGTCCCCCTTCCAGGGCAGGATCCAGAACTTGCATTCCTTTGTCGCCCTGTTTAGGGTTTCCGTTGACAGGCTTATCCTTGTCGGCCTCTCTACCCTTTTGACCTCTTATAAGGACAGCTCGCAGAGTAGAGGTTTCAGTGTCATTAACAGACACAGCCTCAATCAAACTAACCCCACTACCACTAGGCAGCTCCTCCACTGTAGTCTTTGGTCGTTGGAGTATTTGTTTAGGCACGTCTTCTCGCTGGGAATCATTTCCTTGCGCGTGATGATTGCCGACTACCTCGCTGGAGGGAACTAATCTTACTCCAGCAAGTGGCTGCTAAATGGCCGGATTTTCCACAAATGTCGCACTTGACATTTGGGCAATTTCATGGATAATGTTGCCCACCACACCATTTGCAGCTAAACCTCGAAGGTGCACCATCATCTGGGTATCTACTTCCTATCAAATTTTGTTATTTTTTAAGAAAGTTGACATCAACGGCTATTTGTCGATACTGCTCCGTAATCATGTCAGTATAATGCTTCATCATGTCCTTAACATCGCCAAGAACATTGGAAGCACTCGACTCGTAGCCTTGATTATTACCCTATCGTTCCATCGGCCTAACGATCCGATTAGGCACTAGTTGTTGAACCACAGGCATGGTATTAGGATTAACTACCTGGCCTCCACCATTTGGAGCCATTTGACTGCCCGTAGGGATCAACATGCTAGGGGGAGCTAGTAATAAAGGCACATTCTGCATCATGTTCCCTCTCCCATTAGGATTAGCCATCGCTATCCCTTGACTACTACTGCCATTGGCCATCGTCATATTATTTCCCAATGCTAGACCTATATTAGAATTGCTTCGAGAGGCATAGGATGCTTGTAGTCGGGATTCCACTTCTTGTGCTCGTGTGATGGCAGTGTCTATATCCCCCAAAGGGACACTACTCAAGTGTAACTGGATATTAAAGTCTAAGCCATGCAGAAAATATTGCAATTGGGCAGCTGCGGGGATAGGAATAGAGGTGTCCAACTTACGGAAAACCTCTTTTAGTTTCTTCGCATAAGCACGAATATCCTCGTGTGGTTCTTGGCGGGTTACGTTAAGTACACGCAACCAATATTGCCCAACCCTTTCAGGGGAAAACTCCCTTCGAAAAGCTCCGTAAAATGAATCAATATTCAATATGGTTCTGGCTTCTAAACCATGATACTATATGGTAGCTCTTCCTTTGAGAGTCATGTTGAAGAACATCATTAAATGTCCTTCTTCTTGGATGCGACAGTTAAACATCAGCTTTTGAAACTCCCTGATGTGGAGTTCCGCATCTTCCTCAACTAGCCCATTAAAAATGGGTAGCAGGTAACCTAGAGCCGGCAAATCCGTCGTTCCTGCAGGGATTGCAATAGGCTGCGCCATGACGAGAATTGGATTTGCACTAGAAATAGGGGACGGTGGGGTTACACCTCCCGCACTTGATGTAGACTGGCTTATGGAAGAAAGGGGAGCACTAGAGCTTCCACCTTCTCCTAACTTACTGCTTGTGGCACCAAGACCACTAGATCCACTCCCTCGTAAGGGTTCAGCACCGCTACGCTTAGGGGAATACCTCCTAAGAATTTCAGCACGTCGCCTAGCTCTTTTGTCTCTCTCTTGCTTTTGGATTTCGGCTAGACAATGCTTATCGATGAATAACGGGTCAATCTCAGTATCCTTTGGCATAAACTGCTAACTGGTCCCTAGACAACCAGGATTCGAGGACCGCCACTTCTAAGCGGCTCCCGGCAAATGCACCACTGATGGGACCTACAACGGTCTGGCACTGGCTCATGCACTAGCCGGACCTCTATCATGCGCTCAACAATCCCACGGCCTCACGGCCAGGAGCATCGATGACACATACATCATCTTCCTAAACATCTTGTGTTTGTATCACGTCTCGTAGTCCAACTCTAACCCAATTAACACTCCTCAGAGGGAGTCCCTAGCACATTGCCAAATAACACTCCTCGATAGTAGCCTTACCCCTTTGGAGTATTTGTTTCGGCCCATCATCCTGTTGAATTTTTTTTCCTTGTGCACGATGATTAACAGGCCCTGGTTGCCGATGACTGCCTTGCTAGAAGGAAGGGCCAACAGGTGGCTGCTAAATGTCTAGACTTCATGCAAATGTCACACTTTGACATTTGGGAAATTATGTGGATAATGTTGCCCACCACACTATTTGCAGCTAAGTCTAGAGGGTGCACCCTCTAGACTCCCTATCAGATTCTATTGTTTCTTTAAGAAATTAACGTCAACGGCTATTTGCCAATATTGTTCACAGATCATATCCGTGTAGTGTTTCATCATGTCCTTGACTTCGCAAAGGACATTTGATGAACTCGACTCATACCCCAGATCGTCTACCCATCGGTGCCTTGGCCGCACAATTTGATTAGGCATTGGTTGCATTGGTTGCATTGGTTGCTAACCCACAGAAATGACGTTAAAGTTCACTGCTTGGCCTCCCACATTTGGAGGCATCTGACTAGCCATAGCCATAGTCACACTAGGCGGAGCTCACAATAAAGGCACATTCGGCACTAGGTTCCCTCTCCCGTTAGGGTTGGCCATCCCTATCCCTTGGCTTCCACTGCCATTGATCAACTGCAAATTATTTCCTGACGCTAGACCCATATTGGGATTGATTCGAGAAGCATAGGCCACTTGTACTCGAGATTCTATTTCTTGCACTCGTCTAATGGAAATGTCTATATCCGCCAAGGTGACTCTTTAATCTTCTTGGCATACTCGTATATCTTCATGTGGTTCTTGGTGTGTCAAATTCAACACGCACAAATAATATTGGCCACCCCTCTCAAGGGAAAACTCCCTTTGGAAGGCTTCATAAAATAAGTCCACGGTGGTTATGGTTCTGACCTCAAGGCCGTGATACCATATAGCTTCCCTTCCCTTCAGGGTCATGTTGAAGAACATCATTAGATGCCCTTCTTCTTGGATGTGGCAGTTAAAGATCAACTTTTGGAACTCCCTTATATGAAGCTCTGCATCCTCTTTCACCAACCCATTAAAAATAGGTAGGGGGAAACCTAAGGTTGGAAAATATGTCGTTCCTATAGGAATTGCGATAGGTTGCACCATGGCAATGATTGAATTTGCTAATGGAACCGGGACAGGCAAAGCTTTCACACCACTTCGAAGTGGGCATATTAATTGGGAGGGAGGAAGTACTAGAACTTCCACCTCCTAATGGACTTTGATTTAGGCTAAGGTTACTAAGACCCCACCCTTGAATAGGTTCAAGAATACTCCTTTTAGAATAGGTTCAAGAATACTCCTTTTAGGCTAAGGTTACTAAGACCCCACCCTTGAATAGGTTCAAGAATACTCCTTTTAGAAGAATTACACCTATTGATTTCGACCCTCCATCTGGCCCTCTCGGCTCTCTCGTGTTTTTGGAGTTCGGCTTGATAGGTCTCTTCAAAGGACATCAACTAACAAATAAGTCCCAAGAGACCCTAGATTTGGAAACCACCACTTTGAGGTGACTCCCAGCAAATGCACCACTGCTGAGACCAAAAATGGACCGGCACTAGTAGCTATAACAGTAGCTGGACCTCATGCATACAACAGACACCTCCACCACCACACGGCCTCATGGGCCAGGATCGTCTATAGTAATAACTAAATCCACACTAGATACATCTAATATTGTGTTTGTAGTTTGATAAGAGTCCAATGGCACATTCCTCCAAACCCCTAAAAGGGGGTATCCCACACATATTGGCAATAAGTGCAACGTATCATAGACACATGAGGCACCCCATCGGTTGATTGTCGTGGCCTCATTGTAGCTCTCCTACATCTTGGGGATTGGCCCCTCAATGCACTCTTTTTACATATAAATACATTCGCACAAGACTCCTCTCTTTTTCAGTGAGATCTAGGAGATACCATGTTCCCTCACCAATACTTTTCCCCAAGAAACGAACGACTAACCTACGGCAAGGGGAATCTCACCCTCTCAAGCGTGGGTCACCTATAATTCAAACAATTGCTATGCATTTCCAGGAGTTGATACCATATGTATGATCGATGCAATAGTGGATGTCTCATCGTGCATAAACAGTTATGTTTCGAAATCAACCTATGTGCTAATATGCAAACAGTCTTTTCATGAATTGCAACTAATACGTATATCCTTCATTGCAAGAATCTAATACCAAGGTGAACCTTATGCTATTAGATCCCTTATTTCCAAATAAGTCGTTTCCTATATGCTATGCATAGAAAAACAATCAGAATTTGTATTATTTTAGCCCTCAAACTATTGCACAAAATCCTCCTCCCTCTCACCGTTTAAGTTTTGCTTCCTTGCATAGGTGTATAGAGATTGTTTTGTCATAGTTTAATATATAAAAAGTAATAAATCACACACTGTGATAAAAAAATAGGGAAAACTGAGGCCAAACCTCATGCTTTGCCAGTATCATACGTCCACAACCACTTATTATATTTTTTCATATTTTTTAAAGGCATATTCTTATTTTTCTCTTATTTTCTCCCATTTTTCTCTATGTTTCTAATAAAAATAATGATATATTTTTAGATTTGTGGATCTTGATTCTTAGGAGAGCAGAAATATAGATTTTATTGGCATTTTATCCCATGTGTATTGGTTTATCCCACCCAAAAACACCAAACGTCCCTTTTTTCTCATAAAAACTGTGTTTTACGGGTTTCTAATTTTTTTTCAGTATTTTGACTTTATGTTTTCTGATTTTTTCATCATGCAAGCATAGAAAAAATAGTAAATAGCATGTCTACCAATTTTCACTCCATAAGAACAACATTGGCTCAATCAAATATAAAAAACAAGAAATTTTCCTTTGTAAAATAGAATTACCGGTTTTTTTCTTTTTTGCGGGTTTTAAAATCTGATGCAAGACTGCAGATCATCCCTCACTCAAGGCTCAGCCCATCTCTCAAAAGCCAACTCTAGCCCTCCATCGATCCAGGAGTGATCTGATACCATGACGGACAAGCATCCTTCAACCGGTTCTCTTCTTTGTTCTTTCCACATGAATTACCTCTTGGAAGAGAGAGAGGGAGGAGAGAGAAAGACTAGTTTTTATTCTCCATCTTTAGGCAGCCATTCCATGGGCAGAGACAGGCAACAGGGAGCATAGACAGGAGGGAAATCATGCATCAAATATGTTAGGGGGGTGCTTTGAAGCTCTCCAACCCCCCATCATGAAATCGTCGCCATCTTCATGGCGTCTCCTTCCTGGTGGCCAAAAACATGCCCCCCGGCCATATTTGAGCACAATGAAGAAGAAAGAGACTTGGACTGATGAAGAGTTCAAGGATATTAAGAGGAAAGCTTATGGCTTATTTCTTAAAAATGGGCATCTATGGAAGCACGCAAAGAAAAATAAAGGAGCGCATGTCCAAGATTTAGGTAATAAAAGGTTGCAACTACAAGTAATGAAGGAATTTCATGAAAGCTTGTGGGCTGGCCATAGAGGTTTATGTGGAACCTTTATTAATTTCAAAGAAAAATACTAGTGGCAAAACATGTATCGAGATATAGAGCATTTTGTTGAAACCTATTATGTGTGTCAGATGTATTCTATGGTCAAGCATCAAGATGGGTTACAACCAAATTATCCTTGTCTAAACATTATAGATGGGTTATTGATCTTGTAACCATGCCTATAGGGATATGGCATATGTGGTATTTAGTGCTTGCAAGAGAAGATCTAACCAATCAAGTTGAAGGTAAAGCTTTAACAACCAAGATCACTCAAGCTGTTTGTCACTTTTTGCTTGAAGAAGTATTTTGTAGATATGGTTGTGTTGGCAAGGTAACTGCAAATAGAGGAGAATTGGATGTCGATGAGGCACGTAACTTCTTTGCTCAATTGGGTATCAAGTTGGCTTTGACATCAGCCTACAATCCTAAAGGAAATGGAAAGAGTGAGAGAGGACATCAACCTATTCTCAAAGCTCTAGCAAAGACTTGTAACGGAAAGATCAAAGAATGGCCTAAAATGCTACCTTTTGCATTATGAGCTGACTGGACTACTCATAGTAAAGTGATTGGCTATATGCTAGTTGAACTTATGCATGGACAATAACCAATTATGCCAATTGAAGAATCTATTCTCACATGGAGTCTTCTACCATGGGAGGAAGGCATCAGCAGAGAAGAGTTTCTGACTTTGCGCATATGGCAGCTAGAAAGAAGGCCTAAAGATGTTCAAGCATATATTAAGAAGTTAAAAACAACAAGACTAAAAAAAGAAGAAGATTTGATAGGCAACATCAACTTTGGCCAAGAGCTATCCAAGAAAATGACTTCGTGCTTGTCTATGACAGCAACCTAGATAATCAATACAGTGCTTCTAGGAAGATAGTAAAGCATTAGTTTGGCTCGTATGTGGTAAAGATCGTTCATGACAATGCCACATATTCATTGGCTGAATTGGATGGGACAAGCATGAAGATACCCATAGCTTCAAATGAAGAGAAAGTTCAACATATGAGTTATAAGACTTGGATATAATTCAAGAGCATGAAGACATAGAGGAAGAAGATGAAGACATTGACATGGCAGAAAGATACTTCTCCTAACATCGCAGATCCATAAGACTTTGGCACATGTCAATGTGCAAGTTAGGAGGGGGTGGATGTCGTGCTGCTATGCACACATCATCTGAAAAACTCTAGAGTGCAGCTTCCTTATAGATCTAGAGAGCCAATGCCACTTTAGGCATTAGTGTTAGTGTCCATGGTTCAAAAATATTGGATTTTTGGACAAGTTTTAGCCAATTTTTGATATTTTAGATATTATCTCTTGTAAAAATCCATAAAGATGTAGACAACTTCTAGATTAGGATAACATGTAAAAGAAAGCATGTAGCTTTTAGCTATTTTGAGAGGATTTTATGTAAAAAGAAAGATTAGCAAAATCGTGCAACGCATGATCGCTGTTTTTAGGCAATGAACAACACTCTGAAGTGGGAGATGAAGAGGGAGTGATCTGGTAGAATTCTACTTAGGTGTATTGATATTTTACCCCCCTTTCAGAGCCAAGGGAGGCATCAGATTGGTGATTTTAGTAGCATAGAAGAAGATATTATTTTATACACGTTTTTGTCTACAAGAGTTTTATCCTCTCATAAGGTAGGAATTAACTGACACGCTTAATCTCTGTTAGTATTCTTCTATATTTTCTATTTATTTCTGGAAGTATTCTTCTACGTCTTCTATTTCTTTGAACCTCTTCGGTCTACTCCTCTCCTTGAATCTCCCTTCACCCTACTATCTCTTACCCCCGTGGTAGACTTTCGACACCAAATGCATCGACACCGTGTTAGGGAAAGTTTATGCATAATTAGAGGTGAATTCCATAAGATATTTGGGCTGATTTGGGGATGATATCATCAGCCATATTCAAAGAATTAGCTACAACAGTGTTCTTTCTTTTAATTCATTTCTTACTCTACAGAAGACATCTTGTCAAAGTATGCAAGTATTATGTGCCCCTATGGCAGGGCAATATTTGTAGATCATTCATAGATGCTTTGAGTTGAATTAAGAGGAGTTTTTTCTCTTATTTCTTGGTGGTGGTAACTTATCCTTATCAAGAATGCAATTTGAAGCTCTCTTGAAGCAAGTCTCTTTGCCCTACAAGCCTTGTCATTGACTCATAAGCTTTTGTCCCTAACTGTCTACATTGAATGTAATCATGCAAAGTTGATTAATGCTATGGCATCATGTATGAATGATGGGATGTAGAGTTGTTTATGATACATGACAGCATATTGTACTTGATTTTATAATTTGTGATTGCTCTTACAGTCAAAAAAATAAGCTTTATTTGAGTTAGAAATTATGAGATAATACTCTTGTGATCTTTGCTAAGAACATGCAATTGGAAGCTCTATTAACATCTTCAAGAACTTGGCTTGAAACCTTCAACCCTTCTCTTATCTCTACCATCTCCGGAGTCTAAGCTCTTAAACCCCCATACATTCTTCTCTCTCAAACCCCTGTGATTGACTATGAAGTACATCTTAAACCTTTAAACATTCACTATAATCTACTTATCTCTTGAAGATACATCTCTATCTATCTTGTCTAGTTTTCTTGGCAAACCCCTGTGGTGATCTTCAACCCTACGCGTTGCGATGATGGATATCACATAGAAGGTCTCCCTATAGCCATCCCTTACAATACAAACTCATGGATGCCCATGGAAGACTGCCATCTTATTACAATAACCAATGTATTTGATTATCATCTCTAGATCCTTGCATATGAAATCTAATACCTTAGGCCATGAAAACCTCATCATAGAAAGGGTCTACCTCTCTATATGCCATATAGAAAATATTTCTACTACTTGGCGTAATAAACCTACCTCGCAATATTGCATCCATGAAAAATGAAAAGATTCTTTATTTTTCTTAAAATTGTATACTAATCAAGTTCTTAAGCACAAATAAGAGCGGATTTTAAAGATGAGATTTAAGTGCAAAATGATCTAGAGACCTATAATAGAGGCATTTTTGGTGCAAAATGAAAATGGTTACAAATCAAGGAGCTAGAGTTTTCCTAGATGTATTTAAATGTGCCAAGAATCCAATGCAAGTGTGCATTCGTCGATTGGAGTCCATTTGACCCCCATTTAAGGGCCACAAGGTTTAGCATTATGAAGTAGCTACTAGATCTGAAAGCTAGAAAGCATGTGATGGAGGCCAACCTAATAGATTTTGATGCCAAAAATCCACTCATGTAATCAGATCAAGATTTTAAGGTTGTTTGCCCATCCAACTGGGTCGAAACTACTTATGAGAAAGTGTGAAAAGCAAGTAATGAAAGTAGATTAGTGAGAGGTTAAAACTAACCTTGATTAGAGGCCACAAAACACAAAATGCAAATGAGATGGAAAGGTACATTTTTTTTTGGCACCTCCTTCTCTCCCAAGATTTTTGATTGTTTATGCATGTTTAGATCATCCACATCCTCTTGGGCTGGAGTTGCTCCAATTCTTCACCCCATCAATCACCTCAGATTGCATGAAGAATGGTGTAGTAATGAGCAAGATCAAAATTTCACCTTTTTCTCTCATGTTTCTCTCTCCTCTTTGTTCCTTGTTTATATGGTTGTTTATGAGAGAGAGAGAGAGAGAGAGAGAGAGAGAGAGAGAGAGAGGGAGGGAGGGAGGGAGAGCCAATTTGATTAATCGATGATGGAAAATGGTTCAGAAGCATAATGACATGTAGATCGGGTATTTTGGATGTGTCAACGATGGCTAGGAAATTGCATCAGTGCTTTATTTTCTCGAAATATGAGATGTAATATGTTGATTTTTTAGTAAGAAATCTTTATGATGAATCGTTAGTGCATATGATGGAAAGATGATTGTAAATGATTGAAATATATTTATTGATGTTTGGAATTCTAGAAATTCATTCATTTTCCCTTTTGAATATTAAAAACAATAAAATTGCAAAACTAGAAACACAAGATTTAATGGAAAATGGGATTGTTCATGGGTTTTGGGAATAAAACGATGTTCGCATGGCATGAGAATGAATATACTGATGGATTACACTTCACATAAGTCATACAAATCATAATACTCGAAAAAAATAGTAAATTATATTGAATAAATGGGAAAATTCAACGATGAATAGTCAAATAAAGGGAAAAAACTAGAAAAAATGTATTTTTGTGCATAAAATTATGAAAATTTAGAAGAATGTTTGTGAATGTATAAATGAACATGAAGATGAGGGTTTGGCTCAATTTGCATTTATTTACATGTTAAAGTGTATGTTTTAGGGCTCATTTCTATGAAAATTTATTGTGAAATCTCCCTACATTAATGCAAGCAATCTAAATATAAACAATAGGGGGTGTGGGGCTGAATTGGAAAGATGTTTGATCAAGTTTTTGATTTCTTTGTATATCTTAGCATACAAACTGTGTTTCATATAAGTTTTAAGAGGTTCAGTAGCAGCAAGATTTATCCTAGTGATATTCCTTAGCAACACAACACGATGAGCAAATATTGTTTGTGCACTTCACGTTGTCAAAGGGGTTTTAGTCAAAAGGTCGTATCCACCGGGGATCAGAGATAGAAGGAAGTAGAAAATAGGAGATAGAAGAGAATAAAAATAATAGCCAAGAGGTAAACAAGATAAAGACAAAGCACAATGAATCAAAGCACTATGTATTGATAGTGCCTGAAATTCCTTGTCTGACACTACTCAAAATCAATCTCCAAGCATTAGATCTTCTAGAGCTCCTTTGTAGATAAAAAATGTGCATCAATTACTAACTTCTTCTCTACTACTCGGACCACAAATCTGATGGTTCCATTGGCTCCAAAAGGGGGGCAAAACCCCAAGACACCCAAGACATTTGGTTTGAATTCTTCAAGATCACTTTTTCTTCTTCTCCTAGTTCGAAGTGTTGTTTACTATCTCTAAACTACGATCGTGACGACCCACAGTTGAAAAAGAAACTTACTTTTTGTATTTCATCCTATTCTAGAAGTTTTCTATAGCTTTTTAGGATATTTACAAGAAATAATATCCAAAATATCAAAACTATGCTAAACTTGTCCAAAAAGCTCATAGTTTGGAACTATCCATACTATAGACACTCACACTAATAACTAATATGGCATTGACTCTCTAGATCAATAAGAAAGTCAGATGACGATGCACACTAGGGTTTTTCACATTTTGTCCATGTAGTAGCACAGCAATGTTGGCTACTTTTTTGTTAAGTTGTTTTGAGCATGGAGTGCCATACAGTTTGCATATGCAATATAAGTATGGTATTAGAAGATAAATTCCTAGATGCATTGTAATTGTATGTCTAGGTGACAACCAACATTGAGAGCATGTAAGATTCCCCTTTGCTATAGGTTAGTGTGATATCTTGGGGAAATCGATTAAGCAAGCAATATATACAGTCTCTTGGATCATTACGCTTATATTGTGAGAGGGCTCTATTATATTTGTATTGTATGTGTAAGATGATCCATCCTGGGGCCAAAATCCCTAGGGTGGTGTAGAAGAGCCATAGGAGCCAAATGACTTTGATGGGAGGAGCTCTTTATGTATGTGAATCAAGTTGTTGATCACCTGGATGTTTGGATACTCCCTCTGTTAGAGTTGGGAAGGACAATACCATTGGATTGCAATCAATACAAATATGTGATTTATTTATAGTACTATATAGCCTCTAGACGCTCCTGGCCACGAGGGTGTGAGGATGGTTTGGTGAGCATAAGAGGCCCGACTAGAGCCCTAGAGCCAGTGTCGGCAAGTCCCGAAAAACAAATTTGTGGGAACATTCTATCGTGAGGATAAAGTAAGAGATGGAATTTTAGCATGTTGTATATGAATTTGATTGTGTAAAGTTTTATCAAATCCCAAGGTACTACATATACTCTTAGCTCTGCAGGAGCTCAAGAGAAGAAGTTCCTTCTTCTCAAGTAGATCAAACCACCCAAGTTTGATGGCAAGAGAAAGGATATGAAATTTGAGGTAGAAATATGGATTGAATCAATGGAAAACTATTTCATTGCCACCACAGAATCTACCCCTTCTAGGTATGCTACGATTGCTAAAGTAAAGCTAACAGGAGAAGCTCACATGTGGTGGAAACAATGGTGTAAAGACCAAGGATTTTTCAAGTCAATCACTACCTAGTATAAGTTCAATGAAGCTGTACTGGGGAGATATCTTCAGCCAACCTATCAGACCATGAGATAACCTAAGCTTAGAAGCTCACTACTCAAAGTTTATATCGCTTGTGAAGTATATGCCACCCATGGATATCTCCCAATATATATGAAAAATTTTCCATGCATTGAATGCTCCATTGGATACATCCCTTGAAGCAATGCATATGTCTCTAACATTCAAGATGCATTAATTTAAGAAATCCAACTATTCAAGAACCTCAATAAAATCCTAGAAGTGGCAAATTTCGGAGAGACATGGTTCTCTAAATAGAGGGCCATGTAACTTTGTCAAAAAATAGTCCAAGGCCAATAGAAAAGTAAGCAAAGGAGAAAGGCCAAGACAAATGTAGTCGAGATATTTGTGTCAATAGGTGGTAACAATAACATGCAAAGATGCTACCATTGCAATGACCTAGGCCACTTCAAGAGACAATGCCCAAGAAGCTTAACTAGACTTTTCACCAAGGGTAGTTTCATGGAAAAAGCCAATCTACTATGACTAGAGGCAAAGGGAAGGTTATGGATGTGACACATAAGGAATTGGAGGAAGACAAAGACCATACATTGGAGGTAGAGATGGAAAGAGCAACTATCCATGATACTCCCAACAAAAAGGAGTAAAATTGTCAATTTTCAATGATTCAAATACCCACAACTTATTGAGGTAAATCTTTCAAAAATTTGATTGACTATGAAAGCACTCATTCATTCATTTCACTTAAGTGTGCAAGAAAGTTAGAGATAGATATTACACCTCTATCCAAGCCTTTGGTAGAATTAGCTAATGGAAAAGAAGTTATTTCTGCATAGCAATCTAGTGAGGTGGAATTCAACCTAGGACACAATCCTACGAATATGCAGATGTACTAGTCTTGGCACAAGATGCCAAGTTTGGCACTTTTTATCCCTTACTTGTATCTAGGTCTATTGACCATGTTTTAGCAGTGGGGCTGCAATACCACATATATCATTATAGCATTATCATCTTGGATACATGTCATTAAAGGGAATGAAAATGCTTTCCCATTTGCAGTATCTTTTGTCCCTTGACTATAAGTGTTTTAATTCTTGTAATCATATCTTTATGGAAGAAAAACTCGTAACTTGTATAAGTCTGGCATTACACACATGTGTGAACCTATAGTTGTTGTTCATTTTGATGTTTGTGGACCTATGCCCTATAATTCTTTAGGTGGTGTGAAGTATTTTGTTACTTTCATTGATAATTACTTGCATAAGGTCTAGGGATATCCCATAAGTTTTGGCTACATTTCAGTGTTGGCTTGTTTTTTTTTAGAATGAGTCTGGATATACACTGAAATGTCTATGATCTTACAATGGGGTGTATCTAAAGCCTTTGAGTAGTTTTGTGATGAGAGGGGTATTAAGTGTCAATTGGCTACCTTGTATACCCCACCACAAAATAGTATGGTTGCACACATGAATAGGGTGATTCAAGAGTGAGTTCATAATATGCTTAGTCATGCAAGCTTACCACAATACTTTTGGACCTAGGCAGTTACTACTAGTGTCATACATTCAATTAATCTATCCACGTGCACTACTCTTGACTATCAAATTACAAAGGATATTTGGTCTGGAACACTGGCTCTAAGCACTAGTGCACCACTCTATACTCAAAGAATACACCCCCTCGGCCTCACTGCTAGAGGGCATCTAAGGAACACACTACCCTAACTTCTATCATGAATTTCACATTTCTTTTAAATTATAGTCCAACAATTAAGCCTTCCCCACACTCCTCAGAGGAAGTCCCTACACATATATTGGTGCAAAACACCTCCTAAGCATAGACAGAAGGAGACACCCCTTGACTAAATGCCATGGCCCCACTACAACTCTCCTACACCTTAGGGATTGGCCCCTCGATGTGCCGCTAACACAAATAACACGTACGTCACAAAATCCACTCTTGTTTTTAAAAATTCCAAGAGATAAGATATTTCCTCACTTAACAATCCCCCAAGGAACCCGATTGTCTAAACCTATAGCTTAGGTATCTCACAACTCCACGTAGGTCATATGTATAAGAAAACAATTGCAATGCATATAGGAATTACACCCTATGATATCAGTAACTAATTACCCTCAAGACCCCTCCTTCTCCCTACCAAGGTTATGCATGTGTTGGTAGCTATAGAAGGCATTTTTTCATGTGTTTTTCTTGTAAAAGTGGTCAAAACTATACTATAACATAAAGACAAGGCTGGAATGAGGCTTATCCCATATGGTCCAACCATGCCATATGTCCACAAATATAAATCATATTTTTTCTTAATTTTCTAACCCAAAAACCTAAAATTTTTCATTTTTCCACTATTTTTCTTCATTTATTTGAATGAAAATTTTGTTATCTATGATTTATGGGTTGGGATTTATCAAAAATCACTAAGAATTTATTATATTTCCATTTCTAACCCATATGAATCCCAAAATCACAACAAAATCCCCAAAATTTATCATTTTCATGAAAACCATATAATTGCGGATTTTGCGTGTTTTGGTATAAATCATTTAATGACTAATTTTTTTGTTTTCCTTGAAGATTTATTATAGATTTCAGCATTATCAACCAAAGGCAACCATTTACAAACAATTTCATCAAACATCTATCATATAACAAATGAATCTACCACTTACACATAAAAACACGAATTTGGAGGCACGTAATTCATGGTTGGAATGCCGCTGATGCTCATTCTTGGTTGCTAATGCTCTCTCACAACCCAATCTATGATCTTGTTTGCCCCCAAACCATCATTCCATCTGCATCTTGCAGTAAACTCCACCCTCTTCTCCCATAGAATCACACGTGTGAACAGGTAGCAAGAGGAGAAAGAAGAGAGAAAGACTAAAAATCAGAATTTTCATTCCCTTCATGAAAATCAGCATGCTTACACCCAAAACTGAGTCCTTAGAGAGTAAATCAGGAATGTGCAATCAATCCTTGATGAGAGCCAGCATCAGAGAGGGACAAAATCCCAAAAAAAATGGGGCGAACACAATATTAGTGAGTTTGGGAATCTCGAAAATTCCCATTTTTTGAATACTAAAAAGGAGGCACCCGGATAATATGCTTATAAGTTTTTCAAAACCATATTATGTGACCTATCATTGGAAAGCACTTGAAAAATGGAATCTATTGAGCTATAGAGCACTCAATTTGGAGTTATAGTGTTCAAGTTATGACAAATCCAAAGATTTGACCATGTGTCCCAAACTTATGGGAAATTCCCATATTCCCCAATATGGTGTTGGCGCAAAAAAATGTGTACCCCCTCCCTCCTCACGACTGAAATTTTTGGTTTTCTTTCATTAATCAAGCTTAACACTTTAAGTTTAAAATATCTAGATCATCTTTTCATGTTCACACTGCAACAAAATTGGAATTTTCACTTTTGGAGGGGCGAACGAGCTCGGATTCAAGATCCCTCCAGCCAAATGACTTCGTGACGTCAAAATCCATAAACCTGGGATTCGCGACACACTTTTTGGCTCCTGGATCATGTAGTTACTTCATAACGCGAAACCATGTAGGGATTAAATGGGGGGTCAAACGGACTCCAATCGATAAACTGAGACTTATGTTGGGTTCCTAGCATCGAACTCCATCTAGGAAAACTCTAGCTCATTGATCTACAACCGTTTCATTTTGCATGAAAATTTGGTCATTTGTAGCCTCCCATGCTCTTTTCCGCTTCAAAAAGGATCTTTAAAATCCGCTCTCTTTTGTGACCACGGGATAGGGAGACTTAGCTTGTTGGATCTCATGAATTAATATGCACAAACAACAACCAGAGAAAGCATCAAGCTGTCACAAAAAATTACTCAATAAAGCATAAGAACAGCTCTCACCCTACCCCTTAACAAAATCAAGGCATGAGAATCCACAAGGGATCATCCCAGCATAATCTGAGAGAAATCCAGAGCAAGTGCCTAACCAACTACTCTAACAAGGATTTGCTAAAAAACCTATAAAAGAGAACATCCTAAGTGCTCGTCTGATCTACCTACATGACTTAGGAAAACTGGACCAGGACCTACTAGGTGAGGACTCCTATAGCCTAGTCATCAAGTTTTCCTTTCATAACACATTTTTCTTCCAAGGTTTCCATACTCGAGCATGTAAAAAGGAGGGAGCTGAGCGTAGAGTGTCCCAAGGAGAATAGGGCATCAGCCTCACATCTTGACTTAGTACCCAAGAATCTACCAAGCTCTCGCAAGGTGACAATCCTTTTCTGTTTCACTAACTTTTTTTTTTCGCTCCAACCTTCCTTTTTTTTTGGCTAGCTGCTACCCCTAGGAAGACAAGGCATCAGGTGTGACTCATCCCCAGGAACCTACCAAGCCTATGCAAGGCGATAATCAACTGCTTGTAGCAAATTTTTTTCTCTTGTTTTTCTTTTTTTATTGAGAGGTTAGAACCCCTTTTTACACACGTCTATAATTTTTATCATTAGATATATTTAGAACTTGCTCTTCTTTGCTATTTTGGCAAGCTTCTCTAACTGCCTTTGATCTAAAAGATGCCACCTCGCACTCCAAAATAATGTGACAAGATTTGTCACTTAGCAACTCCCAAGTCTATTCCGCAATGAAACATATCGGCCAACCCTATTAGGATCCACCTAAATCTTTCTGGGTTTCTATTGGTCAAGTCATTCTACGATCTTCTAGCATTGGTCTTTAGATGATCTACTTTGTGCCGAGCATCTTAACCGAGGTGGACTCATATCGCACTTGGTTCAAAGAGAATGAGAACGAGAGAGATGCATCGCTTGACCTCTCTACCTATATGGTAAAGTCCCATTTTGGTCCCTTAAAACAGTATGAGCCAAGGTTCTACCCTACATTATCTAAGGTCAATACGTCATCATGATTTGAATGTTGAGAAGCCTCCCAGTTCCTTAGGACCACCCTACTGTAGGATAGACCTGCCATCAGGGGTGCCGCCCACCTACTTCCCTTGATAGCTTTAGTTTCCTACTTAGCTAAGGGCACATTAGTGGTAACACATACAAGCAGATTCCTTAATTAGCCCATTAGTCACATTTTACTTTATGTAATTTTATGCACTGACACGAAAACAGATCAGACGAATTCCTTGAAATTAAACTTTATATTAAAATTTCAAATGAGATACAAATCCTGTCCATAGGACGATTCTCGCAATCCGTAAGGATGTGTTTATTTTTCTCCAAGTTTCCACCCTTGCACTAGTAACAAGGCCTCAAGATTCCTTCCCGAGCTACGTAGACCATCTGAATAGGACTCGGAGGTAGAGGATTTATAGCCAAAGCCCCCCTGGCACCTAAGCATCCTCCTACGAATAGACGTTTCTACGAAGAGATCTCTCATGACAGGTTCGGTCCACATTCCAGACATGGCTATCAAAAACCCCCTTGGATAGGGTTGGCGGCTAGCTGGGGGTGCTCAACAAAATTTTCCCAGGTGTTTCAACTTGAATCCAATTTGAAAGATTTTCTTCTTATCAATTTCTTTGTTAGATGACTCCTTTTCCAAATAGGTGTTCCTAAGTACAAACACAAGCAGAAGTGCACAATATGTACTAGACAATTCTTTGTTCTCTCTATCAAAGGAAATTTCGATTTGATGCAATAGCATCTAGTCTCGACTTTATCCCCGTTATCGTCTAAGATTTCCAGAGATAATCTAATTTAATTTTCTCATTCTTTTGAATGAAGGAGTATCCTTGCAATGTTGATTGCAATTTGGGACATTGGCTTCCCTACAACGAAACCCTACATATTCATTTGAACTATGGTTTATTGTGTAATTCATATAGGTACTTAAGGACTTTGATATCCTTTTAGCTTCAAGCAAGATGGGCCTTGAGAATAATCCTTCAACTCTTTAGGGTTTGAAATTCTTTTAGCTTCCTAGGAACCCTACATATTCTATTACAAGTTCAATCTATGTTTTGTGAGATGTGATAGGATTTCCTATTATCTCAACCAAGCAAATAGATGTAGATGCATAAAATCTATCTCGCTTAATTGCAATTTCATGTGTATAATTGAAACTTTTCATATATATATATTAGCATGAAATTTCCATGCAATTTATGTGCAATTTAATGGCTTCTAAGTGCAATTTTAATTGATCACCTAAGATGAATGTGATGAACAAAATTTTCCTAGTATGTTCATTATCTCAAAACATACTCAATTAAGTTGTGATAATTAATGTAAACGTTCTTTTACCCCAATTTCTTTTCCCTAATACAACGTGTGCACTTGATTCATAAGAGATCTCCAAAACAAGCTGAAAATTTTGTTTTTCTTTCATTTTTTACATGACATCCTGTTCTAGAAATCTCCATAGCTTTTTAGGATATTTACAATAAGTAATATCTAGAATATGCTAGTTTTGCCCAAAAATTTAATATTTTTGGACCATTCATACTATACACATTTGACACTAGTGATTAATATGGCTCATATCTCTCGTTCACGTTGTAACTTCCATGAAGGGTGGCTACAATCCTTGTCAATTCGAAAAAAATGTCTAATTATGACTCTCAATTTTTTAATATTTTTGATAGCCAATTCTACTCAAACAGAGTGATTGTATATGAGAGATTGAGAGAGAAGACTATGAAGATATTGAAGATGAATACTATGTGATGTATTTCCATTCAAAGATGGTGTATTCCTTTGCTTTCTTTGTTCTATTGATGGATTTTATGAAGATATTGAAGAATATGGTTAATTCTATCAAATCCGTGGGAGATTTACATGATGTTGCATGAAGATTTGTTGTGCCTGGTGTTCTTTTCTTTATTGTGATCACATGAAACATAATAAACAAGCTTGTTGATGTTACAAGATAGATTTTCTTGCAAGAGAATTCCCTTTTCCTTGGTGTTCCTCTCGAGGCTCCAATGCAACCTTTCCTAAATGCAACTCTTGATGAATGAGTTTTTTCCATGACGAATATGCAACAAGCAACCTTCGCCTAGCTACAACGTAGTTAATGAAGTTCATGCAAAACTAAGGATAGTGTTAACTTATTCCATTTTACAAGCATATGCCACATACAAATCCATAGATTCATTTTCGTGCTCTGCAATTCTTTTTCAGATAACATCCTACGGGTGTTAACGACTTTTAAATAAAAATTATTAGTTATTAATGTTAGTTAGTTTTTACTTTAGTCAGTCTTTAGTTAGTAACCTTACTAACTTATTAATTGACTAACTAACTTTCAAACTAACCAACTAATTTTTAATGGTGTGGAAGTATTACATCCTCCCCCCTTAGAGAAATTGAGATGTCGTCATCTCGAGAGAAACCATGGGTATTGTTAATGAAAAGCATTCTCATCTATCCAAGTAGCATCTTCTTCAGGATAATCCTTCCACTAGACAAGGTATTCTCTAAGGGTTCTACTCCTCAATTCTCTCTGTCTTACATCAATTACTCAGTCATGTTGTAGCTCAAGGACTCCTTGGTTAGGTATTACAACTTTTTGATCATCAAGGACATGGTTAGGGTTAGCTACATATGCTTTCAAAATGCTAATATGGAATACATTGTGGATTCTTATATTCTCAAGCGCTTGGTCCTAAGCACTTGAGAATCTTATAAGGTCCACAATATCTTGGACTTATCTTTTTAAATTCTCCTAAATATAAGGAACTCTTCTTGGGTCGTACATGAATGAAAACCATATCCCCCTCCTTGAAGAGCAGTTCTTGCTTGTTCAAATCTGCATTATCCTTGGCAGCTTTGATGTCTTGCCTAATGGCCTTAACCTGTTCATCCATTTCTTCTAGCATCATCTTAGAAGCCTCTACCCTTAAAGTAGGGTCCGAGAAATTTAATGGAGAATGGAAATCATGCCCATAAAATGCTTAAAAAGGTGTCATTTGAATGCTTTGTTGGAAGGAAGCATTGTAGGGAAACTCCACCAAGGGTAGATATTGGATCCACTTCTTAGGCTCCTGACAGCAATATGCTCTAAGCATAGCTTGACCCTTTCTATTTGGCCATCAATTTGAGGATGATAGATTGTACTAAAATAGAGTTGAGTACCAATAGAAACAAATATCCCTCTCCATAAATGGGATGTCAAAAGGGAGTCTCAATCATTGATGATCCTTTTGGGTAGACCATGGAGTATTAATATGATGGGACCTAAAATGGGCCAGCACTGGCTATGGCACTAGCCAGACCTCATGCATATGACAGAAAACCCCACCACACGGCCTCGCGGGCCAGGAGCATCTAAGACTCACTTTGCACTAAATTCTTATGATGATTTTGCATTTTTATCCAACATGTAGTCCAACGTTCACCTTCCCTTCCCCTCAGAGGGAGATCCCATAACATATAGGCATAATGTCTCATAACACAGACATAGGAAAGCACCTCTCAGCTGATTGCCACAGCTCCACTGCGACTCTCCTACACCTCAAGGATTAGCCCTAAGAAGCGTCGCTAATACATATAACATTCGCACAAACTCCACTCTTTCATAATTCAACATTCCAGTAGATTTTGATTTACCTCACAAAACTTTCCCCAACGGAAGCACCCATTTAAACCTATAGCTTAGGTTTCCCGTTCTCTCAGCGTTGGTCAAAGTTTATCAAACAAGTGCAATGCATTCTAGGAGATACCACATGGCATGCTTGATGCAAGGTGTATGAAATTGTGCACAATCATTTTATGATTAAAAAACTAGCCATGTGAAGTGCGAAAAATAGCCCTTTTATGAATTTTAACTAAGTGTTACGTGCTACGTTGCTTTAGGGACTAGCACCGGAACTTCCGTGCTACTAGTCGCCTATATTTAACTATGGAACAATCCCTAAATACTATGCACAAAGAGGGAAATCAGAATTTGTATCTTTTCAGCAACTAGATCGTCGCACAAACTTCATCCCCCCCTCACCGTTTAGGTGTTGCTGCGGTGCATAGGTGTAAATGGTTGTTTTGTATTATTTTTGTATGTAAAAAGCAATAAATACGGGCTATAACACAAAGGACAAGGCCAAACTAAGGCTTAACCTCATGCTTTAACCTTGCCAAACATTCGCGCGCATAAATCTTATTTTTCCATATTTTTTGAGCGCGGAAAACCCCAAATTTCTCTATTTTTTACTATTTTTTTCTATTTATTATTCATGAAAAAAAGGAATTTTCTGATTTATTTGTATCAGCTTATTATTTTGACTAAAACTTAAAATTTTCTCTAATTTAATCCCATACCACTAATTTCCATTAAAAATGCCATTTTGCGGGTTTTAGAGAATTGATAACGGCTCTAAATCATTACGAGCTCTACATTTTTGTAATTCCAGCCCTGAACCATGATGCAAACAAGGTTCAAACAAAAATTCATCACATATGAACAACATTTGGACCATGAAACAACAAAAACAAGCAAATTTCTTTATAAAATTGGAGCATATCACATGTCTTTTGTGTTGTGGGTTTTTTAATAATGATTCTGAGCAGCCCACGGACTGACCAGCAACCATTCTTCAGTGCTGAACCTCTTTCCTCATCCTCCTCTTCATCTTGAAGCAATCCAATCACTACCAGAGAAGCATTCTTCAGCCCCTCTTCTTCTTGATTTCTTGCACATGAATAGTCTCTATGTAGGAGAGAGAGGGAGGAGAGAGAAAGACTGATTTTTGATCTCTTGACTCACTGCATCATTTCTTGATCCATTTGTGGCGATGGAGGGCGAAGGATAGAAGCATCTCAGGCCCAGGAGGGCTCCTCTCCATTCTCCCGATCAAAAAATGCTTGAAAGAGGGGGGAAATGTAATATTCCCACTCGTGAATATTGACTTCCCCCACACTGCGTAAACCTCGTACAAAGGTTATCTTTCATATTGGAATTACCGACAGTATAATGTGTAACCTGCACGCGAGAAATCGAGTCCATCCGCATTGGCAAAGCAAGCCCGAGGGTTCAAATCCGCAATTCACACGTAAACACCCTCTTGGGAGGGGCAAAATGGATATTATTAAAGCAAATTTTTTTATATTTATCCCTTTCCCCCAGCCGATGCACGGCTGGAGGAGAGGGAGTGTGGGGGGATGGGCTTGGTGGAGTCGTGGGCTGCATGAGGAGGGGGGAACCCATGCAGGGGCCACGTGGTGGAGCTCTCCTCTCCCCCCCCCCCCCCTTGTCTTATAAATACACCTCTAAGGTGTGAAGGAAGAGAGGACGAATGCTGCTGCCATCGTCGTTGCTGAGGAAGGAAGAGAGGCCAGACGTGCTGGGAGAAAGCCGCCGTGAGGACGCCTAGATCTGCTGCCGCTGCTATCACCAACCGCTGCCAGGCCGTCGATACAGCTGCTGCCACATCCAAATCCGCCGTTGAGCTACAGGCCGCCCTGCTGCGCCGGATGTTGCACACACTCCCGCCACCATCACCATCGATCAATACTCCCCTCATCGTCAAAAATTTCCTTCCCCAATCATTGGCCTTTATCCACGTGGTCTTCTGGGAAGGCAGAACCTTCCTAGAAGCTTTTGGAAGCTTCTAAAGTACAAGGCTTAAGGCCTTGTGCACACGGGTTCCACCTCGGGGGTTAAAAACCTTCCCTTAAAGCCCATTTCCACAGCTTCTAAGGGATAAGGCTTTGGCCTTGTTCCTACGGCCTTCTCGGGTTTAAGACCGAGCTCATTAAGCTCTATTCCCGTAGCTTCCTCGTAAAACTCCAATTCTTGTAAGTCCTTGTAAAGCCTCCATTTTCACAGCTCCATCCATAAGAGCCCCGTTTCTGCAAACAAAGCTCAAATCCCATAAGCCCAAATCCCTTAAGCCCAATTCTCACAAGCCGTGGCCTTTTAAAGATCCGAAGTTCGGTGAAGGTATCTCTTGTGTACGAGGGAGAAGGGCAAGATCTTGAGGCTGCTTACCAAGGCTGAGGAGATTCACGGATCACGTAGGGCAAAGGCTAACCGAAAGTCCATAATTGTGTAAGGGCAAGGGCAAACCGGAAGTCCGTAATCACGCCTACGATGGCCCCCAAGAAGTCGCAAGGCGCGCCTGCGGGAGGTTCTTCTCCTAGCATTCACGTGGACATCTCCCCGAGCCCACAAACCCAGGTTTTTTGTGATTCCATACAAAAGTAATGCATTAAGCATGATAACTTCATGGATTAGGAAGCACCCGTGCATGTTCAAATTCACCTAGCCTAGTTAAATGAAATTGGGAAATTTGGTATTTTCAATGCTATAAACGCAAATTGTCTATCCATCTTATGACCTTAATAGTATGTTGCCTTGTCGTGCTTTTCAAAGTGACGAGCCTAGAATACCTGTTGCCTATCATTATAAGGTTGGAATTGTTAAAGTGCACCGTTGACTAGACATGGAAAGATTAAGCGTATGTTGCATTTTTAGGCAACATCTCCCTTGTAATGATTCATGAGGAAAAGTTAACACCCATAAGATGTTATCCGAAAAGAAATAGAAGAGCACGAAATTAATATTATGGACTTGCAAGTGGTATGAAAAATGAACACTAGCTTTAGTTTTGTATGAAATTCATTAACTTTATTGTAGCTAGGAGAAAGTTGCATAGTCTTCATGCAAAAATTTCATTCATCAGTAACCGTATTTAGGAAAGGTTGCATGGTTTAACAAAGCATGAGATTCTAAAGTGTAGACAACAAGGTAGTAGGCATGATTATTTGATGTAAGTCCTAGTAGGTCCTAGGAAAGTTAGTATCCAGATTATCATGTATTTTTACTTTACCAAGGAAAGATGGAGTTATTGTGAACTAGGTGATGCGTAGAAGCAATGAATCGCATGTATTGTGGTAGTTGCAACTATTTTTCCCTTTTGATCTAGTTTATTATCTCTAGGAAAGGTTTATCCTTGTCGCAAGACAAGTATATTGAATTGTCTAAATCACCTAACCCACAAGGGATTCATATCGGCATGATTCAGTCGATATGATAAATATCCCAAGTGCTAACTAGGGTTTAGCGCGTTAAGGATTCGACCTAGTTTTGCACTTGTTGCCAAGTCAAAACCCTCAAACCCAAAGATCATACCCGCATTCACGAAATGTTGAGTCAATTGGACGAGCTTGCAAGAAACGATCTAGGGTTTCTACCCTAAGGATCACCCGTTCAAAATGATGAAACTCGAATTGAGTTGGAACCCCTAGGACAAAACGTTGTCGGTCTAGTGTAATTAGGAATGGGTTGAGTAAAAAGGCACCCTAAACCCTGCTTCTCGTCTGAAGATAATTACGATACCAGAAAACGCCGTTCAATGGGTGAAATGATCCCATGGAATTGATGCGACTCTTGTGCAATAAGTTGCAACGCTGCATAGACTTGTTGTTTGTTCACAAGAGAGTTTTGCCATTTTTTGAAACAAGGTTGGTAAGTTCTTGCGCAAGTTTAACTTGCAAAAGAATGAGTAGTCATCCTGTTACATCACCTGTCTTGGGGAAAAATCGCCAAGTAAAGGGAAGTTAGGTATTTGCTTGGAAGCAAATGATCAATCAATAAATTAAAGCGACATGGTCGCCAGGGTTTACTGTTAATAAAACCTAAGGTATTGGTTAAGTTGGGTTAACAGGGTATGACCCTAACCCAAGGACAAAAGGGTGAACAAATAAATCCTTGGGGATCTTGCCAAGTCGCAATTAATCCCGGATCGAACGCTGGATGCATTCGGAAAGAAGGATTCACTCCTTGACAGTTGGCCAAATAAACGAGCACTGGAATTGATTGTGCTTGTAACAGTTTAGAAAGCACTGTTTGCATTGTTTGCTCAAAGAACTAAAGGATAAAATGATATCTAATGCTTCAGGTTGAAGGCCTGAAGGGAGAGGCAGCTTCAGTTACCCCCGACTGCCTGCCTGACCCTAACCAAGGGGGTTGTTGACCGCGCCGGGAACGTGGACCGAACCCGCCGCGAGAGGTCTTTCCGTTGAGCTCTACTTGGAGCAGGAGGACGCTTGGGTGCCAGGGGGGGCTCTAGCTGTAAATCCCTCGCCTTCCGGGTCCTGCACAAGAGGCTAACGTGACTCGGGATTGGATCTCGAGGCCCGCATACTAGTCTACGGGCAGAAGCTTGGAATAGTGATCCCTGGTGGATTACTGGATAGCCTTTGGGCGGATTATGGACAAGCCTACGGGCGGAACTCCTTGTATTTCAAAGATAAAATGATGAAATGATAATAAAGAATTTGGCTGATATTGTTTTTCTATGTCAAGTGATAAGATTACATGAAGGAACCAGTGCTTAACAGGAGTAATTAAAGAAGCTGATTGCTATATGTCAAATTAATGTGTTAGATAATTACATAACTAAAACAAACTGAGGAAAGTGCGGAGGATGGGCCATGGGTCCGTCCTACGGTTGGGTGGTCCCGGTTAGCCGGGAACTTTTCTCAAAAGTCTCAAAGAACAGCAGGATGATCATCATTATCAAAGCAAATAATGAGAGCAATAACCTAGAGGTACCCGATTTACGCTGGAATGGGACCATGCCTTATGGCAGAGAGGTTGAACCTTGCATCCTCTCGTTTCCCATTCTCCTTGAACCAAGTGCAGCGTGAATCCGCTTCGGACCGGGCGTTTCTGCGTAAAGTAGTTCACTTGGGTCTGACGCTAGTTGCTGTTAGCTAATGACCAAACAGAAAAACCCAAATTCCGGTCGATTCTAAGTGGGAAACGGCCAGGATACTTCCGCTACGTGGCAGACACGGGAAGACCTAGATTGCAAAACCCGTAACATTCCATGGGAGTGCTGGGCGGAGTTTTCTAGACATCCTTTCCGATGGACTGCTAAGACGTGTCCTGGATGATTCTAGTGGACACATTATAGTTGGTATTAGAGCTGACCAACAACGGAATTGTTTTTATGAGATCTCAATTAAATGAAGTAAAGAAATTATTGCTGTCCAAACATTTCCTCATCTTCAATACTGTCTTGCAGAACTATGAAGCGTGGAATAAGTTTTTGGTGTTCCGGGTCATGTTTATGACTGCAATGCATTCTCCGCATTATAGACAAAGAGGTTGAATGATGAACATCCTGGAGTAGATGTATAATCCATCACCTTTATATATAGAACGAAGATGGACTAGGTCTTCAGGAATCTACTACATAGCTGCCCACCGGTTCGCTTATCTACAGACCAACCTGAAGAGGATCAAGTGGTTGGAAGACTTGAAAGTCGTGAAACTGTTCATTTTTGTGGAAGCTCACGTAAATTCGACTTTGCATATTCAAGTTCGGAGGGTTGAATTGAACTCATATGTATATGAGGAAGTAATCCGCGTAATCCCAGCCGACAGGATTAAGGTGTTGGGCCGCCATGAGAAGCATGGATTCCAGCGAGAAGGATATCCTGAACTTCCAATGAATTATCGATTCCTAAAGATCCATGACCCAAAACCCTACTATTACACAGTTCCTATAGACAAATGTAATACAACGTTGTTCTCCCCAAACTGAATGTAATGATTGGATTATCATCACACGAGATGTTATATTAGGCTACGCCCATGTAAATATAAATAAGGACTTCATTTATCAATATCCGACTGTGCATCAGAGTTGTTAAAAAAAGTTAAGTAGCTTCATGAATTACGGGATAGCTGATCTAAAGATAAGCTAACGTCAATTATCATGTAATAACGTTAAGAAAACTTTTATCCAGGCACAACCCCAGGTACAGGTTCCAAATTCGCCCCCTACATCAAGTACTGCTGTGATTCAGGAGAAGAAGTTTCTCCTCAAGCAGATAAAGCCACCCGAGTTTGACGGGAAAGGCAGATTCGTCCAGTCTGATGCTGAAATTTGGATTGAATCTATGGAGGATTACTTTGAAGCAGCTGGTACTGCGCCTACCAATCAGGCCATGCTCACCAAATTAAAACTCACCAGCGAAGCTAGACTATGGTGGAAACAATGGTGCAGGGATCAAGGAACTTCAGAGGGGTCCGTCACCTGGGAGAAGTTAAAGAAAGCCGTGCAAGGGAGATATTTGCCACCTGCATATCGTACACAAAAAATGAATGAATTCTACGAGCTAAAACAGCTAGGACTCACCCTTGACGCATACTACTCTAAATTTGTCTCACTCTTAAAGTATGCGCCACAGATGGACATGACGCAGCAGGTGTCCAAATTTTGTGCGGGCTTAAATCCACCCGTAAATACCCGTCTCGAATCTATGCGTCCGTCAGATCTTCAGGATGCCCTCATTCGAGCGGCACCTATAATTCAGGAAGTGCAAGCTAGACCAAGGGGTAATAAAAATTGGTCCTATAGCAACTCGAACAGAGGAACATTCAGACCCCAAGTGAAGAGAGTCCATGGTCACAATCAGGGACAAAGGAAGAAAGCAAGAACAAACAACGTCAACAACTTTGTTCCTACTCAAAGTAATGGCCGAAACCTCCGATGTTTCCACTGCAACGAACTCGGTCACTTCAAAAGGCAATGTCCCAAGCTCAGCGAGGGACATCGTCAAGGTGTAGGCCGCGGTCAAGGAGCCGCCACCCGTGGAAGAGGAAGAACTGCCTGCATTACCAATAGGCAAAGAAGCGAAGCAGAAGAAGAGGAAGATCCGACTATGGAGGCAGAATTTGAAAGAGCGACAGTCCATGCCGCTTTACACAAGAAGGGGCCGAATCGTCAGTTCTCGGTGATTCAAACACCGTCGGACTATCGAGGTAAAGAGTTCAAAACCTTGATTGATTGTGGTAGTACACATTCCTTTATCTCACCAGCATGTGCAAAAAGATTAGGAATAGCCACAGTAGAAGCACCTACCTTACTTGTGGAATTGGCAAACGGTCGTGAGGTAACTTGTACCAAGCAAACTGCTACGGAAGAATTCTTTCTGGGAGGAAAGAAAACCTCAGTCAAATTTAGAGTCATGAATTTAGGTATCCATGAGTGTCTACTCGGGATGGATTGGCTTAAGCCTAATGACGCCCACATCCACTGTGGAAAGGGTCAAGTTTCCTTTCGAAACTCTGAAAGAGAGTTTGTTACAACTCGAGGTGAGGCAGGGGTGCCAAGAATCCAGTTAGCCAAAGTATCGCGGATCATAAAAGGGGTTAGAAAAGGATTACCTGTTTACCTGATCAAACTCAACAAGTTAGATCAAAAGCAAGAGTCTCATGAGGGACCCTCTTGGCTAAAGGAATACGCTGACGTATTCCCTGAGGAATTGACTGAACTTCCGCCTCCAAGAGAAGTTGATCATGAAATAAGGCTAATGCCTGGAGTTGCGCCAATTGCAAAGAGACCTTATAGAATGTCCATATCGGAAGCTATTGAGTTGAAGGAACAACTCAAGCAACTGTTAGATCAGGGTTACATCCGGCCTAGCAACTCACCATGGGGAGCTCCAGTACTATTCCAGAAAAAGAAAGATGGGACACTTCGACTATGTATTGATTACCGTGGTTTGAATCAATCAACAGTCAAGAACAAGTATCCTATTCCTAGAATAGATGAACTTCTGGATCGCCTTCAAGGTGCAAAGATCTTCTCCAAAATTGATCTCAGATCAGGTTACTATCAAATAAGGATCAAGGAAGAAGATATCCCAAAAACGGCCTTCAATACAAGATATGGGCACTTTGAGTTCTTGGTTATGTCATTCGGGCTTACAAATGCACCTGCCACTTTCAATAGATTAATGCAGGATATTTTTAGACCATATCTCGATGATTTCGTGCTTGTCTTCTTCGATGACACTGTAGTCTATTCTAAACAGGAAGAAGATCATGAACCTCAACTACGGATTGTTCTTGAGACAATGAGGTCTCATAAGCTGTATGCAAAAATGAAGAAGTGTGCATTCTTCAAGCGTCAGATTGAATATCTAGGATTCATAGTATCATCAGAAGGAATATCAGTAGACCCAGCCAAAGTCAGGGATGTGCTTGAATGGCCAATACCAATATCCATTAAAGAAATACGTAGCTTTCTTGGCTTGACAGGATGGTATAGGGTCTTTATCAAAAACTATGCTTTGATTGCAGCACCTCTTACAGACTTACTAAAGAAGCAGACTTCCATTACATGGTTAACTCCCGAACAAAATAGCTTCGACCAATTGAAGCAATGTTTGGTATCAGCACCTATTCTAAAACTTCCTGACCTCAATAAGGAGTTCGAGGTAGTAACTGATGCCAGCATTCTTGCCTTGGGGTGTGTACTTATGCAGGAAGGTCATCCAGTAGCATACTCTTCAAGGAAATTGAAGAGTCATGAAAAGAATTATGCCACGCATGATCTGGAATTATTAGCTGTCATCCATGCTTTAAAGCTTTGGAGACACTACCTATTGGGTAACAAGTTTACTCTAGTAACCGATCATAAGAGTCTCAAATGGATTTTTACCCAGAACGAGCTCAACATGAGGCAACGGCGGTGGATTGAAGTATTGGAGGAGTATGATTTTGAAATCAAGTACCGACTAGGGAAAGAGAATGTAGTTGCCGATGCACTCAGTCGCAAGGCATTCCTAAATTCCCTAATCTTACAAAATCCATCAACGGCCAGATCTCTGGCTACAAAGGTATCTATGCCAAGCAACCCTATACTCAAACTAGCTAGAGAGGAAGTATGCCATGATTTGGCCTACCAAACAATGATAAAAGAAATATCTACCAAGGATCAGAATCTGAAGTTACGGGCCAAATATCAGGAATTTTCCATTGATAATGGACTTGTCTACTACAGAACAAGGCTGTGTATACCAACAAGCCAGTCACTTAAGCAGAAGATATTATGGGAAGCTCATGATTCCCCTTTCGCAGGACATCCTGGCTATGCAAAAACTCTTAATGTAGTTAGGAAGAGCTACCATTGGGAGAGGCTCAAAGGTGACGTTCTCAAATATGTCACTGAATGTTTGTCTTGCCAACGTATCAAGGCTGAACATGTCATGATGCCAGGAAAATTGCAACCACTTGACATTCCCCAAATGAAATGGGAATTCATCAGTATGGATTTTGTGGTGGGCTTACCCCAAGTCCAAGGAGGATACAATTCCATTATGGTAGTAGTTGACATGCTTACTAAGGTTGCACACCTGATTCCAGTAAAGACAAACTATAAAGCCTCCGACATTGCAAGATTGTTTATCAAGGAGATATTCAAGCTACATGGGTTACCTAGAAGGATCATTAGCGATCGAGATTCTCTCTTCACTTCACACTTCTGGAGAGCTATCTTTGAAGCTATTGGGACTCAACTCTGTTTTAGCACTGCCTACCATCCCCAAACGGATGGACAAACAGAGCGAGTGAATCAAATCATTGAGGATATGCTTAGGGCTTACTGCTGTCGAGAGCCGAAGAGGTGGATTCAGTACTTGCCGTTAGTAGAATTTGCCTACAATGCTTCTTACCAGCAGAGCATTCAAATGACCCCTTTCCAGGCATTGTATGGTCATGATTGTCGAAGTCCCCTAAACTTTTCTGATCCAACCCTAAGAGTTGAAGCTTCAAGACAAATGTTGGAGGACATGGATGACCAAATAAGGTCAATAAGGCAAGACATACAAGCAGCCAAGGATAGACAAAAGGCATATGCAGATTTGAAACGTCAAGAGAGGATCTTCGGAGAAGGAGACATGGTCTTCATTCGTGTACGCCCTAAAAGGAGTTCTCTATCTCTAGGAGAATGCAAGAAGCTAAGTCCAAGGTATTGTGGGCCGTATAAAATCCTCAAATGCCTGGGACCCAATGCTTATAAATTGCAACTTCCTGATAACCTAAAAGTTCACAATGTATTCCATATTAGTCTCTTAAAAAAATATGTACCCAACCCTAATCATGTGCTTGATGACCAACAAATTGTAATGCCTAGTCAAGGAGTCCTTGAACTAAGACCGGATAAGATTTTAGATGTTAGGGAGAGACACTTAAGATCTAGAACCTTGAAAGAATGCCTCGTCCAGTGGAAAGATTATCCCGAAGAGGATGCCACCTGGATAGATGAAAGCTCTCTCAACCTTCAATATCCCCAGTTTATCTCGAGATGAGGACATCTCGATTCTTCTAAGGGGGAGAGAATGTAATATTCCCACACGTGAATATTGACTTCCCCCACACTGCGTAAACCTCGTACAAAGGTTATCTTTCATATTGGAATTACCGGCAGTATAATGTGTAACCTGCACGCGAGAAATCGAGTCCATCCGCATTGGCAAAGCAAGCCCAAGGGTTCAAATCCGCAATTCACACGTAAACACCCTCTTGGGAGGGGCAAAATGGATATTATTAAAGCAAAATTTTTTATATTTATCCCTTTCCCCCAGCCGATGCACGGCTGGAGGAGAGGGAGTGTGGGGGGATGGGCTTGGTGGAGTCGTGGGCTGCATGAGGAGGGGGGAACCCATGTAGGGGCCACGTGGTGGAGCTCTCCTCTCCCCCCCCCCCTTGTCCTATAAATACACCTCTAAGGTGTGAAGGAAGAGAGGACGAATGCTGCTGCCATCGCCGTTGCTGAGGAAGGAAGAGAGGCCAGACGTGCTGGGAGAAAGCCGTCGTGAGGACGCCTAGATCTGCTGCCGCTGCTATCACCAACCGCTGCCAGGCCGTCGATACAGCTGCTGCCACATACAAATCCGCCGTTGAGCTACAGGCTGCCCTGCTGCGCCGGATGTTGCACACACTCCCGCCACCATCGCCATCGATCAATACTCCCCTCATCGTCAAAAATTTCCTTCCCCAATCATTAGCCTTTATCCACGTGGTCTTCTGGGAAGGCAGAACCTTCCTAGAAGCTTTTGGAAGCTTCTAAAGTACAAGGCTTAAGGCCTTGTGCACACGGGTTCCACCTCGGGGGTTAAAAACCTTCCCTTAAAGCCCATTTCCACAGCTTCTAAGGGATAAGGCTTTGGCCTTGTTCCTACGGCCTTCTCGGGTTTAAGACCGAGCTCATTAAGCTCTATTCCCGTAGCTTCCTCGTAAAACTCCAATTCTCATAAGTCCTTGTAAAGCCTCCATTTTCACAGCTCCATCCATAAGAGCCCCGTTTTCGCAAACAAAGCTCAAATCCCATAAGCCCAAATCCCTTAAGCCCAATTCTCACAAGCCGTGGCCTTTTAAAGATCCGAAGTTCGGTGAAGGTATCTCTTGTGTACGAGGGAGAAGGGCAAGATCTTGAGGCTGCTTACCAAGGCTGAGGAGATTCACGGATCACGTAGGGCAAAGGCTAACCGAAAGTCCATAATTATGTAAGGGCAAAGGCAAACCGGAAGTCCGTAATCACGCCTACGATGGCCCCCAAGAAGTCGCAAGGCGCGCCTGCGGGAGGTTCTTCTCCTAGCATTCACGTGGACATCTCCCCGAGCCCACAAACCTAGGTTTTTTGTGATTCCATACAAAAGTAATGCATTAAGCATGATAACTTCATGGATTAGGAAGCACCCGTGCATGTTCAAATTCACCTAGCCTAGTTAAATGAAATTGGGAAATTTGGTATTTTCAATGCTATAAACGCAAATTGTCTATCCATCTTACGACCTTAATAGTATGTTGCCTTGTCGTGCTTTTCAAAGTGACGAGCCTAGAATACCTGTTGCCTATCATTATAAGGTTGGAATTGTTAAAGTGCACCGTTGACTAGACATGGAAAGATTAAGCGTATGTTGCATTTTTAGGCAACATCTTCCTTGTAATGATTCATGAGGAAAAGTTAACACCCATAAGATGTTATCCGAAAAGAAATAGAAGAGCACGAAATTAATATTATGGACTTGCAAGTGGTATGAAAAATGAACACTAGCTTTAGTTTTGTATGAACTTCATTAACTTTATTGTAGCTAGGAGAAAGTTGCATAGTCGTCATGCAAAAATTTCATTCATCAGTAACCGTATTTAGGAAAGGTTGCATGGTTTAACAAAGCATGAGATTCTAAAGTGTAGACAACAAGGTAGTAGGCATGATTATTTGATGTAAGTCCTAGTAGGTCCTAGGAAAGTTAGTATCCAGATTATCATGTATTTTTACTTTACCAAGGAAAGATGGAGTTATTGTGAACTAGGTGATGCGTAGAAGCAATGAATCGCATGTATTGTGGTAGTTGCAACTATTTTTCCCTTTTGATCTAGTTTATTATCTATAGGAAAGGTTTATCCTTGTCGCAAGACAAGTATATTGAATTGTCTAAATCACCTAACCCACAAGGGATTCATATCGGCATGATTCAGTCGGTATGATAAATATCCCAAGTGCTAACTAGGGTTTAGCGCGTTAAGGATTCGACCTAGTTTTGCACTTGTTGCCAAGTCAAAACCCTCAAACCCAAAGATCATACCCGCATTCACGAAATGTTAAGTCAATTGGACGAGCTTGCAAGAAATGATCTAGGGTTTCTACCCTAAGGATCACCCGTTCAAAATGATGAAACTCGAATTGAGTTGGAACCCCTAGGACAAAACGTTGTCGGTCTAGTGTAATTAGGAATGGGTTGAGTAAAAAGACACCCTAAACCCTGCTTCTCGTCTGAAGATAATTGCGATACCAGAAAACGTCGTTCAATGGGTGAAATGATCCCATGGAATTGATGGGACTCTTGTGCAATAAGTTGCAACGCTGCATAGACTTGTTGTTTGTTCACAAGAGAGTTTTGCTATTTTTTGAAACAAGGTTGGTAAGTTCTTGCGCAAGTTTAACTTGCAAAAGAATGAGTAGTCATCCTGTTACATCACCTGTCTTGGGGAAAAATTGCCAAGTAAAGGGAAGTTAGGTATTTGCTTGGAAGCAAATGATCAATCAATAAATTAAAGCGACATGGTCGCCAGGGTTTACTGTTAATAAAACCTAAGGTATTGGTTAAGTTGGGTTAACAGGGTATGACCCTAACCCAAGGACAAAAGGGTGAACAAATAAATCCTTGGGGATCTTGCCAAGTCGCAATTAATCCCGGATCGAACGCTGGATGCATTCGGAAAGAAGGATTCACTCCTTGACAGTTGGCCAAATAAACGAGCACTAGAATTGATTGTGCTTGTAACAGTTTAGAAAGCACTGTTTGCATTGTTTGCTCAAAGAACTAAAGGATGAAATGATATCTAATGCTTCAGGTTGAAGGCCTGAAGGGAGAGGCAGCTTTAGTTACCCCCGACTGCCTGCCTGACCCTAACCAAGGGGGTTGTTGACCGCGCCGGGAACGTGGACCGAACCCGCCGCGAGAGGTCTTTCCGTTGAGCTCTACTTGGAGCAGGAGGACGCTTGGGTGCCAGGGGGGGCTCTGGCTGTAAATCCCTCGCCTTCCGGGTCCTGCACAAGAGGCTAACGTGACTCGGGATTGGATCTCGAGGCCCGCATACTAGTCTACGGGCAGAAGCTTGGAATAGTGATCCCTGGCGGATTACTGGATAGCCTTCGGGCGGATTATGGACAAGCCTACGGGCGGAACTCCTTGTATTTCAAAGATAAAATGATGAAATGATAATAAAGAATTTGGATGATATTGTTTTTCTATGTCAAGTGATAAGATTACATGAAGGAACCAGTGCTTAACAGGAGTAATTAAAGAAGCTGATTGCTATATGTCAAATTAATGTGTTAGATAATTACATAACTAAAACAAACTGAGGAAAGTGTGGAGGATGGGCCATGGGTCCGTCCTACGGTTGGGTGGTCCCGGTTAGCCGGGAACTTTTCTCAAAAGTCTCAAAGAACAGCAGGATGATCATCATTATCAAAGCAAATAATGAGAGCAATAACCTAGAGTTACCCGATTTACGCTGGAATGGGACCATGCCTTATGGCAGAGAGGTTGAACCTTGCATCCCTCTCGTTTCCCATTCTCCTTGAACCAAGTGCAGCGTGAATCCGCTTCGGACCGGGCATTTCTGCGTAAAGTAGTTCACTTGGGTCTGACGCTAGTTGCTGTTAGCTAATGACCAAACAGGAAAACCCAAATTCCGGTCGATTCTAAGTGGGAAACCGCCAGGATACTTCCGCTACGTGGCAGACACGGGAAGACCTAGATTGCAAAACCCGTAACATTCCATGGGAGTGCCGGGCGGAGTTTTCTAGACATCCTTTCCGATGGACTGCTAAGACGTGTCCTGGATGATTCTAGTGGACACGTTACAGGAAAAATGGGGCACAAAAAACTGATGTCCCCCCCCCATTGTTTCGTTTCATGAGCATTTTTGCTCTTTAATTAGAGCTTTAAGCTAAACACCCCAAATATCTAGTTCATGCATTTTGCTTTCACACTTCCGGCAAGTGGGTTTTTTGCTTTTGGAGGGGCAAACGACATCAGATTAGAGATCCCTCTGGACGGGTGGTTCTGTGACGTCGAAATCTACAAAGCTGGGCCCCGTCATGCTCTTCTCGGCTTCTGGATCTAGGAGCTGCTTCACAACCCCATGTTGAGATATCAAGCTCCACTCGTGATATGCCAGGGTGACCGTTGTGCATTTATGTCACTGACTTGTTAGCTGCAGATGCGGTTGGTACACCGCCCATGAATAATAGCTAGATGACAGCTATCCTTATCTACTCTAGTTTGTGGCTCAGTTAGTATGCCACCTTAGTTAGTTGAGTTGGTTTGTGACCCATATATAGGGTCCTTCTATTTCTTCGTACTAGAGTTCTTTTGGCTTACACAACTAAGAAGAGGAAAACTGTTTTCAGTCTCCACCTGTGTGTGTATTCCCCCATTGTGCAAGCAAGAAAGCTACAAGTGAGACTCCTTCCTTCTCTCCCACAATCTTGACATGGTATCAGAGCCTTCTTCGTGGTAAGGAGATCAAGAAAGCAAGCCAAGTTCGCGGTGTTCTGGTAAGAGGACCAATGTTGCTTTCATTTTTCTGTTTTGGGAGCAAGTCTCTGCAGGTAGCACAGTCGGAAAGTGCAAGAGTGCATTGTCTCAGATTGAGACGCCCTTCGCGGTGTAGCAAGAGGGCAGTATATGTTGCCGGTAAGGGCTTTAACCCTTGGTTGCTCTGTTTTTTTGATTTGAGGCCATTTCAGGGGTTTTGGAGACGGAAGTTTTCTGCACGCACTCAGGAAAAGGCCCTGTTTTATGCTATGCGACCACTGTTCTACAGGTCGGTGAAAAGTTACTGTAGAAATTGTATCGTATGCCTGTGCACAAAGACATTGGGAGTTACAGAATCATCCTTGTTGCCTGTTGATGCAAAATCGTCACTAGGAAGTGACTGTGTGGCCAAATACCACTTTCGTCAGTTTTGCAGATTTGCCCTTGTGAGGCTGAAGTTGTGTTCTTTGCAGTGACAAAATTTTTTGCAGTGTTCTGTAATGGCATCTGATTCTCTTTCACAGATTGTCACTGAAAAGCTTGACAAGAACAACTTCCAAGCATGGAAGTTCAGAATGACGAATTTCCTTATGGGAAAAGGATATTGGGAATTCGTTGCAGGAAATGAACAAGAACCAGTTCTTCCTGATGTTCCCAATCAACAGCAAATGCAGGCATTTAAAGCATGGCATGAGAGAGCCAGGAAAGTTATGTACTGGCTGTCTATCAGCATTTCAGACTCTATGATTGTGCATATTCAAGATGCAAGTACGCCAAAGGAGGCATGGGATACTTTGTCAAAAATGTATAGCACAAATACGCAAGCTAGGAAAATGCAGCTCAAGCAAGAGTTGCACAATGTGCAAAGAGAAAGTATGAGCATCAATGACTACCACATGAAGGTGAAGAAGATTGCAGATGCACTTGCTTCCATTGGGTCACCAATGGAAGATGATGATTTAGTTTCTGTGACCTTGAATGGTCTAGGAAAGGATTATGCACAGTTCTGAACATCCATTTCCGTCCGTGAAAGATTTCCTGATTTTGAGGAGTTGATTGCTCTTCTAATTTCTGAGGAGCAGAGAAATGGTGGTGCATCTTCTTCAGGAGGAACTTCAAAAGAAGCTGTCTTCTACTCAAATGCTGGAAGAGGTAGAGGCAGAGGTAAAGGAGGCTGATCTGGAGGCCGTGGTAGAAATCAGAATATGCAGCAAACTCAAGAAAACCAGTCCTATGGAGGAGGATGTGGTAACTCTAGAGGAAGAGGGAGCCAAAGAGGTCGTGGTGGATGGCAAAGAGGGCAAAATGCAAACAGCAATGTTGAATGCTACTACTGTGGTAAAATGGGTCATATGGCTAAAGACTGCTATAAAAAGCAGAATGACATCATGAATGGAAAACTGCAACAAGAGTTGCTCCTATGGTCATTTTAACTATTCCTCATATTCCATGGAATCTCCGACCTATTCCAGTGCCTAAAGCACACTTGCCAAAGATGATTGATTTATTGAATGAGAAAATCAGGATGGGAATCCTTGAGCCTTCATCTGCACCATACTCAAATAGGTGGTTTACAGTTCCAAAGAAGAATGGCACTCTTCGATTTATTCAGGACATGCAGCCAGTGAATAGAGTTACTATCAGGAATGTTGGTATAGGTCCAGTTGTGGATGAGTTTGCAGAGGCATTTGCTGGACGTGCCATCTATTCTTTGGGTGATTTGTATTCAGGATATGATCAGTTTCAGCTGGCTTTGGAAAGAAGGGATATAACCACCATGAGAACTCCTATTGGGCTTGTCAGGATGTGTACCTTGCCTCAAGGTGCCACTAATTCTGTTGCGCATATGATGAATGCCATGCATAAGGTCCTTTGTGATTATATACCTCAGCTTATGCATCTTCTAGTAGACAGGGTGATGACAGAAATGTGCATTTGTTTATGGTACAACACATGACCAATTCTGTGACAAGTGCAGAAGAAAGTAACGATGTGTGGTATGTTGACTCAGGTGCATCAAACCACATGATAGGTCATGCAAAATGGATGCAGGATGCAAGGAAAATGGAAAAACCAGGATTTGTGGAGACAGGTGATGATACTGCACATCCTATTGTGCAGATTGAAAATATTTCTTTGTCTATGCAGGATGGGAAAAAGAAATACCTGTCGGATATATTTCATGTCCCGAATATCACCAAGAATCTGTTGGTCAAATGGTTGAGCAGGGCTTGCAGGTCAGATTTAATTCCCATGGATGCTTTGTTGAGGATATGAAAAATAAAGGTCGCTTGATAGCAAAAGGAAAGAAGAAGGGCAGAATGTTTACATTGGATGCAGACATGCCTGAATTGAGTGCAGCAATGTTTGCACATGGGACTGTTGTAGTTGCAGATATTGATATCTGGCATAAACGCATTGGTCATGTTAATGTACAACGACTTAAATCAATGGAGGCCCAAAATATTATTGCAGGATTTCCAAAATTCAAGGTTGCAGAAATGCATAAGGTATGTGAAGCCTGTCAGTTTGGAAAACAGGTAAGGAAACCATTTCCTAGACATGTTCAAGAGAGTAAAAAGCCATTGGAATTAATCCACTCTGATGTGTGGACTACTAAAGCTGCATCTCTTGGAGGCTGTCATTATTTTGTCACTTTTATTGATGACTATAGCAGAAAATTTTGGGTGTATTTTATGAAAAAGAAAAGTGAAGTTTTTGGGCATTTCAAAACTCTTAAAGCTATGGTTGAAAAAGAAACAGACCTGCAAATAAAATGCCTAAGGTCAGATGGAGGGGGAGAGTACCTCTCAAATGAGTTTGCAAGGTTCCTACAGGAGCATGGCATAAAGCAGCAATATTCATGCAGTCATACCCCACAACAAAATGGAATTGCAGAAAGGAAAAACAGGCATATTGGAGAGGTATCTCGTGCCATGCTCAATGAAAAAGACTTGCCAGATTTTTACTGGGCTGAAGCAGTTGCTACAACAGTCTACATAATGAACAGGACTCCCACTGCAGCAATACATGGGATGACTCCAGAGGAGAGGTATACTGGTAGGAAACCAGATATTTCTCATTTGAAGAGTTTTGGTTGCATCGCCTATGTTCATGTGCCAAATGAGTTGAGATCCAAGTTGGATCCAAAAGCTGAGAAGTGCATCTTTATTGGTTACTCTCTGCACAACAGAAAGGGTATAGATGCTATAACCCTTCTACTCGTAAGTTTACAGTGAGCAAAGATGTTGTTTTTGATGAGATGAGTAGCTGGTATAAACCAGTAAATGTGATTGATGATGTAGATGCACATAATGGTAATGCTATACAGAATTCACAGCAGCAGTCACAAAATATTAGTGGACCTGGAGTGCCCTCTAGCAGTGGTTCACATTCTTCGCCATGGACAGGCAGATTGAGATCAGGAGAATCTCCTCAAAATAATGCAGATAGTGGTATGCAGGTTTCACGAAAAGGAAAAGAGAAAGTAGATCAGCCCATGTTTGATGTGAATGTAGGTCACTCTTATGTGGATGGTGAATCCAGTGGCTCAGAACAGAGCATTGATGATAAGTTGGGTATTCCTTCTATTGTTATACCTGGAGTAAGGAAGACTAGGGATGTTTTGAGAGTACCTAGGAGTGAACCTACTTTGTGCAGGTCTACCAGAGCTAGGTATCCTATGGATAGGCTGAAATATGATGGATTTACAGCCATTCACTATGCCTATATGGTCAAAGTGATACAAGAACTAGAACCCACTTCTTTTGAGCAAGCCATGGGAGAAGAAAAATGGGAGAAAGCCATGGATGAAGAAATGGATACCTTGGAAGCAAATGCTACATGGGAATTGGTACCTTTGCCTAAAGATAACAATGCAATTGGTTGTAAGTGGGTTTATAATGTGAAGCACAATGCGGATGGCTCTGTGAACAGATGCAAGGCAAGATTAGTAGACAAGGGGTATGCACAAATATATGGCATTGATTATGAAGAAACATTCAGTCCGGTTGCAAGGATGGCAATCGTAAGAGCAGTCATTGCTATGGTTGCATCAAAGGGATGGTCTTTACATCAGATGGATGTAAAGAATGCCTTCTTGCATGGTGATTTGCAAGAAGAGGTATATATGGAGCAGCCACCAGGTTATGTGCATGCTGTTCATCCTAAGTTTGTTTGCAGGTTGAAGAAAGCCTTGTATGGCTTGAAGCAAGCACCTAGAGCATGGTCTGATAAGATAGGACAGTATCTTGTCACTATTGGCTTTCAGATTTCCAAGGCAGATTTCTCACTTTATGTGAGAAAAACAGAGAAAGGTATTATACTGCTTGTCATTTATGTTGATGATTTGATTATCACAGGTGATAGTGATGAAGATATCCTTCATGTGAAAATGCTATTGAAGCAGAAGTTTGAGATGAAGGATTTGGGAGAGCTGCGTTATTTCTTGGGCATTGAGGTGATTAGATCACTAAGTGGGATACGGCTCTTGCAGAGGCAGTATGGATTGGACATGTTGTCCAAATATGGGATGATAGGCTGTAAGCCTATTTCAGTTTCTTTAGAGCAGAATGTGAAGCTGAGTGCAGATGCAGGTGAGCTTCTCGAAGACCCTACTATGTACAGACGCATAGTAGGAAGTTTGATTTACATGACTATTACCAGGCCAGATTTGAGCTATGCTGTTGGATTGGTAAGTCAATTTATGCAGGCTCCAAGGAAACCGCATTTGGATGCGGCTAGACGCATACTCAGGTATGTGAAGTCCGCATTGTAGTATGGACTACTTTATGAGATTGGGGTTCATATACAGTTGCATGGATACACTGATGCTGATTGGGCTGGTAGTATTTTTGATAGACGATCTACCAGTGGATATGTGTTCTCTTTTGGGAGTGCTGTAGTCACTTGGAGCAGTAAGAAACAGCCTACAGTTGCCTTGTCGAGCACAGAGGCGGAGTACAGGGGCGCAGCAATGGCTGCATGTGAGGTAGCTTGGTTGCATAAGCTACTTTATGATATGCATCAGTCTATAGATGGGTCAGTTGTCATTTATTGTGACAACATGAGTAGTATACACTTGGAAAATAACCCAGTCTATCATGCTAGAACAAAGCACATTGAGGTGCATTATCACCATGTGTGGGAGAGGGTTTTACTAGGTCTTATTGATCTAGTTTATGTCAGCACAGAGGATCAGGTAGCTGACGAAGGCATTGAGCGCAGAGAAACTGTGCAAGTTTAGAGACCTGCTTGGTGTGCAGGAATTGGGATTGAGCTCGAGGGGGAGTGTTGAGATATCGAGCTCCACTCGTGATATGCCAGGGTGACTGTTGTGCATTTATGTCACCGACTTGTTAGCTGCAGATGCGGTTGGTACACCACCCATGAATAATAGCTAGATGACAGCTATCCTTATCTACTCTAGTTTGTGGCTCAGTTAGTATGCCACATTAGTTAGTTGAGTTTGGTTTGAGACCCATATATAGGGTCCTTCTATTTCTTTGTACTAGAGTTCTTTTGGCTTACACAACTAAGAATAGGAAAATTATTTTCAGCCTCCACCTGTATGTGTATTCCCCCATTGTGCAAGCAAGAAAGCTACAAGTGAGACTCCTTCCTTCTCTCCCACAATCTTGACACCCCAAACCTTGCGGGGATTAAATGGGGGATAAAACGACCTCGGAATTGAGATCTGACACTTGCGTTAGATTCTTGACGTCATTTTGCATCTAGGAAAACTCCAGCTCGCACCGTTTAATTTCCATGAAAATAAGCACTAGCGCTTTAGGGACTTGTCACTTAAAATCGTACTGATTGCCACTGCCACCTTTGACGAAGTCTATTTTTCCCTGGATATTCGTAATTTTTTGCTATTTTTAAGCACTTCTCGGCATCAAAAATCATCTATCATTAGCGACCACGGGATAGGGCGACTCAGTCTGTAGAATCCCACGAATAGATCTGCACATAAACAACAAAAAGGAGCATCAAGCTAATACAAAAAATACACAACACAACACATCACAACTCATACCCTACCCCGTGACAAAACCAAGGCATGAAATCCACGAGGAGTAGGCCTAGCATAATCTGATAGAAGGCCCGAAGCTAGTCACTAACCAACTGCTACAACATGACCAAACTAAAAAGAACTATCAAAGAGGTCATCCTAAGTGGTGGTCTGAACTACCTTTCTAACTAAGGACAACTCAACCAGGAGCCCCTACTAGGCGAGGACTCCTATAGCCTGATCAAGAAATATTTTCTTTTAGCACATTTCTTCTTTTAGGCTTTTATTTTCCATACTTGGGCGTGTAAAAAGGAGGGAGCTGAGCATAGTGACCCAAGGAGAACAGGGCATCGGCCTCAGGTCCTGTCTCGGTACCCAAGAATCTACCAAGCCCCCGCAAGGCGACACTTAATCCTTTTCTAACGCTCACTTTTATTTTCGCTCCTTTCTTCTTTTATTTTCTTCTTTTATGGCAAGATGTCACCCCAAGGAAGGCAAGGCATCGGCCTCGAGTCTTGTCTCATCCCCAGGAACCTACCAGGCCCTCGCAAGGCGATAAACAACAGCTCAAGGATTTTTCTTTCTTTCCTTTTCTATTTTTATAGGGGTTAAAACCCCTTTTTACACACCTCCATATATCCATATATTGTCTTTCAGAGTTTTAGGTTTTGTCTTTTTCCATCATTATTTTAGTAGGCTTCTCTAACTGCCTCACAACTAGCAGGAACTCCTAGAACGGCTGCCTAGCAGGTCAGCAGAACAGGGTCACTAGAACTCCCATCTAAAACAGGTCTTTCAATGCCTGGCAATGCCTTGCAGGAGGCAATGACTACTCAGACCTCCCCTAGATATACAGAGCCTAAACTTGGGACTTCATGCCTCGATTGTCGGTCCCCAACAAACAAAAGAAAGTAACCCTTACACGCACATATATCATTAATTGCTTAAGGAAAAAGACTCAGAAAGGGAACGAAACCACCTGGAATGGCCACAAGAAGCTCCTTCGCAGCAAAGGCTCCCTCCAGCGACTTTGTCAACCTGTATGGTGCAATCACTAAAACAAGAAAGCATTAAATGTACCTGCACCAAATAGAGATAGGGCCCTCTTGGCCTAAAGAAATAGCACATTTCACTGCATACTAACTGGCCCTCTTGGCCTAAAGAGATAGATTATTAGAACCAAAAAACCACTGGCCCTCTTGGCCTAAAGAGATAGATTATTAAAACCCCAAAACAACTGGCCCTCTTGGCCTAAAGAAATTAGGAATTAACTACTTAAAGCTACTGGCCCTCTTGGCCTAACAGAATCAAACAAAACAGCTCATAGAAATCCCTCCTTGGAAGAAGTCAGATATACGCAAATACATTCCATTCCAAGGGGAAAAATAGGGCTCTCAGTTCTAAACTAAATGTATCAAATTATGGCCCATACCTCCTTCATATATAACAAGAGGCGTACGCATAACATATCTTCTGATCAACCTATGGGTCCAAGATAATAGTGGTAGATGAGTCTCGGCTACTCTTTGCATTACCCATATCAACCATCGCTTGCCATGTAACGCGTGGTCTGATAATATTCCCCACAAGCAACCAGGTTCCGTCTCATCATCAATAGCAACATCCGGACTAAGACCACAGTTGAAAAAGAGGTCCTCTTCATAAGAAAAATTAGCTAAGGAATCTGCAAACTGATTCCAATAACGTGGAATCAGCTGAAGAGATATGCTCTCAAATTCATCAAGTAGGATTGTAGCAGCTCGATGATACATACGAAGGAGAGGATTCCGGACTGTATATGTCCCATTGAATTGATTTAATATTAGCTGGAAACCCCCTTTTATTAACAACCACCTAATACCACCTTTCTTAGCATATTCAATCCCATAATCAAGGCTTTATACTCGGCCATGTTGTTAGTAAATCCTACCCCAAGGTAAGCAGCTAATTTCATTGTAACTCTACATCGGGGATCTTAGATAACTACCCCAACACTTCCTTTTCTATTAGGGCCCTTGGACGCTCCATCAAAGTATAATGTATACGTCCATAATGGGTTTACACAGCTAGCCATCAAGAACTCCCCTATGCGTAATAAAGATAGTTAAAGTTCAACATATTTAGAGGATGAACTGACGGCTCCATCGCACCTTCTTCATTAAACTCAACATGGATGCTTGTCAAGATTTGTAAGCACTCATGGCAGAAAACTTTAATTTTTCACACAAATATATCGTCTTCTTGCTCAATCACTTTATAGCCCTTGCTCCACTAGATAAGCCTCCCTTGATGATATCTTTGCTCGAGATATGGGTGCTCCAAATAAGGAATTGACCGCCCCATCAACCAATTTAAGCTCTCGTGCAGGTCTCCAATCAGCCCCAACATGGATTGCAATGCATTTAGTGCGTTAGCATACTTAGAAATACTAAGGTTTAATCTTATTAAGATTAACCTTATTCTTAAATTTCACTCCTTGTAGATCAGCTAATAGAACTGTGGACTTATTTTTACCTATGCGAACTATCTTGTAAGGGCCATCCCATCGAGGTTCCAACTTTCCTGGAAATAGCTCCCTACGTGCATCGTAATATAGAACTCACTACCCCTTTTTAAAAGTATATTTCTTCGCTTTCAGATCATGTAATCATTTCATCCAACGTTTAGCTACCTCTTGGTGTAACAAACTCTGCAATTTGAGCTCGTCCAAGTGGGCTATAGTCGTAAACTGCTCAAATAGGGCATCTTCATCACCCAAAGAATGAGTGATTGCAAATCTTATGGTTGGCAACTCAATTTCTAAGGGCAAGACACACTCTTGCCCGTAATATAATTTGAATGGGGTGTGGCCAGTGGCTCGTTTAAACGTCGTATTATATGCCCAAACCACCACATATAATTTTGTATCCCAGTCCCGCTTCTTTTCAGAGACTATCTTGGATAGGATACCCAAAAGCTTCTTATTGGTACTTTCAACTTGTCCATTTGCTTGCGGATTATAGGGGGTCGTCTTGTTATGCTTGATTTTCCAAGCTTCAGTCAGACTTTTAATCACTTTATTTAAAAAATGAGTTCCATGGTTCGATATTAGTTCCTTTGGCGGACCAAATCGGCATATGATTTGCTCAAGTAGGAAACTGGTAGTCTCTTTTGCATTGTCCTGCCTCGTCGACCGTGCCTCTGACCATTTTGTAAAGTAATCAGTTGCTACTATAATATATCTCTTATGAGTAGTAGACGACAGGGTGATAGGACCCACAAAGTCAATGCCCTACTTCTCAAATGGAAGGATAGCCATGATAGGCGTAAGTGGGCGTTTCCTATTCTCCTTGCTGTCATGCCTTTGACAGGTATCACATCTCTTGACATAGTCAAATGAATCTTGGAAGATGGATGGACACCAATATCCAACCCTTAAAGCTTTCTGTGCCGTTAACTGCCCAGCAAAGTGCCCTCCACAAGTGGAGTCATGGCACTCTTCCAAAATAAACGGAACCTCGTCAGGCATCACACATCGGCGATAGATATCATCAAAACTCTGCCGATATAATGTGCCTGCGATCAAGGAAAATTTCAATGCCTGCTATTTAATTTTCCTCTTCTCTGATTTTGATAAAGTAGCTCTAGTCTCTCCCGTAAAAAGATAGTGTGTTATAACAGCATACCAGGAGGAAATAGACGCCGTATCGATCTTGAACAAAGTCTCCATGTCCCTTTCTTCAACCACGACGTCTTTTAGCTCTCTGAAATCCACAAGACGCTCTACAATGCCCTAAAGCTTCGGCGGCTTGCTCTTAATCTCATAATCAAATTCCTACAAAATGATTAACCACTTTGCTAGACTAACAGATGATTCTTGATACCGAGAAGTGCTTAAAAATAGCGAAAAATTACGAATTTCAAGGGAAAAATAGACTTCCTCAAAGGCGGTGGTGGCAAACAGTACGATTTTAAGCGGCAAGTCCCTAAAGTGATAGTGCTTATTTTCATGGAAATCAAATGATGGTGGATGGCCGAGCTCGAGTTTTGCTAGATGCAAAATGATGCGAGGAATCCAACGCAAGTGTTAGATCTCCATTCTGAGGTCGTTTGATCCCCCATTTAATCCCCGCAAGGTTTGGGATTGTGAAGCAGCTACTGGATCTGTAAGCCGGGAAGAGGGTGACGGGGCCCAGCTTTGTAGATTTCGATGCCACGGAACCATCCATCCAGACGGATCTCGATTCCGATGTCGTTTGCCCCTCCAAAATTGAAAAATCCACTTGCCGGAAGTGTGAAAGCAAGATGCATGAACTAGATAAGTTAATTAAGAGTTTAAAAGCTCTTAACAAAGAGCTTAGCAAGCAAATAGCCACGAAATGAAACAATGGGGGGGTCAGTTTTTTGCACCCCATTTTTCCCCCATCTTTCATGATTTTCCGATTAGGAGAATGGAGAGGAGCCCTCTTGGGTCTGAGATGCTTCTATCCTTTGCCCTCCATCGCCAAAAACGGATCGAGGAATGATGCACTGAGTCAAGAGATAAAAAACCAATCTTTCTCTCTCCTCCCTCTCTTTCCTGCATAGAGGCAATTCATGTGCAATAAATCAAGAAGAAGAGGGGCTGAAGAATGCTTGTCCGGTTGTGATCGGATTGCTTCAAGATGAAGAGGAGGCTGAGGAAAGAGATTCAGCACTGTATGCTCCAATTTTATGAAGAAATTTGCTTGTTTTTGTTGTTTCATGGTCCAAATGTTGTTCATTTGTTTGAACCTTTTCTGCATCATGGCTGAGGGATGTAACTATAGAAATGCAGAACTCGTAATGATTTAGAGTCGTTATTAATTCTTTAAAACCTGTAAAATGTCATTTTTAATGGAAATGAGTGGTTTTTTCGATTTTGAGTTGTGAGAAAGGAGTGAAAATGGGATAAACTCGGAGAAAATATTAAGTTTTAGTCAAAATAATAAGACAATACAAATAAATCAGAAAATACCCATTTTTCATGAATAATAAATAGAAAAAATAGCAAAAATAGAGAAAATTAGGATTTTCACGCTAAAAAAATATGAAAAAAAAAGATTTATGTGCGTGAATGTTTGGCGAGATTAAAGCATGAGGTTAAGCCTCGGTTTGGCCTTGTTCTTTGTGTTATAGTACGTGTTTGTTGGTTTTTACATATAAAAATGATACAAAACAACCATTTACACCTATGCACTGCAGCAACACCTAAACGGTGAGGGGGGAAGGAAGTTTGTGCAACGATCTAATTGCTGAAAAGATACAAATTCTGATTTCCCTCTTTGTGCATAGCATTTAGGGATCGTTTCATAATTAAATATAGGCGACTAGTAGCACGGAAGTTCCGATGCTAGTCCCTAAAGCAGCGCAGCACGTAACGATTAGTTAAAATTCATGAAAGGGCTATTTTCTGCACCTCACATGGCTGGTTTTTTTAAACATAAAATGGTTGTGCACAATTGTCATACACCGTGCATCAAGCATGCCACGTGGTATCTCTTGGAATGCATTGCAATTGATTGATAAACTTTGACCAACGCTGAGAGGACAGGAAACCTAAGCTGTAGGGTTAGACGGGTGCTTCCGTTGGGAAAAGTTTTGTGAGGCAAATCAAAATCTCTTAGAACACTGAATTATGAAAGAGTGGAGTTTGTGTGAATGTTATATGTGTTAGTGACGCATCTTGGGGCCAATCCCCGAGGTGTAGGAGAGTCGCAGTGGAGCCGCGGCAATCAGTCGAAAGGTGCTTCCCTATGTGTGTGTTATGAGGCATTATGCCTATATGTTATAGGGATCTCCCTTTGAGGAGAAGGGAAGGTGAACGTTGGACTACATATTGGATACAAACGCAAAATCATCATAAGCATTTAGTGCAAAGTGAGTTTTAGACACTCCTGGCCCACGAGGCTGTGTGGTGGGATTGTTTGTCGTATGCATGAGGTTTGGCTAGTGCCATAGCCAATGCCGGCCCATTTTAGGTCCCATCAGTGGTGCGTCTGCCGGGAGCTGCCTATAAGTGGTGGTTTTCGAATCTTGGTCTTATAAGGGACCTATTGACCTCTTAGCTTTATTATATAGTTGATAGCCGCCTTGAAGTGGTGGATGCTAAAATAGGTAGATTAAAGTTTCAGCCATGAGCATGATGATGAAACCAAGGAATCCCCGTAACCCTAAAGATGCCTTGTCCATTCTAAGTGGTTTAGTGGGATCTTTGGCTAGAAATGCGGCCGATTACTTTACCCTTTGCCCTGAAAGTGACACGACGCTGGAGTTTGGGTCACTATGGGGAAATATCCATGGAGTAATCATGAGAGATAGTCCATGGGAGCCAGAGGAAAGATTAGGGAGTAAAAGTTATGTTAGGATGGCATAGTCATTTGTGATCCTCAAAAGCGATAAGTCTTTGAAAGAAAAGACCATGATGCCATTATTCAAAGTAATATGTGCTTATGAGCAAGGGATACCTCCGATGCTAGGGCCTGATGCAATTGGGTTCCAAAGCACAATTTTGTAGATCCAGAAAGCATTGGACGATATCTACATATGTGGAAAACCCTTGTTAGAAAGGAAGGTTCTATTAGGACCTACCTCCGATTCTAGGGAAACAATAGCAAATGAGGATAGAATTACTAAAACACCAACATCAAGCGATGGAGTAGACTCCTTATTGTGTAGCACTGGACTTCCTAGACCACTCTGTGAGTTGGTAAAAAGGGATAGAAAGGATGAGATTAACCTTCCTACACCAGTAAAGGTGGAAATGGAAGAGGTTGGAGACCCCAAGACACTAGAGTTAGGTCATGAATATGAGGATTTTAATGGCCCAGTGCTGATCCCGAAGGAAAGGACTAAACGCCCTCCTCCTTATAAGGATCTCCCAGTGTTTCATGGGTTGGTTAATGAGGATCCGATGGTGCATTTATGAGAATCGGCCTAACTTTCCTTGCAAGTGGGTTCAATGATATTCATCGGATGCTCGTATTCTCAAGTACCCTAAAGGGAGAGGCTAGAAAATGGTACTGGAGCCTCCCAAGGGGGTCTATTAAATCCTTTGAGGAGTTGAGTGATCGATTTTTAGATGAAAATGAGAAGAAGGTGCCTATGACCCAAGTTTTAGGGCAGCTTATGCACATTAGGCAAGAGTCCTATCCTTCTGCTAAAGAATATTCTAGAGCCTTTGATGATATTCTGAGGCTTTGGCCAAGAAGAGCTATTGCATTTCCAAGTGATGTGCTATGTGAGCACTTTTTGAGTGGCTTAGAGATTAACATGCAAATCCAAGTGGGACTGTGGAATCCTAAGTCCTTAAGGGAAGCAAAGATGCATGCCATTGATTATGACGGACATATTCAGAGATGTTGGGAAAACTTTTGGAGTTTTTCCTGCTTAGTACAAGTGCATCCTAGCTTTCAACCATTTCTACAAGAAGACAGCTCACTCGTTGATACTAAGGCAGCCTATGAGAGGAACCTTGGTAGCCAAAATCTCCAAGCAGGAAATGGAAATAGTAGGGATAATATACCCCCTGGGGATAAAAAGATTCCAAGCCCAATAAGTCCCATCAAGGCTTGCAACACTTCCATGAGAGGTAGTTGTGATGGTGGAATTGATAGAACCATTAGGTCTACAAGCTTAGATGAGCATTTTATGAGTGGTTCTAGTTGTGCTCCTAGTAAGGCTCTTGAGAGACCTTTCCAATTTATAGATGAATCATGCTTTTGAGTAGATGCTATTCCTTTTAGTAAAAGCATGGTTCCTATGGCTAAGTAGTTGTTATAGAGTGGACAAAGGCAAGTAAAGACATCTTGTGTAGAGAAGATGTGGCATGCCGAAGGTCCACCTATACTGAATAGAAGCCATAAGGCTGTGAGGCCATCTGGTAATGATGATAAATCCACAGTGAGTCCATTGGACCAATGTGGGCAGATGAGGCAGTCTAAGAATATGAAAAGGAATATGAGATGGGTTTGGAGGCCCAAAACCCCTAAAAATACTGTTGGTGTGTTAGATGAAGGGTCAGGAAATGCATGTGGACATGCTTTGATGGATTCCCAAGAGGATACGACTAAAGGCCATAATGCGACACATGACAATAGGGACCGACGCCCTGAGATGCATCTATGTGATGAGTCTAGGCTTCAAGCTATGTCTAGTTTGGATCGTATCATTGACATATGTAATGGTCCAATTAGAGAAGAGTTGAATGATCATAAATCCATGATTCTCTCTGTAGGAGGAGTTACTGGAAAGTTGGGACAAATGATCTGTTTGAATGAAGACCAAGGGGATGAGATATATCAACCTAATGATGTCATTCATCCAGATCATAGTACCCAAGAAGAGATGGCCATTATTACTGAGATATCAATAGAAAGGCTTGGGCTAGTGAATCTACAAAGAGTGTAGATCAAGCTTTTAGCTTTCTCACATGAGTAGCATGAGGCTAGTTCTTCTATTTTATGCTATCCTGATTAGTTAGATAGGATGTGCTATATATGCCAAGGAGATCATATATTGCATGGATTAGAATGAACTATCCATTTTAGGCCAAGAGGGCTAGTTGTATGTTTAGTACGGGTACAATTAATGGTTTCTTGTTTTAGTTCTGTTCCAGATAGGTTCAAAGAAGCTCTTGGAAGGAGCCTTTGTCGTGTGGCAGTTGGCCCTATCCAGGTGATATGTCTCCTTTTACGAGTGCCTGTTCTTTCACGTTATATGTATCTGTGTACTTGAAGGGGGTTTTCTTTCTTGTTGGGGATCGGCAATCAAGGCATGAAGTCCCAAGTTTAGGTTACGAGTGCCTGTTCTTTCATGTTATATGTATCTGTGTACTTGAAGGGGGTTTTCTTTCTTGTTGGGGACCGGCAATCAAGGCATGAAGTCCCAGGTTTAGGTTAGGTATGTCTGGGGGAGGTCTGAGTAGTCATTGCCTCTTGCAAGACATTGCCAGGCATGTTAAGACCTGTTTTAGATGGCAATTCTAGTGACCCTGTTCTGCTGACCTGCTAGGGGGCCGTCCTAGGAGTTTCTACTTAGTTGTGAGGCAGTTAAAGAAGCCTACTAAGATAATGATGGAAAGAGACAAAACTAAAGATCTGAAAGACAATATATGAATATACGAAGGTGTGTAAAAAGGGGTTTTAGCCCTATAACAATAGAAAAGGAAAGAAAGAAAAATCTTTGAGCTGTTGTTTATCGCCTTGGGAAGGCGTGGTTGGTTCCTGGGGAGAAAAGAAGATCCGAGGCCGATGTCTTGTCTTCCTTGGGGTGACATCTTGCCATAAAAAGAAGAAAATAAAAGAAGGTTGGAGCAAAAATAAAAGTGAGCATTAGAAAAGGATTAAGTGTCGCCTTGCGAGGGCTTGGTAGGTTTTTGGGTACCGAGACAGGACCTGAGGTCGATGCCCTGTTCTCCTTGGGTCACTACGCTCAGCTCCCTTATTTTTACATGCCCGAGTATGGAAAATGAAAGCCTAAAAGAAGAAATGTGCTAAAAGATAATACCTTTTGATCAGGCTATAGGAGTTCTCGCCTAGTAGGAGCTCCTAGTTGAGTTGTCCTTAGTTAGGTAGGTAGTTCAGACCACCACTTAGGATGACCTCTTTGATAGTTCTTTTTAGTTTGGCTATGTTGGAGCTGTTGGTTAGTGACTAGCTTCGGGCCTTCTATTAGATTATGCTGGGCCTACTCCTCGTGGTTTTCATGCCTCGGTTTTGTCATGGGGTAGGATATGAGCTCTGATGTGTTTTCTTGTGTATTTTTTATATTAGCTTGATGCTCCTTTTTGTTGTTTATGTGCAGATCTCTTCATGGGATTCGATGGATTGAGTCGCCCTATCCCATGGTCGCCAATGACAGATGATTTTTAATGACGAGAAGTGCTTAAAAATAGCCAAAAATTACGAATTTTAGGGAAAAAATAGACTTCATCAAAGGCGGCGGTGGCAATCAGTACGATTTTAAGCGGCAAGTCTCTAAAGTGCTAGTGCTTATTTTCATGGAAATGAAACGGTGGCGGATGGTCGAGCTGGAGTTTTCCTAGATGAAAAACGACGTCAAGAATCCAACGCAAGTGTCAAATCTCCATTCCGAGGTCGTTTGATTCCCCATTTAATCCTTGTAAGGTTTGGGGTTGTGAAGAAGCTACTGGATCTAGAAGCCCGGAAGAGGGTGATGGGGCCTAGCTTTGTAGATTTCGATGCCACGAAACCACCCGTCCAGACGGATCTCGAATCCGATGTTGTTTGCCCCTCCAAAACTGAAAAATCCACTTGTTGCCGGAAGTGTGAAAGCAAGATGCATGAACTAGATAAGTTGATTAAGAGTTTAAAAGCTCTTAACAAAGAGCTTAGCAAGCAAATAGCCACGAAATGAAACGATGGGGAGGGGACATCAGTTTTTTGTGCCCTATTTTTCCCCCATCTTTCATGACTTTCTAATCAGGAGAATGGAGAGGAGCCCTCTTGGGTCTGAGATGCTTCTATCCTTTGCCCTCCATCGCCACAAATAGATGGAGGAATGATGCACTGAGTCAAGAGATAAAAAACCAGTCTTTCTCTCTCCTCCTTCTCTCTCCTGCATAGAGGCAATTCATGTGCAAGAAATCAAGAAGAAGAGGGGCTGAAGAATGCTTGTCCGGCTGTGATTGGATTGCTTCAAGATGAAGAGCAGGCTAAGGAAAGAGGTTCAGCACTAAAGAATGGTTGTTGGTTGGTCTGTGGGCTGCCCAGAATAATTATTAAAAAACCCGCAACATGCAAGACACGCGGTATGCTCCAATTTTATGAAGAAATTTGCTTGTTTTTGTTGTTTCATGGTCCAAATGTTGTTCATATGCAATGAATTTTTGTTTGAACCTTGTTTGCATCATGGTTGAGGGCTGTAACTATAGAAATGCAGAACCCGTAATGATTTAGAGTTGTTATATATTCTTTAAAACCCATAAAATATCATTTTTAATGAAAATGAGTGGTTTTTTCGATTTTGAGTTGTGAGAAAGGAGTGGAAATGGGATAAACTCAGAGAAAATATTAAGTTTCAATCAAAATAATAAGCCAATACAAATAAATCAGAAAATACCTATTTTTCATGAATAATAAATATGAACAATAGCAAAAAATAGAGAAAATTGGGATTTTCACGCTCAAAATATATGCAAAAATAAGATTTATGTATGTGAATGTCTAGCAAGGTTAAAGCATGAGGTTAAGCCTCATTTTGGCCTTTTCCTTTGTGTTATAGTACGTGTTTGTTGGTTTTTACATACAAAAATGATACAAAACAACCATTTACACCTATGCGCCACAGCAACACCTAAACGGTAAGGGGGGAAGGAAGTTTGTGCGACGATCTAATTACTGAAGAGATACAAATTCTGATTTTTCTCTTTGTGCATAGCATTTATGGATCGTTTCATAATTAAATATAGGCGACTAGTAGTAGGGAAGTTTCGGTGCTAGTCCCTAAAGCAACACAACATGTAACGATTAGTTAAAATTCATGAAAGGGTTGTTTTCCGCACCTCACATGATTGGTTTTTTAAACATAAAATGGTTGTGCACAATTTTCATACACCTTGCTGTCAAGATTGTGGGAGAGAAGGAAGGAGTCTCGCTTGAAGCTTTCTTGCTTGCACAATGGGGGAAGTCACACAAGGGTGGAGGCTGAAAACAGTTTTCCTCTTCTTAGTTGTGTAAGCCAAAAGAACTCGAGTACAAAGAAATAGAAGAACCCTATGTATGGGTCTCAAACCAAACTCAACTAACTAAGGTGGCATACTAACTGAGCCACGAACTAGAGTAGATAAGGATAGCTATCATGTAGCTATTATTCATCGGCGGTGTACCAACCGCGTCTGCAACTGACAAGTCGGTGACATAAGTACTCAACGGTCACCCTGGCGTATCACGAGTGGAGCTCGATATCTCAACACTCCCCCTCGAGCTCAATCCCAATTCCTGCACACCAAGCAGGTCTCTGAACTTGCGCAGCTTCTCTGCGCCCAATGCCTTCGTGAATATGTCAGCTACCTGATCCTCTGTGCTGACATAAACTAGATCAATAAGACCTAGTAAAACCCTCTCTCGCACATAGTGATAATGCACCTCAATGTGCTTTGTTCTAGCATGATAGACTGGGTTATTTGCCAAGTGTATACTACTCATGTTGTCACAATAAATGACAACTGGCCCATCTGTAGACTGATGCATATCATAAAGTAGCTTATGCAACCAAGCTACCTCACATGCAGCCATTGCTGCACCCCTGTACTCCGCCTCTGTGCTCGACAAGGCAACTGTAGGCTGTTTCTTGCTGCTCCAAGTGACTGCAGCACTCCCAAAAGAGAATACATATCCACTGGTAGATCGTCTATCAGAAATACTACCAGCCCAATCAGCATCAGTGTATCCATGCAACTGTATCTGAACCCCAGTCTCATAAAATAGTCCATACTGCAATGTGGACTTCACATACCTAAGTATGCGTCTAGCCGCATCCAAATGTGGTTTCCTTGGAGCCTGCATAAACTGACTTACCAATCCAACAGCATAGCTCAAATCTGGCCTGGTAATAGTCATATAAATCAAACTTCCTACTATGCGTCTGTACATAGTAGGGTCTTCTAGAAGCTCACCTGCAACTGTGCTTAGCTTCACATTCTGCTCCAAAGGAACTGAAATAGGCTTACAGCCTGTCATCCCATATTTGGACAGCATGTCCAATCCATACTGCCTCTGCAAGAGCTGTATCCCACTTGGTGATTTAATCACCTCAATGCCCAAGAAATAACGCAGCTCTCCCAAATCCTTCATCTCAAACTTCTGCTTCAATAGCATTTTCACATGAAGGATATCTTCATCACTGTCACCTGTCATAATCAAATCATCAACATAAATGACAAGTAGCATAATACCTTTCTCTGTTTTTCTCACATAAAGTGAGAAATCTGCCTTGGAAATCTGAAAGCCAATAGTGACAAGATACTGTCCTATCTTGTCAGACCATGCTCTAGGTGCTTGCTTCAAGCCATACAAGGCTTTCTTCAACCTGCAAACAAACTCAGGATGAACAGCATGCACATAACCTGGTGGCTGCTCCATATAGACCTCTTCTTGCAAATCACCATGCAAGAAGGCATTCTTTACATCCATCTGATGTAAAGACCATCCCTTTGATGCAGCCATAGCAATGACTGCTCTTACGGTTGCCATCCTTGCAACCGGACTGAATGTTTCTTCATAGTCGATGCCATATGTTTGTGCATACCCCTTGACTACTAACCTTGCCTTGTATCTGTTCACAGAACCATCTGCATTGTGCTTCACCTTATAAACCCACTTACAGCCAATTGAATTCTTACCTTTAGGCAAAGGTACCAATTCCCATGTAGCATTTGCTTCCAAGGCATCCATTTCTTCATCCATGGCTTTCTCCCATTTTTCTTTTCCCATGGCTTCCTCAAAAGAAGTGGGTTCTGGTTCCTGTATCACTTTAACCATATATGCATAGTGAATGGCTGTAAATCCATCATATTTCAGCCTATCCACAGGATACCTAACTCTGGTAGACCTGCGCAAAGTGGGTTCACTCCCAGGTGCTCTCAAAACATCCCTGGTCTTCCTTACTCCAGGTGTAACAATAGAAGGAATACCCAACTCATCATCAATGCTCTGTTCTGAGCCACTGGATTCACCATCCACATAAGAGTGACCTGCATTCACATCAAACATGGGCTGATCAACCTTCTCTTTTCCTTTTCGTGATACCTGCATACCACTATCTGCATTACTTTGAGAAGATTCTCCTGATCTCAATCTGCCTGTCCATGGTGAAGAATGTGAACCACTGCTAGAGGATGCTCCAGGTCCACTAATATTTTGTGACTGCTGCTGTGAATTCTGTGCAGCATTACCATTTTGTGCATCTACATCATCAATCACATTTACTGGTTTATACCAGCTACTCATCTCATCAAAAACAACATCTCTGCTCACTGTAAACTTGCGAGTAGAAGGGTTATAGCATCTATACCCTTTTTGCTGCAGAGAGTAACCAATAAAGATGCACTTCTCAGCTTTTGGATCCAACTTGGATCTCAACTCATCTGGCACATGTACATAGGCAATGCAACCAAAAATTTTCAAATGAGAAATATCTGGTTTCCTACCAGTATACCTCTCCTCTGGAGTCATTCCATGTATTGCTGCAGTGGGAGTCCTGTTCATTATATAGACTGTTGTAGCAACTGCTTCAGCCCAATAAAAATCTGGCAAGTCTTTTTCATTGAGCATGGCACGAGATACCTCTCCAATATGCCTGTTTTTCCTTTCTGCAATTCCATTTTGTTGTGGGGTATGACTGCATGAATATTGCTGCTTTATGCCATGCTCCTGCAGGAACCTTGCAAACTCATTTGAGAGGTACTCTCCCCCTCCATCTGACCTTAGGCGTTTTATCTGCATGCCTGTTTCTTTTTCAACCATCGCTTTAAGAGTTTTGAAATGCCCAAAAACTTCACTTTTCTTTTTCATAAAATACACCCAAACTTTTCTGCTATAGTCATCAATAAAACTGACAAAATAATGACAGCCTCCAAGAGATGCAGCTTTAGTAGTCCACACATCAGAGTGGATTAATTCCAATGGCTTCTTACTCTCTTGAACATGTCTAGGAAATGGTTTCCTTGCCTGTTTTCCAAATTGACAGGCTTCACATACCTTATGCATTTCTGCAACCTTGAACTTAGGCAATCCTGCAACAATGTTTTGGGCCTGCATTGTTTTAAGTCGCTGTATATTAACATGACCAATGCGTTTATGCCAGATATCAATATCTGCAACTACACCGGTCCCATGTGCAAACATTGCTGCACTCAATTCAGGCATGTCTGCATCCAATGTAAACATTCTGCCCTTCTTCTTTCCTTTTGCTATCAAGCGACCTTTATTTTTCATATCCTCAACAAAGCATCCATGAGGATTAAATCTAACCTGCAAGCCCTGCTCAACCATTTGACCAACAGAAACTAGATTCTTGGTGATATTCGGGACATGAAATACATCAGACAGGTATTTCTTTTTCCCATCCTGCATAGACAAGGGAATTTTTCCAATCTGCACAATAGGATGTGCAGTATCATCACCAGTCTCCACAAATCCTGGTTTTTCCATTTTCCTTTCATCCTCCATCCATTCTGCATGACCTGTCATGTGGTTTGATGCACCTGAGTCAACATACCATACGTCATTGCTTTCTTCTGCACTTGTCATAGAATTGTTCATGTGCTGCACCATGAACAAATGCTCATTTCTGTCATCACCCTGTCTGCTAGAAGATGCATAATTCCCTTGTTGCAGTTTTCCATTCATGATGTCATTCTGCTTTTTATAGCAGTCTTTAGCCATATGACCCATTTTACCACAGTAGTAGCATTCAACATTACTGTTTGCATTTTGGCCTCTTTGCCATCCACCACGACCTCTTTGGCTCCCCCTGCCTCTAGAGTTACCACGTCCTCCTCCATAGGACTGGTTTTCTTGAGTTTGCTGCATATTCTGATTTCTGCCACAGCCTCCAAATCGGCCTCCTCTACCTCTGCCTCTACCTCTTCCAGCATTTGAGTAGAAGACAGCTTCTTTTGAAGTTCCTCCTGAAGAAGATGCACCACCATTTCTTTGCTCCTCAGAAATTAGAAGAGCAATCAACTCCTCAAAATCAGGAAATCTTTCACGAACTGAAATGGATGTCCGAAACTGTGCATAATCCTTTCCTAGACCATTCAAGGTCACAGAAACTAAATCATCATCTTCCACTGGCGACCCAATGGAAGCAAGTGCATCTGCAATCTTCTTCACCTTCATGTGGTAGTCGTTGATGCTCATACTTTCTCTTTGCACATTATGCAACTCTTGCTTGAGCTGCATTTTCCTGGCTTGAGTATTTGTGCTGTACATTTTTGACAAAGTATCCCATGCCTCCTTTGGCGTACTTGCATCCTGAATATGCACAATCATAGAGTCTGAAATGCTGATAGACAGCCAATACATAACTTTCCTGGCTCTCTCATGCCATGCTTTGAATGCCTGCATTTGCTGTTGATTGGGAACATCAGGAAGAACTGGTTCTTCTTCATTTCCTGCAACAAATTCCCAATATCATTTTCCCATAAGGAAATTCGTCATTCTAAACTTCCATGCCTGGAAGTTGTTCTTGTCAAGCTTTTCAGTGACAATCTGTGAAAGAGAATCAGATGCCATTACAGAAGACTGCAAAAAATTCTGTCACTGCAAAAACCACAGCTTCACCCTCACAAGGGAAAATCTGCAAAACTGGCGAAAGTGGTATTTGACCACACAGTCACTTCCTAGTGACGATTTTGCATCAACAAGCAACAGGGATGATTCTGTAACTCCCAATGTCTCTGCGCACAAGCATACGATGCGATTTCTACAGTAACTTTTCACTGACCTGTAGAACAGTGGTTGCACAGCATAAAGCTGGGCCTTTTTCTGAGTGCGTGCAGAGGACTTCCGCCTCCAAAACAGGCCCCGAAATGGCCTCAAATCAAAAAAACAAGGTCGCCAAGAGCTAAAGCTCTTGCCCGCAGCATATACTGCCCTCTTGCTTCACCGCGAAGGGCGTCTCAACCTGAGACAATGCACTCTTGCAATTTCCGGTTGTGCTACCTGCAGAGATCTGCTCCCAAAACAGAAAATGAAAGCAACACTGCTCCTCTTACCAGAACACCGCGAGCTTGGCTTGCTTTCTTGAGCTCCTTACCACGAACAAGGCTCTGATACCATGTCAAGATTGTGGGAGAGAAGAAAGGAGTCTCGCTTGAAGCTTTCTTGCTTGCACAATGGGGGAAGTCACACAAGGGTGGAGGCTGAAAACAATTTTCCTCTTCTTAGTTGTGTAAGCCAAAAGAACTCGAGTACAAAGAAATAGAAGAACCCTATGTATGGGTCTCAAACCAAACTCAACTAACTAAGGTGGCATACTAACTGAGCCACGAACTAGAGTAGATAAGGATAGCTATCATGTAGCTATTATTCATCGGCGGTGTACCAACCGCGTCTGCAACTGACAAGTCGGTGACATAAGTACTCAACGGTCACCCTGGCGTATCACGAGTGGAGCTCGATATCTCAACACTTGCATCAAGCATGCCACGTGGTATTTCCTAGAATGCATTGCAATTGATTGATAAACTTTGATCAATGCTGAGAGGACAGGAAACCTAAGCTGTAGGGTTAGACGGGTGCTTCCGTTGGGGAAAGTTTTGTGAGGCAAATCAAAATCTCCTGGAACACTGAATTATGAAAGAGTGGAGTTTGTGCGAATGTTATATATGTTAGTGACGCATCTTGGGGCCAATCCCAGAGGTGAAAGAGAGTCGCAGTGGAGCCGCAGCAATCAGCCGCGAGAGGTGCTTCCCTATGTGTGTATTACGAGGCATTATGCCGATATGTTATGGGATCTCCCTCTAAGGAGAAGGGAAGGTGAACGTTGGACTACATATTGGTCGTCATAAGCATTTAGTACAAAGTGAGTTTTAGACGCTCCTGGCCTGCAAGGCCGTGTGGTGGAGTTGTCTGTTGTATGCATGAGGTCCGGCTAGTGCCATAGCTAGTGCCGACCCATTTTAGGTCCCATCATAAACGGTCAAGCGGTTGTAACTTATTCAAAAACAATAGAAGCCCTTCCGCCTTCGTATAAAAAACCACCCTCTCATAAAGAATGTAGTGCCTGAACTTTTTGGTCGCAAATACTATCGCAAGGCACAACTTCTCCATATAGGTGTAGTTAATTTCCGATATGCCCAACTTCCAACTAGAAAAAGCTATCGGATGGTACCACTTTTCCTCCCAAATTTGGGCCAAATAGTAGCTAATACTATACATAGTTGCTGCTGAAAATATATAGAACATTTCGCCCCTTTTTGATGCTTTTAAAACAGGTGCTTTGGCAAGCTCCTGCTTCACATCGTCAAAAGATACTTTGCAAGCATCACTTCATGAAGACAATTAAAGGACAATAGGTTCGTCAGAGGCAATGTTCTTTCTGCCAAGGCATTGATAAACCTCCTATAATAGCCTATTGATGATAGAAAGCTATGCACTTCCTTTGGAGTACGTGGCAGACTCATGGCGACTATGACCTTGATCTTTTCAGGATCAGTCGCAATCCCTACGGAACTGACCACATGGCCTAACAAGAGCCCATAAGGGACTCCGAAGACACACTTATGTGGGTTAAGAGGTATGCAAAATTGTCTGCAACGCTCAAAACACTTGCGCAAAATGATCAATTGTCTATCCCTTACGGTGGCTACCCCCAGATCGTGTAATATTTTCGTTTGAATAAAAATATTACTAGACCAACCTCCCGCACACCATAAATTCGTGAAAAGATTATCTCCATTTCCGGTAGTTGATTTATGACCGCACGCAAAGGAGTACTCCGCATCGGTCAACCGGGACCGAGGATCAAAATCCGCATCACCTACGGGGAAACATCCTCTTGGTAGGAGGCAAAAGGGGTAATGGATGGATATATGGGGTTTTAATTTCTTTATAAAAATTATTAGCCTTCTTCCCCCCAGCCGAAGGCCGTGTTGGAGGGAAGGGAGTGAGGCGCGGATGACTAAGCTCGCTGCTGGAGCTCGTACAAGGGGTGGACCCATGCAGGATACCGCGTGGGGGAGGGGAATCCCCCTCCCCTCACCTATAAAAGCCCTGTGCCATGGGCATAAGAGGGAGGGGGAAAGGCTACCGTGGAGAGCCGCGCCATTTTGCTGGCCATGAGAGAGGGTGAAGACGGACAAAAAGGAGGGAGTGCGGGCCGCCATCGTCGTGAGTAGAGGGAGCATGAAGAGGCTACCAGAGAAGGAGGAGAGAGGCCATGTAGCCTGTAGAAGACGTCCTAGAGGAGGGGAAGCTGAGTGCTACGTGGGAGGAGAAGGAAGTTGAGCCGTGGTGCTGTAGAAGGAGCCACCACCAATTCGTGAAGGGCCGCCACTTGTACCGGAGGCCGCTGCTGCCATCGTCGAGACGCCACCAGCTGTGCCGGCTGAATTCGCTGACGCCATCCCACTTGACGACTGCCATCAAGGCCTTCCAATCACCGTCATCCACGTAGCCATTATTCTCCCTCTTCCCATGTCTGCACGCTTTAGAAGCTTCATAGAAGCTTCTTTAGGAAGCTTCTAAGGGGGCTTCCCTAAGCCCCCTTCCCACCAATCACCCATAAGCCTCCTAGGCTCGGGATTTAAAGCCCCCTTCCCACTACATTTCCCCCATAACCCCATCCCTATCAACCTCCCCCCCCCCCCCCCCCCCAAGGTCTTTGTAGAGAACAAGAGGGTTCCTTAATGCCCTTTCACACAGATCCTCCATAAGTCCATTTTTCCCCTGGCTTTGAAGAGGAAGCCTATAAGGCCCTTTCTACCAAATCTCCCATAAGCCCCCTAGGGCCAGATTTAAAGTCTCCACTCCTGCAAGGTCCATCACAAGATCCCTTTCACGAACCCTCTCTTTTTTCGAAAGAAAGAAGGCCCAAACTCCGAATCCTAAGGCCTTCCATAAGCTCCAAATCCCATATACCCAAATCCCATAGGCCCAAGTCTCACAGGCCGGCCTTTTAAAGATCCGAAGTTCCATGAAGGTATCTCCTGCGTACGAGGGAGAAGGGCAAGATCTTGAGGCTGCATACCAAGGCGAGTAAATTTATAGACCGCGAAGGCAAACCGGAAGCCAAGACCACGCCTACAATGGCCCCTAAAAAGTCACAAGACGCGCCTGCGGTAGGATCTTCTCCTAGTATTTACGTGGATATTTCCCAGAGTCCACAAGTCCAGGTTTTATCTATTTGGATTCCACACAAAAGTATTGAGTTAGTCACGATAACTTCATGGATTAGGAAGCACTCATGCATGTTCAAATTCAACTAGTCAAGTTAAATGCAATTGGAAAATGAATTGGCTATTTGAACATTTACTAGAATTAGCTCAAGATATGAAAATTGATCATTGGTACGTTCAATGGAATGAATGAAAAGAACATAAGGTGTCTATGCATTTTTAGGACCTTACCAGTAAGTTTCCTTTTGTGCATTCAAAAGTGACGAGCCTAGGACAACTGTTGCCTCATTACAAGGTTGAAATTATTGAGGTACGCCTTTTACTAGGCATGGAAAGATTAATGGCATGTCACATTTTTAGATAAATCTTCTTGGTAATGATTCATTAAGGAAGTCATTATCACCCGTAGGAAATAGCAAAGCATGGAAATAATTCTAAGGGCTGCATTAAATAGGTTAACTCTAGCTTCAATTGGCATGAATCTCATTTAACTACGTGTAGTTAGGAAAGGATTGCATGTTGCACATTCATCGTACGTAAGAATTTCATTCATCAAGAGATGTAGTTAGGGAAAGGTTGCATGGTTCATTAAGCATGAAATCTTAAAAAGCTTAGAAAAAGAATTATGAGCATGATTCGTGAATGCAAGTCCTAGTAGGATCAATGGAAGTTATGCCGAAATTTAACATGCCTTTTGGCCTTAACAAGAAAAGTTAGGGATTGTGAATCTAGTCGTACGTAGAAGCAATGAATCGTGTGCTTACGTAAATTGTGACAAAATGCAACTAGTTTTCCCCTTTTAGATCAAGTAAACATCTCTAGGAATGGTTCGTCCTTATCGCAAGACAAGTAAACTCGAATACCTAAATCACTTAAACCGCAAAGTATTCGCATAGGATGGTCCAATCGATACAATAAATACTCCAAGTGCTAACTAGGGTTTAGCACGTTAAGGACTTGACCTAGTTTCACACTTGTTGCCAAGTCGAAACCCTCATACCCAAAGGTCCTACCCACATTCACGGAATGTAGGGACAATTGGACGGGCTTGCAAGAAACGATCTAAGGTTTCTACCCTAAGGGTCACTCGTTCAAATGATGAAACTCGGATTGAGTTGGAATTCCTAGGACCGTGGTCGGCCTAGTGTAATTAGGAATGGGTTGGGTAAGAAGACACCCTAAACCCTGCTTCTCGTCTGGAGATAATTCCATGACCAAAAAACGCCGTTCAATGGGTGAAATGATCCCATGGAATAGATGCGACACTTGTGCAATAAGTTGCAACGTCACATAGACTTGTGGTTTGTTCACAAGAGAGTTTTGCCATTTCTTGAAATGAGGTTGGCAAGTTCTTGCCCAAGTTTAACTTGCAAAAGGATGAGTAGTCATCCTGTTATATCACATTTCTTGGGAAAAATTGCCAAGTAAAGGGAAGTTAGGTATTTGCTTGGAAGCAAATGATCAATTTGACAGTTGGCCAAATAAACGACCACTGGAATTGATTGTGCTTGTAACAGTTTAGAAAGCACTGTTTGCATTGTTTGCTCAAAGAACTGAAGGATGAAATGATATCTAATGCTTCAGGTTGAAGGCTTGAAGGGAGAGGCAGCTTCAGTTACCCCCGACTGCCTGCCTGACCCTAACCAAGGGGGTTGTTGACCGCGCCGGAAACGTGGACCGAACCCGCCGCGAGAGGTCTTTCCGTTGAGCTCTACTTGGAGCAGGAGGATGCTTGGGTGCCAGGGGGGCTCTGGCCGTAAATCCCTCGCCTTCCGGGTCCTGCACAAGAGGCTAACGTGACTCGAGATTGGATCTCGAGGCCCGCATACTAGTTTACGGGCGGAAGCTTGGAATAGTGATCCCTGTGGATTACTGGATAGCCTTCGGGTGGATTATGGACAAGCCTACGGGCGAAACTCCTTGTATTTCAAAGATAAAATGATGAAATGATAATAAAGAATTTGTCTGATATTGTTTTTCTATGTCACGTGATAAGATTATGTGAAGGAACCAGTGCTTAACAGGAGTAATTAAAGAAGCTGATTGTTATATGTCAAATTAATGTGTTAGATAATTACATAACTAAAACAAACTGAGGAAAGTGCGGAGGATGGGCCATGGGTCCATCCTACGGTTGGGTGGTCCCAGTTAGCCAGGAACTTTTCTCAAAAATCTCGAAGAACAGCGGGATGATCATCATTATCAAAACGAATAATGAGAGCGATGACCTAGAGTTACGTCTTACCCGATTTACGCTGTTTTAGGGGAACGGAATGGGACTATGCCTTATGGCAGAGAGGTTGAGCCTTGCATCCCTCTCGTTTCCCATTCTCCTTGAACCAAGTGCAGCGTGAATCCGCTTCGGACCTGGCGTTTCTGCGTAAAGTAGTTCGCTCGCGTCTGACGCTAGTTGCTGTTAGCTAATGACCAAACAGGAAAACCCTAATTCCGGTCGATCCTAAGTGGGAAACGGCCAGGATACTTCCGCTATGTGGCAGACGCGGGAAGACCTAGATTGCAAAACCCGTAACATTCCATGGGAGTGCCGGGCGGAGTTTTCTAGACATCCTTTTCGATGGACTGCTAAGATGTGCCCTGGATGATTCTAGTGGACACGTTACAGATCGTCAATGAATACTTTCAACTCCTTTGGGAGATGTCACCAAAGGTCTTGTCGGCTGTTCTTTGCCACGAACCAGGTGCATTACACAACCCAAATGCCATCACATGGTACGCAAAGGTACCAAAGACTGTAATAAATGTCATTTTTAGCTTTTCTTGCTCAGCGATCACCATTTGGTTATACCCTGTAAAGCAGTCCATAAACGAATAGATTTCCCTACCCACTAGTTGATCCAAAATTTGGTCAATAAATGACAACGGGTACTAATCTTTAACAGTCTACTTATTCAGCTCTCTAAAGTCTACACAAAGATGGATTTGATTATTCTTCTTCTTCCTGTTCACAATTGGTGAGCACCACTTAGTATGCTGAACAGGGATGATCAAACCCACTTTCCACAACTTCTGTAGTTCCTCGTACAACCCGTTCCTTAATTCAAAAGGCATATGCCTTACTTTCTGACGTATAGGGCGAGTACCTTCCTTTACAGGAATAGTATGTACAGCTAGACTGGGAGGAATACCCCGAAGTTCATCATAGCTCCAAGCAAAGATATTGCAGAACTCTCGAATCAAGGATACATAATCCTCTCTTTCTTCCGAATTGAGCATGGACCCTAATTTAATTGGCCGCGAATCATTTAGCGTACCAAGATCTAGCTCAATAACATCCGCATCTCTTATTCGATCATGAGGCTCTATCGGCTCATTCAAGGTTATCTTATAAATATCCTCTGTAGTGGACCCTTCCTTAGATCCATCGCTCGATGACGTCTCACTACGAGATGGATCATCTACTGTTTCCAGTTCGGTGGAGGATAGTGGAGCTCTCTTACTCTGAGGAGACTCAGGGTAAGCATCCACTATTACACGATGGGCACCTCGACCTAGAATCACTCGACCAACGGGTATATCGACTTGATAGTCTGTCCGTAAAATCCATGGCCTACCTAGCAAAACTCGATAGCTAGGACGTCTTGCAAACCTTATCACCCTAAAGTCCAGATAGTATTCCACGCTCGCAACTGTAACGTGGACCTTAGTAATGCAGCCTTCGGGTTGTCTTAGACTATCATTAGCCATCCTAAGAAGTGTGGAGCCATCTTTTTGGATCTCTAGACCTAATCTCTCCATCAAGTCTGAACTTATGATATTGATAGAGGATCCAGTGTCCACAATAATGTGCTCCACTAATATTCCATCCACATATGCTGGAATCCTAGGGCAATGCTTTTTAGCATGATTGAACCAATCTTCCCCCACTCTAGCTATGCCCAAAGGTTCTACTATATACCCTATACGCAGGATTTTCTTGAATTCCTTGCATACTCTTGGAGAAAGTTTAATCAATTGTAGGAGATTCATGTCTAGTTTGACTTCGCATAGGAAACTTGCTAGATCAAAATCATGATAATTAGACAAAGTTCTATTCTCGTGCCAAACCATTCTCTCCTTTGATCTTTCAATCGGCTTTGGTGCCTCTTTTTTAGCCTTTACCTTCTTTCTTGGCAATCCTTTATCCTCCTCGGGATCGGCTTTACTACCAAAAGGTCTTAACGGTCCACCTTCCATATCAAGATTCAGGACTCGCTTTTCCCTAGCATCTTGCTTAGGGCTTCCCTCGACAGGTTTTACAATTCCCTTGTCACCCTCTTTAATCTTTTGACCTCTTGTTACGGCTCGTAGATTAGAAGTTTCAGCATCATTGACACGTACAGCCTCAATAAGGCTAACTCCACTACCATGAGGTAACTCTACGACAGCCTTTCCTCTTTGCAATATTTGCCTTGGTCCATCGTCTTGTTGGAGATTATTCCCTTGTGCGCGATGGTTAACTAGACCTGGTTGTTTACTCCCTTGTTGGAGAGAACTAATCTTACTCTAATAGGTGGCGGCTAAGTGGCCAGACTTTCCGCAAATATCACATTTGAATGTTGGCCACCACACCACTTACAGCTGAATCTTGAGGGGCCGCCCTCTTTAGGGCATTGGCTCCCTATCAAATTCTGTTGCTTCTTAAGGAAACGGACATCCACAACTATTTGTTAATACTGTTCAGAGATCATATCAGTGTAGTGTTTCATCGTGTCCTTAACTTCACCAAGGACATTAAAAGCACTCGACTCATAGCCGCAATCGTCAGTCTGTCGTCCCATGGGCCTAACCACTTGATTAGGAATCGGCCGCTGACCAACTGGGACAACATTAGGATTCATTGTTTGGTTTCCACCACTATTTAGCGAGGTTGCCTGACTAGCCATAGGCATAGTCATGCAAGGAGAGGCTAGTAACATAGACAGATTCAACATAATATTCCCTCTGCCACTCGTATTTAACATGGGGTCACCATTCTAATTTATCCTTGCTACATAAGTCGCTTGCAAGCATGACTCTACTCCTTCTGCTTGGGTAATGGCAGTGTCAATATTGGCCAAAGCAACACTACTCAACTGCACCTGGATATTAAAATCCAATCCATGTAGGAAATATTGCAAATGTGCAGCCGCTGGAATGGGAATATAAGCGTTAAGTTTGCGAAGAACTTGCTTTAGTTTCTTGGTATATGCTTGGACATTCTCATTTGGCTCTTGGCGTGTTACATTCAGAACACGCAACCAATATTGTCCACCCTTCTCAGGGGCAAACTCTCTATGGAAAGCGGTAAAGAATTGGGCACTGCTAGCTATGGTTCCAGCTTCTAGACCGTGATACTACACTGCCGCTCTTCCTTTTAACCTCATGTTGAAGAACACCATTAGGTGTCCTTCATCTTGGATTCGATAGTTGAACATGAGCGTTTGAAACTCCTTAATGTGGAGTTCTCCATCTTCTTCTGCCAACCCATGGAAAACGGGCAACGGTTCTCCTAATGATGCCGGTAAATCCGGTGTACCTATTGGAATTGCGATAGGTTGTGCCATGGCTACAACCGGATTGACAATAGGAGTTTGTGTAGGAAACACTACACCCCCACTTGTTGTGGGTTGATTAACTGGAAATAGGGAAGTACCAAGACTTTCCACCCCTTTTTCCCAACTCAAAACCGAAAAAAACCACCAATTTCCATTAAAAATGCCATTTTGCGGGTTTTAAAGAATTAATAGTAGCTCTAAATCATTGAGGTTCTGCATTTTTGTAATTCCAGCCCTCAAACATGATGCAAACAAGGTTCAAACAAAAGGTCATTGCATATGAACAACATTTGGACCATGAAACAACAAAAACAATCAAATTTCTTTATAAAATTGGAGCATACCGCGTGTCTTGCCTCCTCTTCATCTTGAAGCAATTCGATCACAGCCGGACAAGCATTCTTCAGCCCCTCTTCTTCTTGATTTCTTGTACATGAATAGGCTCTATGCAAGAGAGAGAGGGAGGAGAGAGAAATACTGGTTTTTGATCTCCTGACTCAGTGTATCATTTCTTGATCCGTTTGTGGCGATGGAGCGCGGAGGATAGAAGCATCTCAGGCCCAGAAAGGCTCCTCTCCATTCTCCTGATCAGAAAATGCATGAAAGAGGGGGAAAAAATGGGGCGCAAAAGATTGAAGCCCCCCTCCCCCCATCGTTTCATTTTGTGAGTATTTTTGCTCTTTAATTAGAGCTTTAAGCTAAACACCCCAAATATCTAGTTCATGCATTTTGCTTTCACACTTCCGGCAAGTGGCTTTTTTGTTTTTGGAGGGGCAAACGACATCGGATTCAAGATCCGTCTGGACGGGTGGTTCCGTGACATCGAAATATACTGGGCCCGGTCACACTCTTCTTGGCTTCCAAATCCAGTAGCTTCACAACCCCAAACCTTGCGGGGATTAAATAGGGGATCAAACGACCTCGGAATTGAGATCTGACACTTGCATTGGATTCTTGACGTCATTTTGCATCTATAAAAACTCCAGCTCACCGTTTGATTTCCATGAAAATAAGCACCAGCGCTTTAGGGACTTGCTGCTTAAAATTGTACTGATTGCCACCGTCGCCTTCGACGAAGTCTATTTTTCCCCGGATATTCGTAATTTTTGGCTATTTTTAAGCACTTCTCGGTATCAAAAATCATCTGTTAGTATATCTCCTTAATGAGTAGTTTAGCAATATATCTGAAGCCTTATAATTTGTCTTTACTAGGATGAGATGCACAACCTTGGTAAGCATATCTACTACAACCATAATGGAGTTGTATCCACCTAGTACTAGAGGTAACCCAACAACAAAGTCCATGTTGATAAATTCCCACTTCATCTTAGGAATGTTGAGGGGTTGTAGCTTTCCAGGCATCTTCACATGCTCTACCTTGATCGGTTGATAAGACATACATTCTGTGACATATTTGAGTATATCTCCCTTAAGTATTTCCCAATGATAGCTCTTCTTGACCATGTTAAGAGACTTGGCATATCTTGGATGACCAAAGAAAGGGGAATCATGTGCTTCCCAGAGTATCCGTTGTTTATGTCTTTGACTCGAAGGAATACATAGTCTTGTCCTGAAGTAGGCTAGGCCTTCATGCACAGAGTACTCTTGGTATTTAACTTTGAGTTTGGGATGTTGGTCCTTTTCTAGGATCTCCTTTATCATTTTCTGATATTGTAGGTCATGTTTAGAGTCCTCCCTAGCCAATTCAAGGATAGGATTGCCTAGCATTGACACCATGGTGGCTAGTAATCCCCGGCCGTCGAAGGTTCCTCCATAATGAGAGAGTTGAGGAACGCTTTACGACTTAAGGCATCAAGGATCACATTTTCCTTGCCAGGTCTATATTTGATCTCAAATTCATACTCTTATAGCACCTCAATCCAACAGCGTTGCCTCATGTTGAGGTCAGCCTGGGTGAAGATCCATTTGAGGCTCTTGTGGTCCGTGACCAAGGAGAAATTGTTGTTGAGCAAGTAGTGCCTCTACAGTTTGAGGGCATGAATGATAGCCAATAGTTCCAAGTCATGGGTAGCATAATTTTTCTCATGGGTTTTTAACTTCCTCAAGGAATATGCCATGGGATGACGTTCTTGCATTAGTATAGAGCCTAGTGCAAGTGAGCTGGAATCTGTAACAACTTCAAACTCCTTGCTCAAGTTTGGGAGCTTCAAAATCGGTGCTATCACTTATCTATGTTTGAGTTGGTCGAAGCTTGCTTGTTCAGTGGTTGTCCACACTATGGCGTAGATTTGTGAGGGATGCCGCAACTAAGGCGTAATCTTTGATGAAGATTCTATACCATCGTTGTAGAAGGGTTTTCGAAAGAAATGTCGCGACCACAAAGGTCCTTGAGAAATTCCAAGACAGAAGATCAAGCGAAGCAAATAATCAAGACAAATATTATGCCAAGTAACAATTGTATTATTGCCAAGATGTTTGCAAAAATACAAGACGAAATCGAATCCAAACAGCCCACTGGGTTTAGGCTGCCCGATCTCAAGTTGAAAATTCAACTCTCAAGCTCGTATCTCAAGCTCAAGAATTACTCTAAATGCCTAGGGTTTGGACTATCATACCTTGTTCATATTTATATATTACATTGGTCTTCAATCTGTCCTGCTCTTGAGAGATCATAAACTCAAGCTTTTCATGCTTTTTGCCTTGCTTTTTGCTTTTCAACACGTGTTTTCAGCTCTGTGATTCTCTTTGTTCTGCTTTTGCTTTCAGAAGACTCCATTTTTGCTTATAATCAGTCCATTGTGTTTATGAGCACTTAGCTTTTAAAGCATTGCTCTCTGTTTTGCATTATCTATTGTCGTCGTTCCAGTCCAAAAACATGCCCTTTCAAAAAAAATCTAGTATATCTGATAATGAAGGTGCTTTTCTAAAAGCCATTTCTATCACAAAGCTTCAAAAGCTTATAGATCTGCAATATCCTTTTGCAGTTCGTACCAAAAATCTGTAAGCTTATTATACAAAGCTTGTAAGTAGCTTATGCTTTTTTATTATCCTGCATTGCGCCTGCATCGCTGCCTCCATCATTGCGAAATTTTCGGCCCTGGTTTGACGTTTATTCGTGTAGAAAAATGCTTTTAAATCAAAGCAGAAGGTTTCTATATCCTTCTAAGAAGCTTCTTAGTTAATCATTGGAAATGATTAAGTCATCTCTTTTCATACCTTCATACTTGAACTCATTTCAGTTAGTGGCCTTTCACACCTTCAAGGCTTCTCAAGCTCGATTTTAACTCTTGGCTTCTTGTATTTCTTCTTATCTTAGATCCGGGATTTCTTGTACTGCTTTGAGAGCTTCATCAATCTTCATTGGCATCGGTTTTTATGTTTTTTTAAAAATAACACGCACACACACACAAGCATTCATTCACATACATGCAAAGATAAATGCACGCAATCAATGTTATTTACAATGGAATGAAGAGGTCTAGTCACACACACAAGTTTAAAATGGAGACAGAAACACTTTTTTTCGAGGAAACAAACTACAAGATAAGGTTTATACGTAGAAAAACATGCAAGACACACATTACAGCTAATGCATGGGTTAAGACATTCATGGAAAACAAACAGGCTAGGCTAATGCACGAAACACAAATGACACACACACACAAACTTTTGGTGGATTTTCACACTTTGGATGCGCAACAGTACGACATCGCGTTAGACCAAGAAAGCTACGCACTTCCTTAATAGTGGTTGGTGGGGGCCATTATTGTAAATCTTTAACCTTTGCAGGATTCGCGGAGATTCCCTCTTCTTATACAATGAAGCCTAGATACTCAATTTGACATTTGAGGAAGGCACACTTCTTCTTTTTGACATAAAGCTTGTGCGTTGAGAGCTAGATTTTAGGACCCGATTGGGACCCGTTCTTGGAGTGTTGGAGCCCGTTTTGGAGTCGAAAAGTGCCCAAGAGGCGTTAAAGAGCCAATTTTCATGAAAAATCAAACGGTGGCCGATGGCCGAGCTAGAGTTTTTCTAGATGCATTTCGAATCAGGAATCCAACACAAGTCTCGGTTCATCAATCAGAGGTCGTTTGACCCCCCATTTAATCCCTACAAGGTTCGTTATTACAAAGCAGCTACCGGATCGAGAAACCGTAAAGTGCATGGGAGAGGCCAAGTTGATGGAATTCGATGACACGAAGCCTCCTATCCAATCGGATTGCAAATCAGAGTTCGTTTGCCCTCTCAAAACCAAAATATCCACTTGCGGGACAGTGTGAATACAAAAAGATGAACCGGTTATTTTAATGTTTTAAACTGAAACTAATGCAAAAACTGTCGAACAGAGAGAAGCGTCAATGCACCTCCTCATTTTTACTCGATGCCTCTTCAATTCAAACCTAGTTGGAGAGAGAGAGGGAGATTGTCGATCAGGGCAGGGAGAGGAACAAGATGGCTGCAAGATTTCCCATTTTAATGGAGGATTTAAAAATCTCATTTTTTAATCTTTCTCTCTCCTCGCTCTCTCTCCCCTTAAGGGGCAGTTCATGCAGATGAAGAAGAATGAAGATCGATTGAAGGATACTTGTCCGGCACGAACCGGATTGCTCCAAGATCAAGAGGAGGTTGAGGGGAGATGTTTAGCATTGAAGATTTGCTATTGGATGGTCCATTGGCAACCTAGAAAAATAATAATAATAACCTGCAACACACAAATAAGCGGATATGCACTATTTTGACAAAGAAAATTTACTTTTTGTTGATGTTTGATGGTTGAAATGGAATTCATATGGAAAAAAAAAAATTTGGAGCTTGTTTGCATTATGATTGAGGGCTATGCATAAAAGAAATGCAGATCCATTGTGATAAATAGTCGCAATAATTAAATTATGGCCCGAAAAGTGCATTTTTAGTGTAGAAATGAAGGTTTTATTGGTTTCGGGTGGGGAAAAGAGATATGCATGGGATAAAATTCTGAGACTAAACATATTTCAACTGTCATAGTCAGCCACTAATAATAAATTAGAAAAAAATCTCTTTTTATGCATAAATAAATAGAGAAATATAGCTAAAAATAGAAAAAAATAGGATTTTTGCGTTATAAAAATCTAGAAAATTATGATTCATGGTTGTAGCTGTAAAACAAAGCTGAGGCATGAGGTTTGGTTTCAGTTAGGCTTTGTTTATGTGTTATAGTTCATGTTTTCTCCATTTTATTTGAAAAATACTTATAAAATAATACCCTACACCTATGCAACGCAGCATAACCTAAATGTTAGAGGTAAAGGGTGAGGTTAAGAGATAAAGAGGACTGAGAGGGTTTGAATTTTTGAAACATTTGATTGTGTATTCCATTTAGAATTGCGATAATACCATTATTAGTGTGCTAAGTTGTGCATAAAATGGGGTTCGTTCAAGGATGGAAAACCTTGGCTTTCCCTATACAAAACTTATTGATGGATTTAGTTAGTTATGTAGTGCATGAGTCCGCTACAGAAGATAATTTAGGTGATGAGAAGAGTAACCAGTTAGTGGTTATCCCATCCTCTAATGCAATGGCATGGGCACAGGTTCGCCTTGGTGTGGTCTCTACCCAAGAGAAATCATATATAACCATCCATCAACCTAGAGGGCATGGAACAAGTATGTTGGAAGCTATGGCAGTCATGGCATCAACAAGTGATTATGCTAAAGCCGTAGTGCCATGGGAAAAGCTCGACATACAGTGTAGTGCAGTTATGGATGAAACATCCCATGTGGTGGGGCATCATGCCAAAATTTAAGGTATCATAAGGATGCTAGAAGCCCTAGCTATAAAGGGAAAACGATTACTTAAAAGACATAGTCCCTAGGTCCTAAGTGCTAAGGATAAGTTTGCCTTTGATGAGGGGCAGAAGCTCCTAGATAAAGCCATCAGTGGTGCCTTTTCCTGAGAGTGAGAGAGCGCTTTATCCTCTATTGAAGTAGAAACAGTAGATGATGCATCTAGTAGTGAGACGTCATCGAGCGATGGATCTAAACAAGGGTCCACTACAGAGAACATTTATCAGATAACATTGAATGAGCCGATAGAGCCTCAAGATCAAATAAGAGATATAGACGTTATTGAGTTGGACCTTGGTACGCCTAATGATTCGTGGCCAATTAAATTAGATTCCATGCTCGGTTCGGAAGAGAGAGAGGACTATGTCCCCTGATTCAAGAGTTTTGTGACATTTTCACTTGGAGTTATGATGAACTTAGGGGCATTCCCCCTAGTTTGACTGTGCATACTATTCCTGTAAAGGAAGGTACCCACCCTGTACGTCAAAAAGTAAGGCGTATGCCTTTTGAATTAGGCGACGGGTTGTTTAAGGAGCTTCAGAAGTTGCGAAAAGCGGGTTTGATATTTCCTATTTAGCATACTGAATGGTGTTCACTAGTTGTGATTAGAAAGAAAAATAATAATCAAATCCGGCTTTGTGCAGTCTTTAGAGAGCTAAATAAGCAAACAATCAAGGACTACTACCTGTTGCCCTTTATTGACCAAATTTTGGATCAATTAGCAGGTAGGGAAGTATATTCGTTCATGGATTTCTTCGCGGGGTATAATCAAATGGAAATTGCTGAGCAATACAAGGTTAAACCGACATTTATTACTATCTTTGGTACCTTTGCATACCATGTGATGGCATTTGGTTTATGTAATGCACCTGGTTCATGGCAAAGAACAGTCGACAGGACCTTTGGTGACATCTCCCTAGGGGAGTTGAAAGTATTCATTGATGACCTGGGGGTAGCCACCACAAGAGAAAGATAGTTGGTTATTTTGTGAAAGTGATTTGAGCGTTGCAGATAATTTTGCATAGCTCTCAACCCACAAAAGTGCGTCTTTGGAGTGCCTTATGGGCTATTGTTAGGCCATGTGGTCAGTTCAATGGGGATCGTGACCGACCCTGAAAAGATCAAGGTCATAGTCATTATGAGTCCACCATGTACTCCAAAGGAAGTGCATAGCTTTCTATCATTGGTAGGATATTATCGGAGGTTTATCAATGCCTTGGTAGAAAGAGTGTTGCCATTAAAAAACCTATTGTCCTTTAACTATCAGTTTACATGGAGTAATGCCTATAAAGTATCTTTTGACGATGTGAAGCAAGAGCTTGCCAAAGCATTTGTTTTAAAAGCACCTAAAAGGGGCAAAATATTCTATATATTTTCAGCTTGCCACTATGTATAGTATTAGCTGTTTGGCCCAATTTCAACCACTGGAAGACATGTTTTAGAAGGAATTCCTAGTGACCCTGTTCTGCTGACTTGCTAGGCGGCCGTTCTAGGAGTTCCTGTTAGTGTGAGGCAGTTACAAAAGCCTGCCAGAAAAAAATGATGATACAAAGAAGAAAAATCCTGAATAGCTAAATAATAAAAATATATAGAGGTGTGTAAAAAGGGGTTCTAACCCCTATAAAAATAGAAAAGGAAAGAAAGAAAAATCCTTGAGTAGTTGTTCATTGCCTTACAAAGGCCTGGTAGGTTCCTGGGGACTAGATAGGACCTGGTGCCAATGCCTTCTCTTCCTAGGGGTGGCAACTAGATGAAAAGCAAAGGAAATAAAAGAAGGTTGGAGCGAAAATAAAAGTGAGCATTAGAAAAGGATTACATGTCGCCTTGCGAGGGCTTGGTAGGTTCTTGGATACTGAAACAAAACCTAATGCCGATGCCTTGTTCTCCTTGGGTCACTACACTTAGCTCCCTCCTTTTTACATGCCCACATATGGACAATCAGAAGCTAAAAGAAAAATTTGCTAAAGTACAATATTTCTTAATCAGGCTATAGGAGTCCTCGCCTAGGAGGAGCTCCTGATTGAGTTGTCCTCAGTTAGAAAGGTAGTTCAGACCATCACTGAGGATGACTTCTTTGATAGTTCTTTGTAGCTTGGCCATGTTGGAGCAGCACATTAGTGACTAGCTTTAGGCTTTTCAATCAGATTATGCTAGGCCTACTCCTCGTGGATTTCATGCCTTGGTTTTGTCAAGGGGTAGGGTGAAACTTGTGACGTCTGTTTGAGTATCTCTTTTGTATCAATTTGATGCTCTTTGTGGTTGTGTTTATGTTCAGATCTGTTCGTGGGATTTGACACGCTAAGTCGCCCTATCCTTGTGGTTGCCAATGAGAGATAAATTTTAGGACACGATTTGGACCCATTCTTGGAGTGTTGGAGCTTGTTTTGGAGCTGAAAAGTGCTTGAGAGGTGTTAAAGAGCCGATTTTCATGAAAAATCAAACGGTGGTGGATGGCCAAAGCTAGAGTTTTCGTAGATGTATTTCGACATCAGGAATCCAACACAAGTCTCAGTTCGTCAATCGGAGGTCATTTGACCCCCCATTTAATCCCTGCAAGGTTCGCGTTATAAAAGAGCTACCGGATTAGGAAGTTGTAAAAGTGCGTGGGAGAGGCCAGGTTAATGGAGTTCAACACCACGAAGTTGCCTGTCCAATCACATTGCAAATCAGAGTTCGTTTGCGCCCTCAAAACTGAAATATCCACTTGCAGGATAGTGTGAACACAAAAAGATGAGCCGGTTATTTTAACCTTTTAAACCTTAGGCTTAATAAAAGCCTTGAAACTAATGCAAAAACTGTTGCGTCAATGTGCCTCCTCATTTTTGCTTGATGCCTCTCCGATTCAAACGCGTTGGGAGAGAGAGGGAGATTCTCGATCTGGGCAGGGAGAGGAACAAGATGGCTGCAAGCTTTCCCGTTTTAATGGAGGATTTAAAAATCTCATTTTTTAGTCTTTCTCTCTTCTCCCTTTCTCTCCCCTTAAGGGGTAGTTCATGCACATGAACAAGAATGAAGATCAGTTGAAGGATGCTTGTCCAGCACGAATCCGATTGCTCCAACATCAAGAGGAGGCTAAGGAGAGATGTTCAGCATTGAAGATTTGCTGTTGTATGGTCCATTAGCAACCTGAAAAAATAATAAAAAAACCCGCAACACGCAAATAAGCAGTATGCACTATTTTTACAAATGAAAATTTTTTTTTTTGTTTATGTTTGATGGGGTTGAAATGGAATTCATATGAAAAAAAAAAAGATCTTACTTGCATTATGATTGAGGGCTATGTATAAAAGAAATGTAGAGCCATAATGATAAATAGTCGCAAGAATTAAAATATGGCCCAGAAAGCGCATTTTAATGTAAAAATGAAGGTTTTATTGGTTTTCGGGTGGGGAAAAGATATGTGCATGGGATAAAACTCTAAGAAAAAATATTTTAGCTGTCATAATTAGTCACTAATTAAAAATCAGAAAATAATCTATTTTTATGCATAAATAAATAGAGAAAAATAACTAAAAATAGGATAAAATAGGATTTTCGCGTTATAAATATCTAGAAAATTATGATTCGTGGTTGTGGCTATAAAAAAAGCTAAGACATGAGGTTTGGCTTCAGTTAGGCTTTTTTTATGCACTATAGTTCATGTTTTCTCCATTTTATGCAAAAAATACTTACAAAATAATACCCTACACCTATGCAACACAGCATAACCTAAACGTTACAGGAAAAGGGTGAGGTTAAGAAATAAAGAGGACTAAGAGGGTTTGAATTTTTGAAACATTTTATTGTGTATTCCATTTAGAATTGCGATGATACCATTAGTAGTGTGCTAAGTTGCGCATAAAATGGGGTTCGTTCAAGGATGGAAAACCTTGGCTTTCCCTATACAAAACTTACTGATGGATTTAGTTAGTTATGTAGTGCATGAGTCCACTATAGAAGATAATTTAGGTGATGAGAAGAGTAACCAGTTAGTGGTTACTCCATCCTCTAATGCAATGGTATGGGCGGAGGTTCGCCTTGGTGTGGTCTCTACCCAAGAGAAATCATGTATAACCATCCATCAACCTAGAGGGCATGGAACAAGTATGTTGGAAGCTATGGTGGTCATGGCATCAACAAGTGATTATGCTAAAGCTGTAGTGCCATGGGAAAAGCTCGACATACAGTGCAGTGCAGTTATGGTGAAACATCCCATGTGGTGGGGCATCATGCCAAAATTTAAGGTATCACAAGGATGCTAGAATCCCTAGTTATAAAGGGAAAATGGTTACTTAAAAGGCACAGTCCCCAGGTCCTAAGTGCTAAGGATAAGTTTGCTTTTGATGAGGGGCAGAAGCTCCTAGATAAAGCCATCGATGGTGCCTTTTCCTGAGATTGAGAGAGCTCTTTATCCTCTACTAAAGTAGAAACAGTAGATGATGCATCTAGTAGTGAGACATCATCGAGCGATGGATCTAAAGAAGGGTCCACTACAGAGAACATTTATCAGATAACATTGAATGAGCCGATAGAGCCTCAAGATCAAATAAGAGATATAGACGTTATTGAGTTGGACCTTGGTACGCCTAATGATTCGCGGCCAATTAAATTAGGTTCCATGCTCGGTTCGGAAGAGAGAGAGGGCTATGTGTCCCTGATTCAGGAGTTTCTTGACATATTCGCTTGGAGTTATGATGAACTTAGGGGCATTCCCCCCAGTTTGACTGTGCATACTATTCTTGTAAAGGAAGGTACCCACCCTGTACGTCAAAAAGTAAGGCGTATGCCTTTTGGATTAAGGGACGGGTTGTTTGAGGATCTTCAGAAGTTGCGAAAAGCGGGTTTGATATTTCCTATTTAGCATTCTGAATAGTGTTCACCAGTTGTGATTAGAAAGAAGAAGAATAATCAAATCTGGCTTTGTGCAGTCTTTAGAGAGCTAAATAAGCAAACAATCAAGGACTACTACCCATTGCCCTTTATTGACCAAATTTTGGATCAATTAGCAGGTAGGGAAGTATATTCATTCATGGATTTCTTTGCGGGGTATAATCAAATGGAAATTGCTGAGCAATACAAGCTTAAAATAACATTTATTACTATCTTTAGTACCCTTGCATACCATGTGATGGCATTTGGTTTATGTAATGCACTTGGTTCATGGCAAAGAATAGTCGACAAGACCTTTGGTGACATCTCCCTAAGGGAGTTGAAAGTATTCATTGATGACCTCGGGGTAGCCACCACAAGAGAAAGGTAGTTAGTTATTTTGCGAAAGTGTTTTGAGTGTTGCAAATAATTTTGCGTAGCTCTCAACCCACAAAAGTGCGTCTTTGGAGTGCCTTATGGGCTATTGTGAGGCCATGTGGTTAGTTCAATGGGGATCATGACCGACCCTGAAAAGATCAAGGTCATAGTCGCTATGAGTCCACCACGTACTCCAAAGGAAGTGCATAGCTTTCTATCATTGGTAGGATATTATCGAAGGTTTATCAATGCCTTGGTAGAAAGAGTGTTGCCATTAAAAAACCTATTGTCCTTTAACTATCAGTTTACATGGAGTAATGCATGTAAAGTATCTTTTGACGATGTGAAGCAAGAGCTTGCCAAAGCATTTGTTTTAAAAGCACCTAAAAAGGGGCAAAATGTTATGTATATTTTTAGCTACCACTATGTATAGTATCAGTGCTGCTGTTTGGCTCAATTTCAAGAATTGGAAGACATGTTTTAGAAGGCAATCCTAGTGACCTTGTTCTGCTGACTTGCTAGGCGGCCGTTCTAGGAGTTCCTGTTAGTGTGAGGCAGTTAGAAAAACCTGCCAGAAAAAAATGATGATGCAAAGAAGAAAAATCCTGAATAGCTAAATAATAAAAATATATAGAGGTGTGTAAAAAGGGGTTCTAACCCCTATAAAAATAGAAAAGGAAAGAAAGAAAAATTCTTGAGTAGTTGTTCATCACCTTGCAAAGGCCTGGTAGGTTCCTGGGGACGAGACAGGACCTGGTGCCGATGCCTTCTCTTCCTAGGGGTGGAAACTAGATGAAAAGCAAAGGAAATAAAAGAAGGTTGGAGCGAAAATAAAAGTGAGCATTAGAAAAGGATTACATGTCGCCTTGCGAGGGCTTGGTAGGTTCTTGGATACTGAGACAAAACCTGAGGCCGATGCCTTGTTCTCCTTGGGTCACTACGCTCAGCTCCCTCCTTTTCACATGCCCACGTATGGACAATCAGAAGCTAAAAGAAAAATTTGCTAAAATACAATATTTCTTAATCAGGCTATAGGAGTCCTCGCTTAGAAGGAGCTCCTGGTTGAGTTGTGCTTAGTTAGAAAGGTAGTTCAGACCACCACTGAGGATGACTTCTTTGATAGTTCTTTGTAGCTTGGCCATGTTGGAGCAGCACATTAGTGACTAGCTTTAGGCTTTTCAATCAGATTATGCTAGGCCTACTCCTCGTGGATTTCATGCCTTGGTTTTGGCAAGGGATAGGGTGAAACCTGTGATGTCTATTGTTGAGTATCTCTTTTGTATCAACTTGATGCTCTTTATAGTTGTGTTTATGTGTAGATTTGTTCGTGGGATTCGACAGGCTGAGTCACCCTATCCTCGTGGTTGCCAATGAGAGCTAGATTTTAGGACATGAGTTGGACCCGTTCTTGGAGTGCTCGAGCTCATTTTGGAGCCGAAAAGTGCTCGAGAGACGTTAAAGAGCCAATTTTCATGAAAAATCAAACGTGGCTAATGGCCAAGCTAGTGTTTTCCTAGATGTATTTCGACATCAGGAATCCAACACAAGTCTCGGTTCGTCAATCGGAGGTCGTTTGACCCCCCATTTAATCCCTGCAAGGTTCGCGTTATAAAGCAACTATCGGATCGGGAAGTCGTAAAGTGCGTGGGCAAGGCTAGCTTGATGGAGTTCAACACCACGAAGTTGCCTGTCCAATCACATTGCAAATCAGAGTTCGTTTGTGCCCTCAAAACTGAAATATCCACTTGTGGGAAAGTGTGAACACAAAAAGATGAGCCGGTTATTTTAACCTTTTAAACCTTAGGCTTAATAAAAGCCTTGAAACTAATGCAAAAACTGTTGCGTCAATGTGCCTCCTCATTTTTGCTTGATGCCTCTCCGATTCAAACGCGTTGGGAGAGAGAGAGGGAGATTCTCGATTTGGGCAGGGAGGGGAATAAGATGGATGCAAGCTTGCCCATTTTAATGGAGGATTTAAAAATCTCATTTTTTAATATTTCTCTCTCCTCCCTCTCTCTCCCCTTAAGGGGCAGTTCATGCACATAAAGAAGAATGAAGATCAGTTGAAGGATGCTTGTCCGGCACGAATCGGATTGCTCCAAGATCAAGAGGAGGCTAAGGGGAGATGTTCAACATTGAAGATTTGCTGTTGGACGGTCCATTGGCAATGTGAAAAAATAATAATAAAACCCGCAACACGCAAATAAGCGGTATGCACTATTTTTACAAAGGAAATTTGTTTTTTGTTTATGTTTGATGGTTGAAATGGAATTCATATGAAAAAAAAAAGAGCTTGCTTACATTATGATTGAGGGCTATGTATAAAAGAAATGTAGATCCATAATGATAAATAGTTACAATAATTAAAATATGGCCCAAAAAGCACATTTTAATGTAAAAATGAAGGTTTTATTGGTTTCGGGTGGGGAAAAGAGATGCACATGGGATAAAATTCTAAGAAAAAATATCTTTTAGCTATCATAATTAGTCACTAATCAATAATTAGAAAATAATCTATTTTTATGCATAAATAAATAGAGAAAAATAACTAAAAATGAGAAAAAATAGGATTTTCGCGTTATAAAAATCTAGAAAATTATGATTCGTGGTTGTGGCTATAAAAAAAGCTAAGGCATGAGGTTTGGCTTCAGTTAGGCTTTGTTTATGCGCTATAGTTTATGTTTTTTTCATTTTATACGAAAAATACTTACAAAATAATACCCTACACCTATGCAACACAGTATAACCTAAACGTTAGAGGGAAAGGGTGAGGTTGAGAGATAAAGAGGGCTGAGAGGGTTTGAATATTTTAAACATTTGATTGTGCATTCCATTTAGAATTGAGATAATTGAGTTTAAGGGGCTAGTAGCATGAGAAATCAGTGCTAGTCTCCATACATCCAAGCATACGTTTAGTGAAAATCATGAAGGGGTTGTTTTTTCCACATCACAAAATGCTGATTTGATAAATATTGTTTATGCACTATCCGGTGTACATTGGTGTATTACATACACTCCTGGACCGCGAGGCCATGTGATGGGGTTGTCTGTTGTGTGCATGAGGTCTGGCTAGTGCCATAGTCAGTGCTGGCCCATTTTAGGTCCCATCATGTGTCCTCATGATTTCAAGGACAATGATAAGTTGAGTCTCATGGTCTTCTTCTTCCTTGGAGTAGACCAGGGTGTCATCAAATAAAACAAGTACAAACTCGTCAAGGTATGGTCTAAAGATATCCTACATTAGCCTATTGAATGTAGCAAGAGCATTGGTTAACCCAAATGACATTACTGTGAACTCAAAATGACCATATCTGGGGTTGAAAGCTATCTTTGGAATATCCTAATCCTTGATGCAGATTTGGTAATACCCTGACCTTAAGTTAATTTTTGAGAAGATTTTTGCCCCTTGTAGGTGATCTAGTAACTCATCTATCCTTGGGATAGGATATTTATTCTCGATGGTTACTTGATTCAGCCCTCTGTAGTAGTTGAGAGCGTTCCATCCTTCTTCTGAAACAACACAGGAGCTCCCCATGGCGAACTATTAGGCCAAATGAACCCCTGATCTAAAAGTTGTTTGAGCTGCTCCTTTAATTTGATGGCTTCGGGAATAGACATTTTGTAGGGTCTTTTTGCAACTAGAGCAGCGCCTGGTATGATTTTGATCTCATGATCAATCTCCCTTAGGGGCAGTAGCTTCATCACGTCTTCTGAGAACACATCTGCGTACTCCTTAAGCCAAGAATGTTCTTCTTCAGACTCCTTGATTTGCTCTAGCTTATTCAGCTTGATTAAGTAGATGGGTAAACCCTTCTGTATTCCCTTAACTATCCATGATAACTTTGCTAATTGGATTTTGGGTTTACTAGCCTCCCCTTGGGTTGTGACTAGTTCCCCTTTAGAAATTCGAAAGGAAATTTGGCCCCTTCCATAGTGAATGTGGGCATCATTGAATCCATGCCAAATAAGTATTCATGGGCCCCTAAGTTCATTACTCTGAATTTTACAATTGTTGACTTTCCACTAAGTAGAAATATCACTTTGGCAGTTTGTCTAGTACAACTGATTTCCTAATTCCATAAGTAAAGTGGATGAAACTATTGTGGTTATTCCTAGCTTTCTTGCACAAGTAGGAGAATATAAAAAGAGCAGCATGGACTGTCGCCTTTTCAATCTCTACTTCCACCAGATCCTAGCTTCACCAATCAGCTTGAGCTTGGCAATCATAGCCTAGTTTGCAGGTGTTGTTTCTGCTGCACTGAAGTAATCCTCTATGGATTCAATCCATAATTTAGTATCGACTTCAAAAATATTTCATTTTCCAATTTTTTTTTCTAATGAAAACATTACCTCACTTTACTTGATTTACTCTTATCTTGCTTATGTTATTTGTTGGTTTGCTCGGATACCAACTGTAACGTGCCTAGGTCGCGACACGTTTTAGTAGTCCATCAGGAGTCTAATCTAAACGATGCCACCTGGCACTCCCACGGAATGTCACAGGGTTTGTTGATTAGTGACTCTCGAGTCTACTCCGCAACGAAACATATCGGCCAACCCTGTTAGGATCGACCTGAATCTTTTTGGGTTTCTAATCGTCAAGTCATTCTACGGCCTTCTAGCATTGGTCTTCAGATGATCTACTTTTCGCAGAGCATCTAAACGAAGGCACACTCATATTCCACTTGGTTCAAAGAGAATGGGAAATGAGAGGGATGCATCGCTCGACCTCTCTACCCATAGGGCAAAGTCCCATTCCGATCCCCTAAAACGGTATGAGCTAGGGTTCTACTCTACATTATCTAAGGTCAATACATCATTACGATTTGAATGTTAAGAAGCCTCCTAGTTCTCTGGGACCACCCTAGACCCATCGTGAGTTCTACCCATGCACTTCCCTTTTGATAAATTTAGTTTCCTACTTACATTAGTGGTAACACATACAAGCAGCTTCCTTAATTAACCCATTAGTCACATGTTCCTTTACGTAATTTTATGCACTCACACAAAAAATAGATCAAAAAATTTCCTTGAAAGTAAAATTTATATTAAAATTTTAATTGAGATAAAAATCCCATCGATAGGACGATTCCCGCAATCCGTAAGGATGCATTTATTTTCCTCTAAGTTTCTGCCCTTGCACTAGTAATAAGGCCTCGAGATTCCTTCCCGAGTTATGTAGACCAACTGAATAAGACTTGGAGGTAGGGGATTTATAGCCAAAGCCCCCTTGGCACCTGAGCATCCTCCTACGAATAGAAGTTTCTATGAAGAGACCTCTCATGACGGGTTCGGTCCACATTCCAGACGTGGCTATCAAAAACCCCCTTGGATAGGGTTGGCAGCTAGCTAGGGGTGCTCAACACATTTTTCCCAGGTTTTTCAACCTGAATCCAATTTGAAAGATTTTGTTTTTATCAAATTTTTTGTTAGATGAATCCTTCTTCAAACAGGTGTTCCTAAGTATAAACACAAGTAGGAGTGCACAATATATGCTAGACAATTCTTTGTTCTCTCTGCCAAAGAAATTCCAATTTGATGAGCATCTAGTATCGGCTTTATCCCCGTTATCGTTTGAAATTTCTAGAGATAATCTAATTTAATTTCCTCAATCTTTTGAATGAAGGAGTATCCTTGCAATGTTGATTGCAATTTGGGGCATTGGCTTTCCTACAATGAAACCCTACCTATTCATTTGAACTAGGGTTTGTCGCATAATTCATATAGTTACTTAAGGACTTTGAATTCCTTTCACCTTCAAGAAAGATGGGACATTGAGAAGAATCCTTAAACTCTTTAGGGTTTGAAATTCTTTCAACTTTCTAGGAACCCTACATATTCTATCGCAAGTTCAATCTATGTTTTGTGAGATGTAATAGGATTTTCTATTATCTCAACCAAGCAAACAGATGAGGATGTATAAAGTCTATCTGGCGCTTAATTGCAGTTTGATGCGTATTCTTGAAAATTTTCATATATATATATTAGCATGAAATTTTCATGCAATTTAATGGCTTCTAAGTGCAATTTTAATTGATCACCTAAGATGAATGCGATGAACAAATTTTTCCTAGTACACTCATTATCTTGAAACATGCTCAATTAAGTTGTGGTAATTAATGTAAACCTTCTTTTCTCCCAGTTTCTTTTCTCTAATGCAACGGGGTGCACCTGATTCATAACGAATGTGTTTCCCGTAGTTACGATCCTTTGGTTTGCGGTCCCATTGGTTGTGGTGGGAGTTTCAGTGTTTGGAGAGATCTTTTGCTTGGGGACCATTGTCCGCAAGTGGATTCGAGAGATAAAGAAGGAGGAATGAATTTGAGATGGGAGAGCGTAAGAGAAGATGGCTTAGTCGAAGACCAAGATAAGGGGGGGAATTGAGCTAACTCTCTCCCTGGCAGCCTCTCGGGGTAACTCCTCTCTCTCTCTCTATCTCTCTCTCTATTTCTCTCTCTCAATCTCTTTTTTGCAACCTCTTGGAGGGGTATTCTTCTACCTCCCTCTCTCTATCTCTCTCTCAGAGCCTCTCGAGGTCTCTTGGTGTTTCTCTAACTGCCCCCCATGCCTCATTTTTATAGCTAAACAAGAGAAGAAGGATTGTGGCTAAGAAGAAGAGCTCTTTATGGAGGGGATATTGGTAAAATCAGCAATCTGATGCTCAAATCACAATTTTGATAGTTCTGTTGGCACCAAAAGGGGGGTAAAACTGCAAGACACTTGGTTAGAAATCTTCTAGATCACTCTTTCTTCTTGTCCCCTATTCGAAGTGATGTTTACTGCCTGTAAACTGGGATCGCGATGGGCGTGATTCTACCAATCCTCCTTTTTTGTATTAAATCTCCAAAACAAGCTGGAAAAACCACTTGTCTTTTTGTTTTTACATGACATCCTATTCTAGAAATCTCCATAGCTTTTTAGGATATTTACAATAATTAATATCTAAAATATCTAAAATATGCTAGTTTTCCCCAGAAATCTATTATTTTTGGACCATCCATACTAGACACATTAACACTAGTGATTAATATGGTTCATAACTCTTGTTCGCGTTGTAACTTGCATGAAGGGGACTATAGTCCTTGTCAATCTAGAAAAAATGTCAGATTACGACTCTCAAATTTTTTTATATTTTAAATTTAATAAAAATTTATAGTTATTAATGTTAGTTAGTTTTTACTTTAGTTAGTCTTTAGGTAGTAGCCTTACTAACTTATTAATTGACTAATTAACTTTTGAACTAACCAAATATTTTTTAACTGTGTAGAAGTATTACATAACTTAGGAAAAACTCAGAAAGGCGATGATACCACCTGGAATTGCCACAAGAACCTCCTATACGCAACAAAGGCTTTCTTCAAGTACTTCATCCAACCTATGTGACACAATTACTAAAACAAAAAACCATTAAATGTACCTGAACCAAATAGACATATAGCTCTCTTGGCCTAAAGAGATATAACATTTCACAACCAACAAAGCAGCCCTCTTGGCCTTATGAAGTAAAACATTAGAACTCGACAGAGATGGCCTTCTTGGCCTTATGAAATAAAACATTAGACTATCATTCAACACAGCGTACCGCTGAAATAATCCCTTGGTCCTAACGTTACTCTACTAAAGCATGGACAAGCATCCATCATCTATTCTTCTTCTTCTTCTTCACCACATGAATCTGCCCTTGGAAGAGAGAGAGGGAGGAGAGAGAAAGACTGAAATCAGAGATCTTCATAGAGATCACCATCGGAAGAGCGAAGCACGGCGATATGACCAGCAGGCAGAGGGGATTCACTGTCAATAATCATTGAGGGGGGTTGCATTGAGGTTGCATGATGCATCTTCATGCATCAAGCGTGAAAATCGGCGCCTTCCTGCTCACGCCCTCCTCCACGTTTCTTTCTCTCTCTCTCATCAAAAGTTTCATGCTACATTTAAATTTTGGGCTCCCAAGGGTCACTTGCCCATTTGGCCAAACTTTTGTCCACCTTTTCGCATCTTGCCCGGTTTCTTGACCATTTCCCCGTCCGGACCCCGAATTGAGCTTTGAAAAATCCTGGGCGTCTGGCTTGGCATCCCACATTGACAGATAACTCTTGTCAACCCACACAACAGTCTGAAAAATTATGAAAAATCAACAAGTGTTGCTTGGGCGCCTTTAGAGCACTTTGACGCTTAAAATCGTCCTAGATCGAGCCGCTGCCCACGACGTTGAATATTTTTCCATTGATATTCCTAATTTTTAGCTATTTTTAAGCATTTCTCGGCACCAAAACTTTGCTCTCATTGGCGACCACGGGATAGGGCGACTCAGCCCTTCGAATCCCACAATAGATCTGCACAAAACAACCCAAGGAAGCATCAAGCTGATACAAAATAGATACATACTAAACACATCACAATGCTCTCCCTACCCCTTGACAAAACCAAGGCATGACATCCACAAGGAGTAGGCCTAGCATAATCTGATAAAAGGTCCGAAGCTAGTCACTAACCGACTGCTCCAACATGGCCAAACTAAAAAGAACTATCAAAGAGGTTGCCCTAAGTGGTGGTCTGAACTACCTACCTACCTAAGGACAACACAACTAGGAGCTCCTACTAGGCGAGGACTCCTATAACCTGATCAAGAGGTATTTTCTTGTAGCACATTTCTACTTTTAGGGTTTTTATTTTATTGACATACTCGGGCATGTAAAAAGGAGGGAGCTGAGCGTAGTGACCCAAGGAGAACAGGGCATCGGCCTCAGGACCTGTCTCCGTACCCAAGAACCTACCAAGCCCTCACAAGGCGACACTTAATCCTTTTCTAACGCTCACTTTTATTTTCGCTCCAACCCTCCTTACTTTCTTCTTTTCCAGCAAGATGCCACCCCTAGGAAGACAAGGCATCGGCCCCGGGTGACTCGTCCCTAGGAACCTACTAGGCCTTCGCTAGGCGATGATCAACTGCTCAGAAATTTTCCTTTCTTTTCTTTTCTATTTTTATAGGGGGTTAGAACCCCTTTTTACACACCTCTGTATGTATTTATTGTCTTTAAGATATTCAGGGTTTTATTTTCCCTATCATCATGTTCTTCTGACAGGCCTCTCTAACTGCCTCACAACTAACAAGAACTCCTAGAACGGCTGCCTAGCAGGCTAGCAGAACCGGGTCACTAGGACTCCCTTCTAAAACACGTCGTTCAGTGCTTGACACTGTCTTTACAGGAGGCCACGACTACTCAGACCTCCCGCAAATATACTGAGCCTAAACCGCGGGACTTCATGCCTTGGATGCCGATCCCCAACAAGAAAAGAAAAATCCCCCAACACGTGCACAGGCACATATAGCATAAAACACGGTACTCATAAAGGAGAGATATCACCTGGATAGGGCCACGAGAAGCTTCCACGCAACAAAAGGCTCTTTCCAAGCTCTTCTTCAAACCTGTCTAGCACAAAACTAAAACAAGAAACCATTAACGGCACCTGCACTAAACAGACAACTGGCCCTCTTGGCCTAATGAAATAAAGCACTTCACTACAAAATGGAATCGGCCCTCTTAGCCTAACGAAAGAAAATAGTAAAACCTCACAAAACCGGCCCTCTTGGCCTAATGAAATAAAACAAAGTAGCACCTACACATCCTTCCTTGGAAGAATCTAGATATACAATACTAGGCTCCCTCCCAAGGAGGAAAAACAGGCTCGTAGCCCTAAACTAAATGCATAAGGTTATGACCCATCCCTCCTGCATAGATAGCAAGAGGCGTATGCATAAGATGATGTCTAATTAACCTATGGGTCCCAGATAATAACGGTAGATTGGTCTCGGATACTCTCTGCATCACCCATATCAACCATCGTCTGCCATATATTGCATGCTCTGATAACATTCCCCACAAGCGACAGGGTCCTATTTCATCATTGATCACAATATCCAAACTAGGACCACAATTAAAGAAGAGGTCTTCCTCATAAGCAAGATTTGCCAGTGAATCCGCAAACTGATTCCAGTAACGTGGAATCAGCTGAAAAGACACTCTCTCAAACTCCTCAAGTAGGGTCATAGCAGTTCGATGATACATACAAAGAATGGGATTCCGCATTGTGTATGTCCCATCTAGCTGATTCAGGATCAACTAGGAATGCCCTTTTACTAACAACCGACGAATACCACCTTGCTTGGCAATATGCAGTCCCATAATCAAGGCTTTGTACTCTGCCATATTGTTAGTGAATCCTACCTCGAGATAAGCAGCTAACTTCATCGTAACTCTACGTTGGGGATCTCGGATCACTACTCCAACACTTCCTTTTCTATTAGGGCCCCTGGGCGCTTCGTCAAAATATAAGGTATACGTCCACAATGGGTTTACACAGCCTGCCATCACGAACTCCTCTATTCGTAATTATGGTAATCAAAGTTTAGCATGTTGAGAGGATGAACTGACGGCTCCATGCCACCTTCTTCATTGAACTCAACAGGGATACTCGTCAACAATCGTAAGTAGTGATGGTAGAAGACTTTGATCTTCCACACAAAGGTTCCGTCTTCTTGCTCAATCACTTTATATCCTTTGCTCCACCAGATGAGTTTCCCCTGATGGTATCTCTGCTCCAGATATGGGTGCTCCAAATATGGAATTGACCGACCCATCAACCGACTTTAAGCTCTTTTCCGCAAGTCTTAGATCGTCCCTAGCATGGACCTGCAATGCATTTCTTTTGTATTAGCATACTTAGAAATAATAAGGTTTAATCTTATTAAGATTAACCTTATTTTTAAACTCTACTCCCTGCAGATCAGCTAATAGAGCCGTAGACCTATTTTTCCCCAACCTAACAATCTTGTAGGGGCCATCCCATTTAGGTTCTAGCTTCCCTGGAAACAGCTCCCTACGCGCATCATAATAGAGGACTAATTGCCCTTTTTTTTAAAAGGTATATTTCTTCGCTCTAAGGTCATGCAACTGCTTCATCTGACGCTTAGCTACCTCCTGATGTAACAAGCTCTGCAACTTCATCTCATCCAGGTGGGATATAGTCGTGAAACGTTCAAAAAGGGAATCCTTGTCACCCAACGAATGGTTAATTGCAAACCATATGGTCAGCAATTCGATTTCAAGGGGTAACACACACTCTTCCCCATAAACCAATTTGAATGATGTATGGCCGGTAGCTCGCTTGAACGTTGTATTGTACGCCCATACTACCACATACAGCTTCTTGTTCCAGTCTCGTTTCTTCTCAGAGACTGTCTTAGACAAGATCCCCACAAGCTGTTTATTAGTACTTTCAACATGCCCATTCGCTTGCGGATTATAAGGAGCCGTTTTATTGTGCTTGATTTGCCAAGCCTCAGTCAAGCTTTTGATCACCTTATTCAGAAAATGGGTTCCACGGTCCGACACTAATTCTCTCGGTGGACCAAAGCGGCAGATAATCTGCTCTAACAGGAAACTTGCAGTCTCTTTTGCATTGTCCTGCCTCGTCACCTACGCTTTTGACCATTTTGTGAAATAATCAGTGGCTACTATAATATACCTCTTCTGGGTAGTAGACGACGGGGTGATGAGACCCACAAAATCAATGTCCCACTTCTCAAATGGAAGAATAACCATAATAGGCGTAAGTGGACGTTTCCTATTTTCTCTACTGTCATGCCTTTGACAGGCATCACATCTCTTTACATACTCAAAAGAATCTTGGAAGATGGACAGCCACCAATATCCAGCTCTTAACGCTTTCTGTGCCGTCAACTATCCCGCAAAGTGCCCTCCACATGCAGAGTCATGACACTCCTCCAAGATAAAAGGAACCTCATCAGGCATCACACATCGGCGATAGATATCATCAACACCCTGCCGATATAGCGTCCCTACGATCAAGGAAAACTTCAATGCCTACTGTTTGATTTTCCTCTTTTCAGACTTTGACAAACCATCTCCAGTCTCTCCCATTGATAGATAGTGTGTAATAGCAGTATACCAAGATGGGATAGAAGCTCTATCAATTTTAAACATTTCCTCAATATCACTTCCTTCAGCCAAGATCTCTTTCGGCTCCCCGAAATCCATAAGGCATTCCACAATACCCTGCAACCTCGGTGGCTTACTCTTGATCTCATAATAGAACTCTTGCAAAGTGATTAATCACTTTGCCAAACGATCAGGTGACTGTAGCTTGTTCATAAGCAATCTAAGTCCTTTCGCCTTCGTATAGACCATAGCAACTATAACCTTGATCTTTTCAGGGTCGGTTTCTATCCCTACTGAACTGACCACATGGCCTAGCAATAGCCCATAAGGTACTCCAAAGACATACTTCCGTGGGTTAAGAGCGATACAAAATTGTCTGCAGCGCTCAAAGCACTTTCTCAAAATAACCAACATCCTTTCCCTTACAGTGGCTACCCCCAGGTCATCAATAAATACTTTCAACTCATTTGGGGAGATGTCACCAAAGGTCTTGTCTGCTGTTCGTTGCCACGATCCAGGTGCATTGCATAAACCAAAGGCCATCACATGGTACGCAAACGTACCAAAGACTGTAATAAAAGTCGTTTTCAACTTGTCCTCTTCTGCAATTTCCATCTGGTTATATCCTGCAAAGCAATCCATGAACGAATATATCTCCCTACCCACTAATTGATCCAAAATCTGGTCAATAAACGGCAACGGGTAGTAATCCTTAACCGTCTGCTTATTCAGTTCTCTAAAATCCACACATAATCGGATCTGGTTGTTTTTCTTCTTCCTGATAACAACTGGTGAATACCATTCTGTGTGTTGAACAGGGAAGATCAAACCAGCTTTCCTTAACTTCTGCAACTCTTCAAACAACCCGTCCCTCAATTCAAAAGGCATACGCCTCACCTTCTGACGCACAGGATGACTGCCTTCTTTTACATGAATAGTATGAACAACCAAGCTGGGAGGAATGCCTCTCAGCTCATCGTAACTCCAAGCAAAGATATCGTGGAACTCTTGAATCAAGGACACATAGTCCTCCCTTTCTGCTGAACTGAGCATAGAACCTAATTTAATTGGCCGCGAATCAGTCGAGGTGCCAAGGTCTAACTCAATCACATCCGCATCTCTTATCCTATCTTGAAGCTCTATCGGCTCATTTAGAGTTATCTGATAGATATCCTCTGTAGTGGACCCCTCTTTAGATTCGTCGCTGGATGATGTCTCACTACCAGATGGATCGTCTACCATTTCTAATTCAGTAGAAGATAAAGAAGCTCTCTCACTTTGAGGAGACTCAAGATAAGCATCGACTATTACTCGATTAGCACCTCTACCTAGAACCACTTGACCGGCGGGTATATCAACTTGACAGTCTGTTCGTAAGATCCAAGGCCTTCCTAGCAAAACTCGATAGCTGGGACGTCTTGCAAATCTAATTAGCCTAAAGTCCAAGAAACATTCTACACTTGCAACTGTAACATGGACCTCAGTAACGCAACCTTCTGGTTGTCTTAGACTATCATCAGCCATTCTCAGAAGGGTGGAGATGTCATTCTGGATGCCTAGACCCAGCCTCTCCATCAACTCTGAACTCATGATATTGATGGAGGATCCAGTGTCTACAATGGCATGTTCCACTAATATTCCGTCTACATAAGTTGGAACCCTAGGGCAGTTCTTTTCAGCATGGTCAAACCAATCTTCCCCTACTCGTGCTATGCCCAGAGGTTCCACAATATACTCGATACTCAGGATCTTCTTAAATTCCTTGCGTACTCCTGGAGATAATTTGATCAATTGCAAGAGATTCACATCTGGTTTGACTTCCAAAGAGAACTCGCTAAATCAAAGTCGTGATAAGTAGCCAAAGCTCTCTTTTCTCGCCAAACCATCCTCTCTTTTGGTCTTTGGACCGGTTTTGGTGCTTCTTTCTTAGCTCTTTCCTTCTTTCTTGGCACTTCCTCATCCTTCTTAGGGTCACCTTTCTTGTCAACTGGCCTTAGCGGTCCCCCTTCCATGCTAGGATTCTAGACTTGCGTCTCCTTATCCCCTTGTTTAGGGTTTGCCTCAACCGGTTTTTCCTTATCTTTATCAACCTCTTTAGCCTTTTGGCCTCTTGTCACGGCTCTTAAGTTAGAGGTTTCAACATCATTAACTCGTACAGCCTCAATAAGGCTGACTCCGTTGCCTTGTGGCAACTCTTCTAGAGTTGTTTTTCCCCTCTGTAATATTTGCCTAGGTGCATCATTCTGCTGCAAGTCATTTCCTTGTGCTCTATGATTCACTGGGCCCGGTTCTTTACTCCCTTGTTGGAGAGAACTGATCTTACTCCAACAGGTAGCAGCCAGATGGCCCGACTTCCCACAAATGTCACATTTCACATTTGGGCAGTTTCTGGGGAAATGCTGCCCACCACATCACTTACAACTCCATCTAGAGGGTCCACCCTCTTCAGGGCATCGACTCCCTATCAAATTTTGTTGCTTCTTTAAGAAATTAACGTCGACAGCTATTTGTTGATATTGTTCGGAAATCATATCGGTATAATGCTTCATCATGTCCTTAACTTCACCAAGGACATTAGATGCACTCGACTCGTAGCCTCGATCGTGAACCCGTCATTCCATTGGCCTAACAATCTGATTTGGCATTGGCTGTTGACCCACAGGAACAACATTCGAATTTGAAACTTGGCCTCCAACATTTGATGGAGCCAACTGACTTGCCATGGGCATAGTCACACTGGGAGGAGCCGGTAATAAAGGTACATTCGAAACCACACTCCCTCTCCCAATAGGGTTAGTCATAGGCATCCCTTGACTTCCATTCGTCAATGTTGGATTGCCACTAGATACTAATCCCCCATTAACATTCATCCGAGAGGAGTAGGCCATTTGTAATCGTGCTTCTACTCCCTCTGCCCACGTAATAGTAGTGTCTATATCTGCTAAGGCCACACTGCTTAATTGTACTTGGATATTAAAGTCCAACCCATGCAAAAAGTATTGCAATTGGGCAGCTGGTGGAATGGGAATGTAAGTTTGCAACTTACGGAATACTTCCTTCAACTTCTTAGCATATGCTTTCACATTCTCGTGAGGATCTTGACGTGTCACATTCAAGACCTCCAACCAATATTGGCCACCTCTTTCAGGGGCATATTTCGCTCAGAAAACTGCATAGAATTGATCAATCGTGGTTATGGTTCCAGACTCTATGCTATGATACCATACCGCAGCCCTTCCTTTTAATGTCATATTGAAGAACATCATGAGATGTCCCTCGTCTTGGATGCGATAATTGAACATCAATCTCTGAAATTCACAAATATGAAATTCTGCATCCTCTTCCGCTAACCCATTAAAAATGGGCAAGGGAACTCCTAAGGCTGGTAAATCCGACGTCCCTGCAGGAATTGCAATAGGCTGTGCCATGGTGACAATCGGATTAGCAATAGGAGCTTGAAATGACGGATTCATGCCCCCACTTGAAGTGGGTAGACTTGGTGGAGGAGAGGAAGATCTTATGCTTCCTCCTGCACCTAATGGAATAGATGGAGTAGTTAAATGACTAAGAACACTGCTTCGTATACGTACTGGACTACTCCTTTGAGGGGAATAATGACTTACGATCTCTAGCCGCCGTCTAGCTCTCTCAGCACGTTCGGCTTTTTGAATTTCGGCTTGACGGTCCTTGTCAGAGGACATAAACCAACTTCCTTTTGGTCCCTAGAAACCCTAGATCCGAAAACTACCACTTATAAGTGGCTCCCGGCAAATGCACAATTGATGGGATCTAAAACGGGCCGGCACTGGCTCATGCACTAGCCGGACCTCTATCATGCGCTCAACAACCCCACGGCCTCGCGGCCAGGAGCGTCAATGCCACATACATCATCTTCTTAAACATCTTGCGTTTGTATCACATCTCGTAGTCCAACTCTAACCCAATTAATACTCCTCAAAGGGAGTCCCTAGCACATTGCCTAAAGGCACGAGGTACAAACATAGGAGGTCCTCCCACAGGCTGACTGCCACTACCTCACTGCGAGTCTCCTACATCTTGGGGATTGGCCCCTCGATGCGTCGCTAAACATATATAACATTTCACACATATTTCCACTCAAGGTACCAATTGAACGTATCCAGGAATGTACCATTCCTCACTTTCTTTCCCCTAGACCCAACGTCTAGCCTACAGCTTGGACAACCTTACTCATTCAACGCGGGTCACGATCTAGAGAATACAGGTGCTATGCATCCAGGAGGTATTGTCCGATACCTTTTACCACTTTATGCTTCATGAAAATTGTGAATGTCCATGTGCTCAAATAATTAAGAAAAATCAGCATTGTGATTAGTGCAAAATCATTCTTTCAATGAATTTAACTATCGCTCGTATACGGTGTTGCATGAACCTAGCACCAAGAAACCCTCGTGCTACTAGGTTCTTAATTTTTAATTATCAACCAACCTAAATGGTATGCATAGAGACCAGCAAGCTTTTCATCATTTCATTCAGCATTTAAACACCTTTTATACACTCTACCCCCTCACCCGTTTAGGTTGTGCATTATTGATCGGTTTAGGGTTCATTTCCATGTTTTTATTGTATGAAAAGCAATAGAAACTCACTAAAACATAAAGGTAGGGCTGAACTGAGGCTAAACCTCATACTTCAAACCCTCCATACATCCACAAACATGAATCTTATTTTTTCTTAATTTTCGGCACTCAAAATCCATTTTTCCCTATTTTTCTTCATTTTTTCCTATTTTTCTTGTATTTTTTGCAATATTAAATAACTGAAAATACAAAATGAGTTGTGGGCTGTGGCCCTTAGGTTCATTCGTAGCAAAAACCCAAATTTAGTTGGTGTGTCTTATTATATTTTCCATTTATATCTCAAAAACACCCAATTTTCCCCTATTTCGCGTGTTTTACGGGTTTTATACTATTAATTTTAGTCTCACAACACTCATGATTTTCTGATTTTCTAAGCATAAACTGATCAAACTCATAGCAAACAACATCATAATGGATAATCATCCCATGGGAACAAGTATTCATGAAGCAAATTGCATAAAACATCAATTTCCTTTGTAAAAATGAAATTACCGTTCTTTGTGGGTTGCAAGTTTTTATTTGCCATGTCTCGGGACTGATTTCTAGCCACCATTAATTCTCATGACAGTCCACAATCAGCAATCTTCATTCCTCTTGAACCACGGAGCAATCCGGTCTTCATTGGACAAGCATCCGTCATCCATTCTTATTCTTATTCTTCACCACATGAATCTGCCCTTAGAAGAGAGAGAGGGAGGAGAGAGAAAGACTGAAATCAAAGATCTTCATAGAGACCACCATCGGAGGAGCGAAGCACGGCGATATGACCAGCAGGCAGAGGGGATTCACTGCCAATAATCATTGAGGGGGGTTGCATTGAGGTTGCATGATGCATCTTCATGCATCAAGCGTGAAAATCGGCGCCTTCCTGCTCACGCCCTCCTCCACATTTCTTGCTCTCTCTCTCATCAAAATTTTCATGCTACATTTAAATTTTGGGCTCCCAAGGGTCACTTGCCCATTTGGCAAACTTTTGTCCACCTCTTCGCATCTTGCCCGGTTTCTTGGCCATTTCCCCGTCCGGACTCCGAATTGAGCTCTGAAAAATCCTGGGCGTCTGGCTCGGCATCCCGCATTGACCAGTAACTCATGTCAACCCACACGACAGTCTGAAAAATTATGAAAAATCAACAAGTGTCGCTCGGGCGCCTTTAAAGCACTTTGACGCTTAAAATCGTCCTAGATCGAGCCGCCGCCTATGACGTTGAATATTTTTCCCTTGATATTCGTAATTTTTAGCTATTTTTAAGCATTTCTCGGCATCAAAACTCTGCTCTCAACACATAATCCTTCCTTTCTTTCAAACTGAGCATGGACCCTAATTTAATTGGCTATTGTGAATCATTCATCGTACCAAGGTTGAGCTCAATTACATCTACATCCCTTATCTTCTCTTGAGCCTCTATTGGCTCATTCAAAGTCACTTGGTAGATATATTTTATAGTGGACTCCTCAATGGATTCATCACTTGATGACATCTCACCATCAAATGGAGTATCTATTGTATTAAACTTTGACGAAGATAAAGGAACTCTCTCACTCTAAGAAGATTCAGGATAAGCATCTACTACTACGTGTCTAGCACCTTGACCAAAGATCAATCGACCAGTGGGTATATCAACCTAATAGTCTTGTTGTAAGATCCATGACCTACCTAGCAATACTTGATAGCTAGGTCACCTTGCTAACCTAATGACCCTAAAGTCCAGAATGCATTCTACATTGGCAACGCTCACATGAACTTTAGTAATGCAACCTTTGGGTTGTCTTAAAGTGTCACTAGTCATTTAGCGGATTGTGGAGGCATCTTTTTTTATTTCTAATCCCAGTCTCTCCATCAATTCCAAACTCATAATGTTGATAGGTGATCCTGTGTCCACAACAGCATGGTCCACTAATATTCCATCAACATATGATACTACCCTCGGACAATGCTTTTCAATATGCTCAAACCAATCATCTCCTACTCGCACTATTTCCAAGGGCTCAACAATATAACCAGTGTGTAGAATCTTCTTAAATTCCTTGTGCACTCATGGAGACAACTTAATCAACTGTAGAAGATTTACATTCAGCTTAACTTCAAAAGAGAACTTGCTAAATGGAATTCATGATAGCTAGAGAGATCTCACTTTTCTCACCAGACCATTCTCTCCTTTGGTCTTTAAATCAGCTTTGGTGCTTCTTTCTTGGCTTTTTTCTTCTTCTTTGGCAACTCCTTATCCTTCTTGGGGTCGACTTTACCATCTACAACCTTGCAAGTTTCGCCTTTCATACATTGGGGTTAAGGGCTTGCGTCCCCTTATCATCTTGCTTGGCATTTCCCACAACAAGTTTTGCCTTGGCTTTATCGACCTCTTTACCCTTTAAACCTCTCATAATAACTCGTAGATTAGAAGCTTCAATGCCATTGATGCAAACAACTTCTATAAGGCTAACTCCACTACCACTAGGTAGCTCCTCTATGTAATATTTGTTTCGATCCTTTATCTTGCTAGATATTATTCCCTTGTGCTCGATGATTAACTAGACTTGGCTATTTACTTCCTTACTAGAGAGAACTAATCTTACTCCAACAGGTACTAGCTAAATGGCCAGACTTCCCACATATATCACATTTAACATTTGGACAATTCCTAGGTAAATGTTGGCCACCACACCACTTACACTTGAATCTTGAGGAGCCACCCTCTTCAGGGCATCAACTCCTAGGGAAATTTTGGCCACCACACCACTTATAGTTGAATCTTGAGGAGCCACCCTCTTTAGGGCGTTGACTCCCTATCAAATTTTGCTGCTTCTTAAGAAAATTAACATCAATGGCCATTTGTCTATATTGTTTGCTAACCATATCAGTATAGTGCTTCACCATATCCTTAACTTCACCAAGGACATTTGAGGCACTTGACTCATAGCCACGATTCTCTACTTGTCATTCTATTGGCTTGTAATAAACCCCCCTATACACATTCCATAGGAACCCCCCTAGAAATAAATAAATTATTTGAAAGTTTTTTATCTCCTTCCCCCCTATCGATGCCGAGGTGGCCGAGTGGGGGGACAAGAAGTAGAAGATGACCACGAAGAAGGAGAATATGACAATGATGATGATGAGGGAGGGAGACCACGTGGCCTACCACCCCCTTGGACCTATCGATGGGTGGGGGCGACACCACAACTACCACTCCACTTCCTCCCCACCTCCCCTATTATAATCCCCCCCATCGAAGGAGAGAAGGATGCCTTGGAACGCTGACAGAGAGAGAGAAAGAGGAAGAGAGAGAGAACCTTCCAGAAGGTTCTTCTTTTTTTCCCTCTTTAGAGGGTGACCACACACACCTTCCCTTTTTTGTTTTCCTGTGAGCTTATTCCCTACCTCATGAGCTTATTTTCCCCCCCAATTGCCCCTCTATTCAAGCAAGAGGATACTAAAGTTCCTACGAGCGTTGCACTTAAAGAGAGGAAGATTGAGAATGGCCCCCAAACCGAGAATGTCATGTGTGGATGGCAATCCCACAACCAACAATGAAGCTTCAAGTGAGGGCATCACTGTCAATCCAACTACGGTACCAGACATAAGTAATATATTTTCCAAATTGATAAATACTTGCTTTGACTCTCGCATGAGATAGGATAGGTCCCGAACTATACTACATGAGAATAGTTCATTGAAAAGGATAAACTTCGTCTCAAATATTCAAAAGATTGAGTTTTCAAAATGCATGTATTAAGAGAAGTTAATTGCATCTAGATGCTATTCGATAAATCCATGCATATCGTAATTTACAACATATAAGGTTTCATAGTATTGTCGACTCCCTCTTCTTGCAAATTAGTAGGTGTTTTTGCCACATTGAAGGGATATGTTGTAGTGTGCACACCTTACGGATTGCATGGTAAGTGATCTAGCCTAAAGGAAATTCATTTTAGATACTCTAGATCTTTGCCCCCAAGCTCTTGCTAGTATCATGAACTGATAGCCCATGTTTGATAGATTGGGATCTTGATGATATGCGTAGTTAGTACAAACAATGATCATAAGCATTCAAAACTAGGATGCCTTGAGATCCCACTGATAACTACTATTTTCATCAATCCAATTTGCAATAAGGCTAGATACAAACAAAAACTCCAGGCCTCAAAGGCAAGTGTAGTCCTCAAGGATTAGGAAACCCTAAGTCAACGATACCTTTATACTTGTTGGGAAGAAGGTTGGGTTGTTGATCAATATAAGTGATCAATAGAACTTACATCTTGTATAGTTGTATGAGACCTTAACATATGCCTTAGCCAAAGGAAGTGAGTATTAAGTAAAATTTTGTATAGCATCGCTCTTATATCCCAAGGGGGAGAGAGAATATGCAGATGGAAATGTTATCGCGTCTACTCTTCCATTGTTTGGGAAAATACAATTGGTTTTGTTGGTTTATCAAACAACATCCTAAATGCTTTTACATTCAACTGATTGTTGGATTGTTGGTTTGATGATTATTCCAAGTGCTTGTGATTGATGGTAAATTAATGGTAGGGGTCTATGATGACAAATTTCCATCATGGGGATAAAGGAGCATTTTCTTGGAAGATGATATTAGGGCTGGCTACCTTGACTATGCTTGATTATTAAATGATTTAATTAAGGAAAGGTTCTTTGCACGGGTGGATCACCTCCATGATTGCACCACGGATCAACCCAAAAAGGGAATTATTCGATTCAAGGACCGAAGGTCAAGTGGTGAAAAGGACAACCACGGGAATAATGTTTCACTCCTAGGAAACTTGTGGGTGAGGTGGAGCTCTAAACACCCCTTGCCACCACCGGAAGGGAGTTGAAGACCTCCGTGGCCCCAACGTTTGTGGCATTGGAAGATCCTATTCTAGATAAAGGATGGAAATTGTGATGCCATGTGATTTGGACCAGTTACTTCTGCAGGGTGGTAGAAGGGACATGTAATTTCTCTTGTATGGGTAGAGGACAAAGATTAACATGAAGATAAGTTAAGGAACTTGTTTGAACTTGTTTGTCAAAGGATTTCTTGCTCTATATTTGTGTCCGGTATTATAAATTACGCAAATGAACCCTGTTCCCTAAAAGGCTTAATTAAGGAAGATGATTTTAAATGTCACACATAATTATGGTAGGGCCTAATTAAATAACTAAAGAACACCTACCAAGGGAAGTGGGTGGGCAGAACCTTCGACGACGGGTCCGCCTTACGCCAGGGTGGTCCCAGAGAACTGGGAGCCTTCTCACAAGGTTTTACTAATGTTTAGACCCGTAGAAATTGTTAGATTAGAAACTCAATTCATGCCGTTTTAGGGGATCAGAATTGGACTATGCCCTATGGGTAGAGAGGTTGAGCGATGCATCCCTCTCATTTCCCATTCTCTTTGAACCAACTGCGGTATGGATTTTCTTTGGCTTAGGTATCTCTGCAAAAAGTAGGATATCCAAGACCCAATGCTAGAATGCTGGCAGGAGACCTTGACCATTAGGAACCCAAATTTTAGGTCGATCCTAGTGGGTTTGATCGCAAATGTTCCGTTGTGAGGCAAACTCGGGCAACAAACCCTGTAACATTCCTTGGGAGTATGGGGCAACGTTGCTTAGATTCATCTCTCGATGGACTGCTAAAAGAGTGTCAGGATAGTTGCGGGCATGTTACAATTGGTATCAGACTGAAACTTTGTAATGATATGTGATTGATTAATGTATGGTTTGTAGACATATCCTAAATAGAATAACCTAGGTGGTATAGCTTGATTGTTAGGCATCTTCTTTTGCACCCACGAATTTTGACATGCAAGAGAAGAAATTCCTTTTCAAGCAGATTAAGGAACTCGACTTTGGTGGAAAAGGAATAGATTTCACAGTAGAGGCGGAAACATAGATTGAGTTTATGAATGATTATTTATCCACTTCACGAAATACTTCTGCCAATCAAGCACTGATAGCCAAACTTAAGTTAGTTGGCCCCAGGCTCAGATATGGTGGAAGCAATGGTGCAAAGATCAAGGTATTTCTGAAGCTGCTGCCACTTGGGTTTAGCTAAAAGATGATGTAGCAGACAATATCTTCCACCAACCTACCAGACTTTGAGGATGAATGAAATCTTCAAGCTCAAGTAGCTGGAATTAACCTTGGAAGCCTACTACTCAAAGTTTGTAACCCTACTAAAATACGTACCACCTATGGATATTGCGCAGCAAGTATCCAAGTTTTTCCATGGCCTGAATACTCCTCTAAACCACCCTCTTGAAGAAATGTGTCCAACAGACTTGCAATATACATTACTTCCAGCAAAGCTAATCATCCAAGAACTTAAATCGGGCAATTGTGACAAAGATGATACCCAAGATCAGGGCAAGAGATGCCACATGTGTGGAGAGATAGGGCACACCCGTAAGAGATGTCCCAACCATCGATGCTTCCACTACAATGAGCTAGGGCTTGTCCTAGCAGAGTGCCCTCTGACTTAAGTCCAGAAGATATTCATCCCCCAAGAAAATGAATCTACATAAGTGCATTCTTTGGATATATAGAGGAATCAGATGAAGACGAAGACCTAGAACCCACTACACCTCTTTAGGATGATTAGAAATCCTAGAAATTTTAAGGACATGTAATACAACTTGTATTAGAATAAACCTTACTCTTGTAACTACAGTTAACCTGAATAATATGAGTTATATCAATTTTGAGCCTAGAACTTACAAGTGATCAAAGATACTTTAGCAAGGAATGAAAGTTATAACTTGCAATGAATTTCTCTTAAGTTGTTTCTTCTCAACTAATATAGATTGGGTTTTATCGAAATATCGAAGCTTCGGAGTATTATTTAGTGTTACAAGCAAAGATGATTGTCCATGGATCTTAGTCCAGATCTAAAAATAGGACAATTTGAAATAGAATTTCTGAGATAAAGGACCACTTTGGTCCGCTAAAAGGATCCTAGGGCAATTTTGTCTAAAGAAGAAAATCCTACCAAAGACAACCAGGATTCTTGTGACCCCAAGTGGTAAATTTTCATGTTGTTTCTATTGTAAGGAGTTAGGTCATTTCAAAAGGGAATGTCCAAAGTACCCTAAACACCGATGCTCCTAGTGCCACAACATTGGATATAGCCACATCAATTGCCCCAATAGGACTCAAATAGAACTTGAACTTACAAGAAATGAAGTAGTACAAGCTTCTTTGATCCAGAACCTACCAGGAAATTATCATATACTTAGAAAAAACCTAGAAGATATTCATGAGATGTAGCTACGATAAAATTTTCTCTTGTAATCTAGATTTGAATATATACAATACAATAAGTTGGTGTTTTAAAAGATCGTATGCTTATGTATGATCGGAGTATCACAACGAATGTGTGATGGGTCCTACCCCACAGGTTCCAAAATGAAAACCCCAGTTTCTTTTGAGATGAGGATAGGGTTCTCTAAGGGGAGAGGATGTAATAAACCCCCCTACCCGCATTCCATAGAAACCCCCTAAAAATAAATAAAATTATTTGAATTTTTTAAATCTTCTTCCCCCCTATTGACCTCGAATAGGTGGCGGATGGGGGAGGGAAAGAAGTAGAAGATGAGGACGGAGAAGGAGAAGATGACGATGGCGATGATGAGGAGGACAGCCACATGCCTACCACCCCCCTGGACCTCTCGACTAGCCCCCGCGGCCACCTAGGGGGACTGAGAAGCCCTACCGCCATGCACACTAATGGGTGGGGGAGACACCACCACCACCACTCCACTTCCTCCCTGTTAGCTATATATAGTCTGTCTATATATAGCGTCCTAGGTCCCCTCTATATATTCCTATCATGTGTGCTCAGTTTGGTACACTTCTGGGGTTCCACTTCTGGTGTCTCATATCTCTCTTCTCTCCTCTTTTCCTTTCATCTCTCGTCTTCCTCGCAGTTTCCAACACTCCCCACCTCCCCTGTTATAAACCCCCAATTGAAGGAGAGAAGGATGCCTTGGCATGCTAACAAAGAGAGAGAGGGAGAGAGAGAACCTTCCAGAAGGTTCTTCTTTTTTCCCCTCCTTGGAGGGTGACCACATGCACCTTCCCTTTTCCTTTTTCCCTGAGCTTATTCCCTACCCTGCGAGCTTATCCCCCCTCCCCCCCAATTGACCCTCTATTCGAGCATGAGGTTACTAAAGCTCACGTGGGGATTGCACTTAAAGAGAGGAAGATCGAGAATGGCCCCAAGCGGAGAATGTCATGTGCGGATGGCAATCCCACAAGAAGTGACGGAGCTTTGGTTGAGGGCATCACTGTCAATCCAACTACTATGCTAGACATAAGGAATATATTTCCCAAATTGATAGATGCTTGCTTTGACTCCCGTATGAGATACGATAGGTCCCGAACTATACTACATGAGAATAGTTCATTGAAAAGAATAAAATTGGTCTCAAATATTTGAATGATTGAGTTTTCAAATCATGTATCAAGAGAAGTTAATTGCATCTAGATGCTATGCCATAAATTCATGCATAGCATAAACAGCATATAAGGTTTCATAGTATTGCCGACTCCCTCTTCTTGCAAATTAGTGGGTATGTTTATAATATACCATGTAACACAAACATAGGAGGCAACCCCTCGGTTGACTGCCGTGGCCCCACTACCACTCTCCTACACCGAGAGGATTGGCCCCTTGATGTGTTGCTCTAACATAAAGAACATACAAACAATCTCCACTCTTATATATTTTAAATGATCTAGGACATTTGATATTTCCTTACCCAATATGCCCCAAGAAACTCATCATCTACCCTGCACCTTAGGTTTCCTTACACACTCCACGTAGGTCAATGTTTGGAAAGCAATTGCAATGTGTCCATGTTTGATACCGTGTTATGTTCAATGCAAGTGTGGATAACCATTGTACTCAAGCATTTTATCGACAAATTGAAGGGATATGTTGTAGCCTACACACTTAACAAATTTCATGGCAAGCGATCTAGCCTAAAGGAAATTCATTTTAGACACTCTAGATCTTTGCCCAAGCTCTTTGACTATGTTTGATAGATCGGAATCTTGATGATGTGCATAGTTAGTATAAACAATGATCATAATCATTAAAAACTAGGATGCCTTGAGGTTCGACTGATAACTACTATTTTCATCAATCCAATTCGGAGTAAGGCTAGATATAAACAAAAAATCGAGGCCTCAAAGGCAAGTGGAGAGTTCAAGGATTAGGAAACCCTAAGTCAAACCGATACTTTTATACTTGTTGGGAAGAACGTTGGGTTGTCAATCAATGTAAGTGATCAATAGAACTTACATCTTGTATAGTTTTATGAGACCTTAAAATATGCCTTAGCCGAAGGAAGTGAGTGTTAAGTAAAATTTTTCATAGTATCACTCTTAGATCCCAAGAGGGAGAGCGAATGTGCAGATGGAAATGTTATCGCGTCTACTCTTGCATTGTTTGGACAAATACAATTGGTTTTGTTTGTTTATCAAACAACATCCTAAATTCTTTTACATTCAACTACTTGTTGGATTGACAGTTGGTAATTATTCCAAGTGCTTGTGATTGATGGTAAAATCATGGCAAGGGTCCTTGATGACAAGTTGACATGGGGATAAAGGAATGTTTTCTTGCAAGACAACCTTGACTATGCTTGGTGATTCTTAAATGATTTAATTAAGGAAAGGATCTTTGCATGGGTGGATCACCTCCATGGAACAGACCCAGATCAACCCAAAAAGGGCACCTCTTGATTCATGGGCCAAAGGTCGAGTGGTGAAAAGTCCAACTATAGGAATCTCTACAAAAAGTTTCTTGTTCTCTTTGAAGTACGGGTCTGCCGCCTTACACCCTACCTTACATGAAGGTGGTCCTAGAGAACTGGGAGGCTTCTCACAAGGTTTTATCCAACCCTTACTGCTAGATTAGAATCCCGATTCATGTCATTTTAGTGGACTGGAATGGGACTATGCCCTACGGGTACAGAGGTTGAGTGGTGATCCCTCTCGTTTCTTGTTCTCTTTGAACCAAGTGTGGTATGGATCTACTTCGGCTTGGGTATCTCTACAAAAAGTAGGATATCCAAGACCCGATGCTAGAAGGCTGGCAAGAAACCTTGACCATTAGGAACCAAAATTTCACATCGATCCTATTGGGTTCAGCTATGAACGTTCCGTTGTGAGGCAGACTCAGGAAACCCTAGGCGACAAACCCCGTATCATTCCATGGGAGTATTGTGTAGCGTCGCTTAGATTCCTCTCTCCATGGACCATTAAAAACATGGCTAGATAATTGATAGGTGGGCACGTTACATAGCCTAACCAATTGATTAGGTATTGACTGTTGATTCCATCAAACAACGGTAGGATTTATCATTGGAATTCCAATAGTCGGTGGAGCAATCTGACTAGTCATAGACATGGTCACACTAGGGGGGAGTTGGCAACATGGGCACATTTGAAATTATGCTTCTTCTCCCATTACGAGGACTCATGGGCATCCCTTGACCTCCATTTGTCAGCGCTAAAGCATTTCCAAACCCTAAACTGACCTAGAGGCATAAGCCACTTGTAATCGCGATTCTACCTCTTCTACTCGTGTAATAGCCATATCAATGTCACCAAGTGCAACACTACTCAATTGCACTTGAATGTTAAATCCTAGCCCATTCAAAAAGTATTGCAATTGAGTAGCTTATGAAATACCTCCTTCAGTTTCTTGGCATACCCACTAACATTCTCATTAGGTTCTTGACGTGTAACATTGAGGACTCATAACTAATATTGACCTCCCCTTTTAGGGGCAAGCTCTCTTCGAAAGGCCGCAAAGAATAAGTCAATCATAGTTATGGTTCCAACCTCTAGGGTGTGATACTACACTATAGCTCGTCCTTTTAGAATCATGTTGAAGAACATCATCAAGTGTCTCTCATCTTGAATTCGACAGTTAAACATTAACTTTTGGAATTCATTGATATGCGATTCTACATCTTCCTCTGCTAAACCATTAAAAATGGGTAGAGGGAACCCTAAGGTTGTCAAGTCTAGCATCCTTGTTGGGATTGCAATGGGTTGCAACGTCATGGTAACAACCAAATTTGCTAAAGGAGTATAAACAATTGGAACAATCACTCCACTCGAAGTGGACGAACTGATTGGAAGGGGGGAAGTACTAGAGATTTCTCCCCCTAACGGACAATGTGATGAGCTAGGGTTACTAAGACCCCTCTCTTGTAAGGATATTAGACCACTCCTTTGTAGAGTATCTTCTATTTATTTCATCTCATCATCTAGCACCTTCAGCTCTTTCTTGCTTTTGAATCTCAGCTTGACGATCTTGTGAGTCTATCTCACTGATTTTTGGCATACACTAATGAATTGGTCCCAATTGACCAAGATTGAGAAACCACCACTTATTAGTGGCTCTCAAAAAATTTAGCACCTATTGGGACCTAAAACGGGCCCAACAGAGCTCTAAGCACCAGCCGCACCTCTTTATACTCAGAGAACACACCCCTTCAGCCTCACGACTAGGAACGTCTAAGGGATACACTACCCTAACTTCTATCGTGAATTACATGTTTGTTTTAAATTGTAGTCCAACAGTTAAGCCTTCCCAAACTCCTGAGAGGGAGTCCCTACACATGTATCGATGTAAAAAACTTCGTAAGCATAGACAGAAGGAGGCACCCCTCAGCTAAATATCGTGGCCCCACTACAACTCTCCTACACCTCGGGGATTGGCCCCTTGATGTGTCACTAACACAAATAACACGTATGCCACAAACTCCACTCTTGTTTTCAAACATTCTAGGAGATAAGATATTTTCTCACTTAAGAGTCTCCCAAGGAATCCGATCGTCTAATCCTACATATCTTAGGTATCTCATAACTCCACATAGATCATATGTATAAAAAAAACAATTGCTATGCATCTAGGGATTACACCATGTGATATGCGCAATGCAATTGTGAATGGCCATAGTGCTCAAACATTATATGATTTAGCAATTAGCATTGTTAAGTGCAAAGATATTTCTTTCAATGATTTCACCCTACACGTAATGCTATGTTGCTAAGGGTTAGCACCAAGCATCCTCCTACTGCTCCATCCTCTTAAACTTAAATTATAAATGTCTTATATGGTATGTAAAAACAAATGGATCAGAATTTCAAATGTTATCAGCAATTAACTACCCTCAAGACCCCTCCTTCTCCCTACTATTTAGGCTATGCATGGGTTGATAGGTATAGAAGACATTTTTAAATGTGTTTTTCTTGTAAAAGTGGTAAAAACTATACGTTAACATAAAGACAAGGCTAAATTGAGGCTTATTCCTCATGCTATAGCCATGCCATACATCCACGAATATAAAGTATATCTTTTCTTAACTTTCTAATCCAAAAACCTAATCTTTTTTATTTTTTTCTATTTTTTAATTTATTTATTTAAATAAATTTCTAATATTTTTTATTTATGGATTGGGACTAATTATAATCACTGAGAACTGATTTTATAGCCATTTCTAACCCATATGAACCCCAAAATCACAACAAAACCCCCAAAATTTATCAATTTCATGAAAATCGCATAATTGTAGGTTTTGAATGTTTTCGTATAAATCATTAAATGACTAAATGTTCTGGTTTTTTCAAGATTTTTTATATATTTCAGCATTATCAATCAAAGGCAACCATTTATAAATAATTTCATCAAACATCTATCCACGGGTGATTCACTAGTAGTAATAAGGAGACGTCACCTACGTGCAAGAAATATAGGAAAATACCCCTTATCTACCCCCTATTTATGGGACCTTACCTTATAAAATGTACCTTCCTTCCCTTAGATAACCCCCCTCCCTTACACTCACGTGGTACCATACGGTAAACCCTAGTGGACCCCTTGCTCATCTATCATAAAACAAATGAATCTACCACTTACACATAAAAACACGAATTTGGAGGCACGTATTTCATGGTTGGGAGGCCACTAACGCTCATTCTTGGCCATTGACACTCTCTTATAGTCTGATCTATATGATGTCCTTCACTCTAGTACCTTCATTCCATCTGCATCTTGCATCAAACTCCACCCCCTTCTCCCATAGAATCACCCATGTGAACAAGTAGCACGAGGAGTGTAAGATTTTCCCTCCCTCCTGCCGTATGACCTCCCCCCCTAATTAAATGGTTTTTTTAATTGGAAAAAAAAGGAATAATTTTTCCCCTATTCACGCCGCCCATGAGCGGACGGCACAGGGGGGTTGCCGTGTATCAAGGGGCAGCAGGGGAGGCTGTTGTGTGTCAACGAGGTAGGAGGGGGGCTTCTATGTGTTGTTAAGGGAGCTCCAGGGAGGGGGGACGAAGTGGTCAGGAGGGGGTGGACCAATTGGCCACCGCCATGCAAGTGATGGAAGAGGGAGGAGAAGAGGGAATAGAGGGGGAGGGCCTCCATGCCCTACCCAAGCTTCCCCCCTCTATAAAAGGGCCTTGGGCATTGAAGAGAAAAAGGAATAGGAGGTTCACTACTGCTCGTCTGGTGGAGGGAGAGTGAGGGAGAGAGTAAGAGGAAGAGTAAGAGAGAAGAGAGAGAGAGAGAGGGAAAGGGAGAGCAAGAGAAAACAGGAAGAGCAAGAGAGAAGAGAGAAACAGAGAGAGGGAAAGGGAAAGGGAGAGTAAGAGGAAAGAGAAAGAAAGAGAGAGAGAGAGGGAATTTCTCTCTCTTTGAAAACTTTCGAGCTTGCCGTCTTTCTTTTTCCCCCTCTTCGAGAAGGTTCTCACGGACGAATTGTTGAGATGGCAAGCTCAACACGTGCAAACATTGATGATGGACCGCTCGGCTAGATAAGTCTGCATGTCTACACTTAGCACATTGGTGGTCATTATGATACTCACATGGCCACTGACTTATCACTTATTATATTTAGTTTGTTACACCTACCTAGAGCTGGTAGAGATATAGCACCAGTCGATTAGTGTAGTCCATTTTGCACTGTTTAACTTAGAAGGCCACTTTCCTTTATGTTGTATCTTATCTATACTTTGTGTACATTGTATAGTGTGTTGAAGAAGAAGAATAAATCAGCAAGAAAACATTTTGGCCTCCATCTCTCTTCTTGTGTTCTTGAGTGAGCTTCCTCTTGTGTATACAGTGTGTGTTTGGCGCAGTAGCTCAAGCAAGTCCCCCCACCACGCGATTCTTGACATGGTATCAAAGCCACACCATTGAGAAAGGCTGATTTTGAAGGCTGAAGTGAAGGAGAAGAAGCAAGGTTTGAGCAAGCAAGCAATGGGTAAGAAACTCTCCCATTCTTCCACTCTCTCTCTTGGATAGTGCGTGTGGAGGCACCGGAAGCAGGGTCGAGCGAAAATCTTAGATTGCTGTGAGATTTGGTATGCGAGTTATTTTGAGCATCTGAGACCATTTCAGGCCCCGTTTTAGAGCCGCAAGGTTGCGGACAGGAGTTTCAGGGTACACTGTGATTTTGGTTGTATTGACTGAAAGTGGGTGTACAGGTTACAGATTGTGAATCTGTAATTTTTGAGGTATTTGCAGGAAGCAAACATAAGGTTTATCTACAAACAGATTGCAGATTACATGTACTATGGAGCAATCAGTGAAAAAGGTTGCTTCGTGTATTGTGTGCACATGTTGTGAAAGATTGCAGAAGACTAGCTTGCTATGTTGTATCCTTGTTTGTAATAATGACAGAGAACAATGAAATTTCCATTATTGAGAGGCTCAACAAGAACAACTACCCTTCATGGAAGTTCCGTGTGACGAACTTCCTCATTAGAAAGGGCCTTTATGAGTTTGTCTTAGGTGAAGAAAAGGATCCAGAGCTAGGTATCCCTCCAACTGCAAATGAGTTAAAAGCATGGAAAGAGTGGAATCCGAAAGACAAAAAGGTGATGTACTGGCTATCTGCAGTCATTGATAATACTATGCTAGGACATATCAGGAATGCAAAAACTTCACATGCAACTTGGACAATTTTTGAGAGCATATTTTCAGTAAATACAAAGGCACGAAAGATTCAACTCAAGCAATAGTTGAATGCCTCGAAGAAAGGGAAAATGTCTGTCAATGAGTATGTGTTGAAGGTGAGGAGCATTGCAGATGCTTTAGCAGCGATTGATGTAATGGGAGATGATGATGATTTGGTTTCATCCCCTCTGAGTGGCCTTAACAATGAGAAGGCATGGAAATCATTTGTTACTTTAGTATATGTACGGAAGTCATTTCCAGATTTTGATGAACTGATCTCTCTCATGATCACTGAAGAGATCAATATGCAGGGTGATTCTTCTGAAAGAAATGGTGAAAAGGTCCAAGCATTTTACTCGAGTTCAGGAAGGAGATGTGGTAGATCCTCTTCGAGAGGCCGTGGTATGGGACGTGCTGGCGATAACCAACAAAATAGGTTTAATCAACAGTTTGGTGAAATGCAGGTTTCTGGGTAGAGGAAACTTTAGAGGCAGGGGGAGCTCTAGAGGAAGAGGTGGATGGCAGAATAGAGGTTCTGGAAATTCTGCTATTGTTTGCCATTATTGTGGCAAAACACGCCATATTGCTGCCCATTGCTATGCAAAGAAGGATGATATTCGCACTGGTAAATTGCAACAAGGAAACTATGCATCGTCTTCACAACAGAATGTCATTGAAGACAAAAATGATCATCTTTTTGTTATGTAGCATATGATGAATGCAGTTACAGGAAAGGGGACACATGATGATGTATGGTATGTCGATTCATGTGCATCTAATCATATGACGAGTCATGTTGAATGGTTTGGAGAGCCGAGTTATGTGCAGACGGGTGAATCTCTCCAAACCATTCAACATGACTCGTCATATGATTACAAAACCCAGGTTATGTGAAGATGGGTGATGATTCATGCCACCCAATTTCACACATTGGAAAGGTTCCCTTGTCCTTGTATGATGGCTAGACAAAGAGTCTGACAGATGTATTACATGTGCCATCAATTACAAAGAATCTAGTATCTGTTGGCCAAATGGTAGAGCAAGGGTTGCGGGTCCGATTCAATGCAAAATGTTGTTTTGTAGAAGACTTTAATGATAAGTGCAGGTTGGTCACAAAAGGAAGTAGAGTTGGTAGAATGTTCACTTTAAATACTGGAAATCTTGCAATGGATACTGCTATGTATGCTAAAGGAAAAGGAGTAGTTGCAGATATTGAAATATAGCATAAACGTATTGGACATGCAAATGTGCAAAGGCTGAAATTAATGCAGTCTAGAGGATTGGTTAGAGGGTTACCTTCTTTTAGAGTTGCAGAATTGCATAAAGTCTGTGAAGCATGTCAGTTTGGTAAGCAGGCAAGACAACCCTTCTCGCATGATAGAGAAGTAAGCAGAAATATACTTGATGTAGTACATATAGATATTTGGGGGCCTACACAGAATATATCTCTTGATGGCAGCAAATACTTTGTCACATTTATTGAAGACTGTTCAAGGAAGCTATGGGTATAGTTCATGAAAGAAAAGAGTGATGTGTTTGAGCACTTAAAATCTTTTAAGGCAGTTGAAACAGAAACATGCTTAAAAGTAAAGTGCTTGAGATCAGATGGAGAGGGAGAATACCTCTCTAATGAGTTCAGTGGCTTCTTGAGGACTCATGGGATAAAGAGGCAATTTACTTGCAGGTATACCCCACAGCAAAATGGTGTTGCAGAAAGAGAAAATAGGCATATTGTAGAAGTTGCACGGGCATTAATGGCTAAAAAGAATCTGGCCAAACATTTTTGGTCTGAGGTTGTCCATACTGTTGTTTACATTATGAATAGAACTCCCATAGCTGCAGTTCATGGGATGACTCCTGAAGAATGCTTTACTGGAAAGAATCCCAATGTATCGCACTTGAAGGTATTTGGTTGTGTTGCATATGTTCATGTGCCAGATGAGCTACGGAAGAAGCTTGATCCAAAGGTAGAAAAATGTGTTTTTATTGGATACTCCTTAGAGCAAAAAGGGTATCGTTGTTATAACCCTGTCACAGGTGAGTTCAGAGTAAGCAAGGATGTTATCTTTGATGAGATGGGAAGTTGGTATATACCTGCTGCTGGTGATGTTTTGGATACTGATAATGATTAGGAAAGCTATGTGCATAAAGATAAACAAGAATCACAGAGTCTTAGTGGACCAGAAACATCATCTGGTACTACACCTATAGTGAGCCCTTGGTCTGGGAGTCTAAGGAGTCACCCCACATCTTCGGTGGATCTATAAGTGTTGCAGGGAAGGACAAAGGAAAGAAGAAAGTGATGGATGGTAATGATGTATCTACCAATCATTTGTGATTGGATGGAGATTGTAGTGGTTCAGAGAGTTTGGATGATGAGTTTGGCATTCCTTCAGTCAGGACGCCAGGTGTACAGAGAGCTTATAGTAATGTAAAGGCTCCATTGAGTGATCCGGTGGTATGCAGATCTAGCAGGGTTAGATACCCTATTCAAATATTTGGTTTTGCAGGGTATGAAACTCACCATTATGCTTATATGTTGAAACTAGTTGAGGATGTTGAGCCCACTTGTTTTGAGGATGCTATTGGTCATGCTCATTGGGATGCAACAATGGATGAGGAAATGGGTGCATTAGAAGCCAATAAGACTTGGGATTCGGTACCCTTACCTAAGGGTAAGAAAGCTATTGGCTGTAAGTGGGTTTACAAAGTCAAGCATAATACAGATGGTTCAGTTAGCAGGTATAAAGCTAGGCTTGTTACAAAAGGCTATGGTCAAACATATGGCATAGATTATGAAGAGACATTTAGTCCAGTTGCTAGGATGGCAACTATTGTATGTGTGATTTCCTTGGCAGCAGTCAAAGGTTGGATTTTGCAGCAAATGGATGTTAAGAATTCCTTCTTGCATGGTGAATTACAAGAAAAAGTGTATATGGAGCAGCCAACAGGTTATGAGGATTTAGAGCATCCCAAATCTAAATTTTTGCTGTTTTAAGAATCAAGAGCCATAACTCTAAAAATATATCAATTTTTTTTGGAAAAATAGAGGAAAATAGAGAAAAATATAAAAAAATAGAGAAAAATTAGAGAAAAAATAAGAATATGCCTTAGAAAAATATGAAAAAATATAATAAGTGGTTGTGGATGTATGGTGGGGCAAAGCATGAGGTTTGGCCTTAGTTTGCCCTATCATTTGTTATAGTGTGTGATTTATTGCTATTTATACATTAAATCATGAAAAAATAATCTCTATACACCTATACAACGAAGCAAAACTTAAACGGTGAGGGAGAGTAGAATTTTTTGCAATAGTTTGAGGGCTGAAATAAGAAAAAATCTGATTGTTTTTTTTCTATCCATAGCATTTAGGAAATGGTCTATTTGGAAATTAGGGATCTAGTAGCACAAGGTTAGCCTTGGTGCTAGATTCTTGCAACAAAGCATACACATATTAGTTGGAATTCATGGAAAGATTGTTTGTGTACTAGCACATAGACTAATTTTGAAACATAACTCTTTGTGCACGATGAGACATCCACTATTGTTGGTGCACAGATCGGTCGCCGTATGCACGCGTAGTGAGCGTCAGAAGGTCCCCAAGAACAAATGAACTCTACTTTTTGCACACAAATCAATGAAGAAAGCTTGCACGACATGAACAAGAGACCAATTGGGTGCAATCTCCCCCCATGCCTTGTGTGAGCGCTCCACAAAGCATGTATTTCATATATTATTCATATGCAAGCTCAAATAATAGCCCAAATTACAAAATGGCACGCTTTAGCTTTTGAGTTTGGTTTTGTGCCAATAAAGAATTAAAGCTAATGGGTGCCCAAGAAGTCAGGTAGTACCCAAGTACAATGTCCAATACAAGTATTTAAATCGTGCGCCCATGCGCATACAAAAATAATAAATAAATATCAAGCGCTTTGATAAATAAGCGCGACAAAATATAGGCGCCATGTCTAAGATACGTGCCCATAAAAAATATTGACGATAACTTGAATACACGCTATCCTCCAATGCTTTCCACTGCCACCGCTGCTTGCTCTACACATCAACTGAAGCATTCACAATTGTTAGAAAAATAATACAATTAAACCGACAAAAGTGAATACCTAGCAGTCTTCAGCTACATAAATAAATTGGTTAGAAATCAATCCTAACCTTAATTTATTACGAGTGCGCACTCTAAACTCATAAACGTTTATTAATTTAAATATGTATTTTGCGAAATCACCTGCTATGGAATCACCCATATACACATAAAATTAACAAAACGCCCGAAAAGGATAGGCATCCCCATCGACTTCTCGCACAAAGAATCCACTTTGTGTATGAGCCCGGTAATAAAATTTTACGAAATCCACCGCAAAACCTCACGGAATCCACCGTGGCATGCAATCCACTGTGGAATATGCCTCCTGGCATCATACCCCCGGGGTGGGATAGCAATTGTCCTCAATTGCTATTAGCTCAATATGGAGCTAACAGAGTGGGAAAAGCATTTAAGTCTCTAGCGTGCATCCATTGGGCCTCTTCAACAGGATGATTTTTAAACTTGACCAAATATCTAGAATATCTACGGCCAGTTCTAGTGGTCATAAAGTCAGTATCTATAATAGTTTCAGGCTCAAGGATTTCAGTTTCATCATCTAGCAAAGGAGGGTTTTCATAGACAGGGTGTACAGGTAGTTGGCCTCTAAAGAGTCGTAATAAACTGATATGGAAGGTGTTGTGGATTTTCCAATGTTTTGGTAGTTCTAATTTAAATGCATTGTCATTGATTTTGTGTATGATCTTGAATGGTCCATAGAATCTAGGTGCTAATTTCACAACTGGGTGTTTATCTACACTTTGTAATCTTCGTTTTTCTATGCGTAACCAAACATAATCATCAACTTTAAAACTCATAGCCTATCTTTTCTTATTTGCTTGTTTTGTATATGATTGCTGGGCTTTGGCAATCATATCTTTAACTTCATAAAAAATAGTGGCATGCATGTTAGCAATATCATCATCAGTTTGAATTTTGTTTGATAATGATGCAACAGGTGTAGGCAATCGATATCCATAAATAACTTCAAATGGTGCTTTCTTTGTAGCTGTATGTGGGGTATTATTATATGCAAACTGAAGTAAATGTAGATGTGTATCCCATGTGTGTGGTTTTGAAATGGTGTAAGCACGCAAAAGATCTAAAATAGTATGGTTAGTAGCTTTTGTTTGACCGTTTGTTTCAGGATGAAATGCAGATGAAAAATCAATCTTTTTTCCTAAGTTAGCAAACAAAGTAATCCAAAAATTATTACAGAATCTAGAATCACGATAAAAAATAATAAATTTTGGTAAACCATGGTTAGTGAAAACAGTTTTCAAAAACATTTGAGCAGCTTGAGATGCAGTTAAAGTTTTATTGCAGGGAATAAAATATGCTTGTTTGCTGAACCTGTCTACAATTGTCCAAATCATATCATGATTAGCTTTAGTGTTAGGTAAACCAGTGATAAAATCCATTGAAATCTGCTCCCATGGTCGTGATGAAATAGATAATGGCATTAGTAAACCATATTGTTTACCATGGTGTCTTTTAACTCGTTGACAAACTAAACATTCATATACAAAGTTAGATACGTCATTGTCCATATGTGGCCAATAAAAATCTTCAGTCAATGTACGCAAAGTAGATATAATTCCTCTATGACCTTGATATGGAGGACAATGAGTCTCATGCAAAACAAATGATTGAAATGGAAGAGTCACACACAATCTTTTTTCATAAAACATGAATCCATTATTGTAAGACAGTGAATCAATAGGAATCCAATTATTTGCAACTAGTTTATTCCAATCAACTTGAAAAGTAAGATCCTGATGATAAGTATCTTTCATAAGAATAAGGGAATCAAATGATATCACAGAGGTATTATGAATTGTTGGTCTTCTACTCAAAGCATCAGGTACAACATTCTCTTTTCCTAGTTGATATTGTATAAGGGGATGAAAACTTTGAATAAAAGCGGGCCATTTAATGTGTCGGTCAGATATTTGTGGTTGACTAAGGAGATGTCTAATGCTTTGTTGGTCAGTTTTGATCATAAATTCAGATCCCATTAAATAATGTTTCCATTGACGTAAGGCTTGTACTACAGCTAGCAATTCTTTATCATAGGTTGAATATTTAAGTTCAGATGGTTTAAGTTTACAGCTAGAGTAGGCTATGGGATGATTATCCTGCATAAGTATTGCTCCTATTCCAGATTCACCAGCGTCAGTAACTACTAAAAAGAATGGTCTATTGAAGTCAGGTAGCTGTAATACAGGAGCATGAGTTAATGCATGTTTCAATAAATCAAAGGATTTTTGTTGATTGTCAGACCAGTTATAGACAATACCCTTCTTTAAAAGTTTTGTCAAAGGTAATGCAAGTAATGAGAAATTCCTCACAAACTTTCTGTAAAAAGTAGCAAGACCTAGAAAAGAACGTAATTCATGCACATTTTTGGGTATGGGCCAATTTAAAATTGATTCTATCTTTTTAGGGTCCACTTTAATACCTTCTGATGAAATAATATGTCCTAGATATTCAATTTCTGTTTGGAAGAATTCACTCTATCTGGATTAGCATATAATTGATTGTCTTGTTCATAATGGTCATTCTCATTTTTACTGAATACTAATATATCATCAAAGAAGACTATAACACAATGCTGATGTTTCAAAAATATGCGATTCATCATACGACTAAATGTGGCTGGTGCATTAGTTAGACCAAAAGGCATAACTAGAAATTCATAGTGTCCAAATTGTGTTCTAAATGCAGTTTTGAATATATCATATTTGTTCAATCTTACTTAATGATAATCAGATTTAAGATCTATCTTACTGAATATGGCAGATCCTTGTAGTTTATCCATAAGATCATCTACCCTAGGAATTGGATATCTATTCTTAACAGCAATTTTATTTAGGGCACGATAATCAATGCACATGTGATAAGTATTATTATTCTTCTTCACTAATAAAACAGGTGCACAAAATGGAGAACTACTAGGTCTAATTAATCCTCTGTTAAGCAATTCCTCTATCTGATTTTGAATTTCTTTCTGTTCAATTTGGTTATGTCTATATGGTGCTTTACATGGTGGTTGTGTTCCAGGAATTAAATCTATTTTGTGATCTTCAGGACGTGAAGGTGGTAGTCCAGGTGATAAATCAGTAGCAAAACAATCTTGAAATTGGGTAAGAAATTGTGTATGCCTAGGATGCATTTGTTTTTCTTTAGCTTGAAGTTCATTTACCCATATTAAATAAGATTTGCTACTTTTACGTAATGCACGTTTAGCCTGAGTATGAGTAAGCAGTGAAAAAATATTAGAAGCGTGCATACCATGCAATGTGATTTGTTTTCCTTGAAAATAAATTTTAATTGAATGCGTAGAATAATCTATATCAGGATTGTATTGATGACGCCAAGGCATTCCTAAGATAATGTCACTAGACTGCAAAGGTACAACTAGAAAATTTCTTCGTTCAATATATTCACCAATTTTAATTTGTAAATTATGCACTTCTTGTGTTCCATTATATCTCATTCCTAGAAATGTAGCCTTAATGCGATAATGTGTAAAAACAGTTTGTAAATTCAATTCTTTGACTAACTTTGCAGAAATAAAGTCATGTGTGCTCCCATCATCATGTAAAATAGTCTTTTCTTTACCATGCACAAAACATTTCATTGTTAACAAAGAATGGGGAGTTGGCATACCTAGCAAAGTATCCAAAGTAGTACCAATGTCGTCATCATCTTCCGTAAAGTCAAGCATTTCCTCATGTTCTTCTTCTTCGATTGCTCCAAGATAATTGATATGGACAGGTGGCTTTTTGGTTTGACAATCGGCTGCTAGATGTCCAGGTTGATGGCATTTGTAACAAACTATGGGTTTGGCTTTATATACATTATTGGTAATGGCAGGAAATTTAGGAATGTTGGGATTTGACTGTGAGGATGGCTTAGGGTTTGGATTGGTGTTTGATGGCAAAGCAGGTGGTCGTGTCCAAGACTTACGGAATGAAGATGGAAGAAAACGACTTTGATTGAATCTTCGAAAATTTGAATTGAATTGTTTGGAACCATAGTTACCATTAGTTGGAAATTGTTGTGGTCGCTTGTCTCTTCCGCGAATCTTGTCTTCAGTGTCATGAGCCAAGGAAATTGCATCTTCAAGGGTTGTTGGCTTGAACATATTGACTTCAGCATAGAAATGTCCAAGTAGGCCAGACATAAACTTGCGTTTGTGAGTCGCTTCAGGTACATCTTCGAGCATGCGTAGTTGTAGTAGGGCATTCCAAAAACGTTTAGTGTATTGGGAAATAGGTTCGTGATCCCTTTGTTGTAGAAGATCCCATTGCTTGATGGCTTTTTCATGGAACTAAGGAGGAAGGAAATTCTGCAAAAATTTCTTTTGGAAAGTCTCCCATGTAATGGGGCAATCAGTGCTCTTGCGGACCACAGTCCACCATAAGGATGCTAGATCAACTAAATGGTTAGTGACACATTTAATTTTGTCTTTCTCAACATATGTTTCTTCATGGAAGTAATCATCAAATTGACTGATAAAAGCAAGTACAGTCTTTCCATCGCGTGATCCATTGAAAGTACGAAATTTGAAGTTTCTTTTACTTATCTTTGTTTCTTTGCGAATGGATTGGGCTTCAAGTGTCGCATCGATGGTACGTCGTATAAGATCTTCGGGTTGTGGTCCATCTTGGTCGGTGGTAGATCGTTGCAAATTGGCCAATTAAACTTGCAAAGCTTGTCGGGCTCTTCGTTCTTCATCAAGCTGCATCATAATCAAATCCAACTTTTGCTCCATCGTTGGTTCAGGTAGATCACCTTCAGCCATAAGATCGTCCATGTGTTGTTCAGTCATCCTGTAAAATCCAAAAGACCTCACACTCTCGAATTCTTATTAGCGGGATGAGCGTAGCTCAAAGGCGGGTATACAAGGCTTGTAAATTTTGTTTGGCTTTTGTAGTCTTTCTCCTTTGCGATTGCGGTATTCGTTGTCACAACCGTCTTCCAAAAGAATAATGTTGCATAGAAACTGCGTATAAACTGCATATGGCCTGCGTATGAACTTCTACGTTTGCTGAAACTAGTTCTGCAAGTCTGCAAGTGTGAACAGGGACTTCTCGAAGCTTCAAAACCAATTCTGCTTACACACAGTGTGAACGGCTGCTATAAGAGTTGTTGAAGATGACTTAATTGACTTTGAGAACTTGCAAAACTTAGAGAACTTATGGCTGAAAGCTTAAGTGACTAAGCTTAAAGAAATTGGTCTGTCGCCGATTTTGTTTTTTAGGAGGGGGACCATTTTTCACGTCGTCGATTCTGGCGTCAGCATGCCGTGGCCACAAATCGTCAAATTGAAGGCCTTAAGCTTTCTAATAAGCTTATTATTAAGCTTATTAAACTTTGAGTTAAAGCTTTAAAGCTTTTGGCTATGGAGGCTTATCTGTATGAAGACGACTTGAAGAAGGAGATATCCACGTGGTCCTCCACCTACACAGGCTGGTCCTTCACGATCAGAGGGTGTAGATGGTGGTTCTTGACCGCCAGGAACACGCTGGTATCGATCGTTCGAGACGAAACTGACTGTAGAGCTCGATCATTCCAAGAGATCTGCCTTCGCACAAGATGGTAAGTGATTGGAAGCTCTCGATCTCAGCTTCGCTCTGATACCACTGGTGCATAGATCGGTTGTTGTATGTGTGCGTAGTGAGCATCAGAAGGTCCCCAAGAACAAAAGAACTCTACTTTTGCACACAAATCAATGAAAAAAGCTTGCACGACATGAACAAGAGACCAATTGGGTGCAATCTCCCCCCATGCCTTGTGTGAGCACTCCACAAAGCATGTATTTCATATATTATTCATCTTTAAGCTCAAATAATAGCCCAATTTACAAAATAGCACGCTTTAGCTTTTGAGTTTGCTTTTGTGCCAATGTTAGAAATCAATCCTAACCTTAATTTATTACGAGTGCACACTCTAAAATCATAAACGTTTATTAATTTAAATATGTATTTTGTGGAATCACCTGCTATGGAATTACCCATGTACATATAAAATTAACAAAATGCCCGAAAAGGATAGGCGTCCCCATTGACTTCTCGCACAGAGAATCCACTTTGTGCATGAGCCCCGGTAATAAAATTTTACGGAATCCACCACAAAACCTCACAGAATCCACTGTGGCACGGAATCCACTGTGGAATATGCCTCCTGGCATCAATTGCATTAATCATACATGTGGTATCAACTCCTGGAAATGCATAGCAATTGTTTGAATTATACTTGACCTACGCTTGAGAGGGTGAGGTTCCCCTTGCCATAGGTTAGTCGTTCGTTTCTTGGGGAAAATTATTAGTAAGAAACATGGTATCTCTTGGATCTCGCTGACAAAGAGAGGAGTCTTGTGCGAATGGGTTTATATGTAAAAGCAGCGCATCTAGGGGCCAATCCCCAAGATGTAGGAGAGTTGCAGTGGGACCACAGCAATTAGTCTCGGTGGGGTGTCTCCTTTGTGTGTTATACGTGGTACTTATTGCCAATACGTGTGGGATACCCCCTCTGAGGGGTTTTGGGGAAGGTGCCGTTGGAATTTTATCTAGCTAAAAACGCAATATTAGAAGTATCTAGTGTGCATTTAGTTATTACAGATGCTCCTGGACCATGAGACCCGGTGGTGGTGGAGGTGTTTGTTGCATGTATGAGGTCCGACTAGTGCTACAGCCAGTGCCGGTCCATTTTTTGTCCCATCATAAAATAATGGTAGATTTGGTATACAAGAAGAAGATGAAACCATGCATCTTCTGGGCTCATGATGCTCAATACTTGTTTTCAATGCAAGTCATAATGAAAGTTAAAAGTCATGGCATTGTTGCAAATTTACTACAAACTTGGCAAGAGATTTTAAAGCAAGTAAAATGGAGTAGTAATGAGGAAGTAATTGAGAAAGATGAAAATACATTTTGGTCCTAGGTATTTGATTTTTTGTTGGCCAAGTGGATAGGTAGGAGATGCATGCACTTGTGAGAATTGGGGTTAAGAGGAAAATGAATTGGCATGAAGAAAATGGAAGCATTAAGAGCTATGGAATGGGATAATGAATTTGGAAACTAACCAGGTCCTACAAAATCAAATGGGAAGTTGTTGCATAGGCTTGTATAATGTGTAAGCTTGTAGACAATGCAATGAATGCCATAAGGCCCCCCCTTACATGGGAGATAGGGAACAAATCCATAGTGTAAGTTTCCAATGCAAAAATAATTAAAGGATTGAGAAATATGAAATAAATTTAGATGGAATTTTCAAAAATTTTAAAACACACATATCTGAAAGCCAGCTTAATGAAGGCTTGAGTAAAACTTGGTCTCTAAGCATCCATTAGACAATAAGTTTGGGGATAATTCATTGAAGCTATAACAACTAATCAAAACTAAAGGACATGAGAATTTTGGATGATAGATGCATTTCTAGAAAGCATGAGATTGTCAAGCAATTGTTCTAGTATGGCTACAAATCTAGTCCTATCAAAGAGCATTTCTCTTCCATTTTTTACCTATAAATGGGCAAACTAGGCTAGATGAAGAAAAAGGCATGGAAATGTGCATATTTGGACTCACCAACTTTAATGATTCATATAAAGAAGTCATTTTTCAATATATCATATATTTTTCTAAGAGTTGTTCCTATTGTTGGGAGTCTTCAAAAACCCAAGTGCAGATGTATTCTAGCAAGAAGTAGTTTTCAAGGTCAAGCACTTTGTATTTTGGCTTGTAAAACTAATAAATTAAATTATAAATACTTGTGAAACATCTTTAGCAATGTGGCATATGCAACCTTTTTTATTGAAAAATATCTTTTCATACAATCTATCTATGGATATATGTGATTGGTGCTACTGAGGCCCCATTTTCCATCATCAAAGTCTTGATCTACTCACTTCTTGATGTCGTTGCACACTTGCAATCTTGATAGATTTGAGTCTATTTTTGACTCTCTTATAGATTTTCCAACTACATCACCAAGTGAAGTGTGCATATAGTACTAATCTCACTTTTCAAACTTCATCCAAATGCAAAGTTTGTAGAGGATGTTTGAGTAGCTCCTAGTAGTATCATGGGAACAACACAAATGCTAGTGATTTGGCCTTGTTCTTAGCCAAGGGGGTGGGAGGAGTGGAGTGCGATCTTAGAAGTAAAACAAAGGTGACAAAAGAAAATCTTAACATGAGCTCTCTCTCTCTCTCTCTCTCTCTCTCTCTCTCTCTCTCTCTCTCTCTCTCTCTCTCTCTCTCTCTCTCTCTCTCTCTCTCTCTCTCTCTCTCTCTCTCTCTCTCTCTCTCTCTCTCTCTCTCTCTCTCTCTTTCTCATGTTGTGATGATCAATATAGTGGGGGATGCTAGTACAAATGATGTAGATACTTGTTGGAAAGGTGGGAGACTAGAGTGTTGACATGCAAAGAAGGTGCCTTGTGATTTTCTTTTATATAAAAACTCTTCCTTAGGGTGATTTCCAATGGAGACTATTTTTGGGAGTGGGATGGGGTTAGGAGCATCTTAAAGGATGTTCCTTTCCTTATTTCTTCAGATTCATATAAGGTGTTTTCCACGTGCACAAGTGTACTCTCCCTCTCTCACTATTTATTTATTTACTTATATTAGAATTCATATGAGCATTATTAGGTTGATTTCACACCACACTAGACATTTGAGGCAATGTTAGAAATGTATGCACAAGTCTTTACACATAGGGTGCACCCAAATATAACACAAAGATCAATCAGCTCATTAGTTATAAGATCCTTACTTTTGAGGATTGGAAAGGGTCACATAGTATTCCTTCTTTAACAATCCAACATGTGTCCCTAGAAACTTATTTTTCCTTGAAAAATTGGTTGTTTGCTCATGCTTGTAATTGGCCTTAATTTTTTCCTTTACATAATATTCCTATGGTTTCTTTCCAAGGTTTTAGAACTATTCCCTTTCCTACAAATTTTTTATACCATAATACTATGAAATCAAATATCATGGCTTATTTTATGTGTTTTAAGGGTTCTTATGATAAATGTTGAATCAATACAGATTGTGTTTATGTGACCTAGGAGTTAGAAGGACTTCTAAAAGCCATTAAGAATAAAGGGAAAAAATCCAAAACATTATAAATTTTTTCCCTCCCACTTAGCCTTTTAGGAATTTATACTCGTTACAATATTTAGTTCTTGGATTAAAATTCTGCATTATTTCTATGGGATTTAACAATTTGCATAAGGTGCTCATATTTTATGAAGAATGTGTCCCATGATGTTGTGGATCTTAAAAGTGTTTTAGTAAAATGAATTCTTCATATTGGTAGCTCTTCTTCTTTTCTTGTTCTTCTCATAATAGGTGACTTCTACATCCATCTTTCCTTTCTTATTTTCTCTTTCTTTGGTGCTCTATATTTTCCCAATAGCTTTGCTTTTTTTCTCCTTGTCTTTTAAGATGTTAATAGCATGCATAGCATAAAAATAAAAAGAGTTTAAAAATTCAAATACAAAAAATTAGAATTAAAATAACAGTGTTCTCTAAGAAAGACACTCATTTACACATTGAAACGAAAACCCCATTAGGTTCTCAGACGAAAAATGGGAAAAGGGTAGGCAAGGGTTGCTTATGCATCTATGTGAATGTTGATGCAAATGAGTTTTCACTAGAACTATGGTTTGTATTTCCAAAACAACCACCCCCCCCCCCCCCCCCCCCAAAAAAAAAAGAATTTAAGCAACCCTTTTTTGGATAAAATCTCCACATCACACTAAAAAGACAATAGAGGAGAGAGAGAGAGAGAGAGAGAGAGAGAGACATAAATCCTTAGAATGTCATATTGTGCTACTCTAAACTAACAGATATGGTTTTCAATATAAGGTGGTCCATTTGAGAGGGATGCATGTAGGATGAGCTACAAATTATAAACAAATGCAATCAAGATTATACTTAAAAAAGGAATTGGACATGGAATATGCATGCCAAAAAGTATTCAATCATCATGCCATGTAGTCAACAAACAGATACCCTTCCATTTCTCTATAATTTTCAAAATGTTTATAGTTTAGATTAAAACTTGGAAAGTAACAATTCAAAGATAAAATCATTTTCATGTAACTATGTGAATCTATTAAAGTTATGGTATCAATAGAAAGTAGGAGCTAATATGCAACTTATATAAGAACTAAAAGGAAATTTCTATGCAACTACAATTCAGTTAGAGAATTAGCTAGTCAATTTTCATTGTACCATGCCACTAATTTTGTTTTAGGATGTCAAATATTCTCCTAAATTCTTGGAATAACATTATTAGTACTTTCATTCTCATCCAAGAATTGAGGGCTTTATTAAAGTTTCAAATTTGGACTTTCTCTGGTGGACCCCAAGACACATCTTTATCCAAAATGTAACCATATTTGTCACAAGAGAGAATAAAAAAGAAAGATATACTATTCTCTTCATGAGAGAAATTTGGCCAAATTCTTCAAGGACAAAACAATATATACCTCATTGAGATGCATTTAAGATATTTACATGTCTAATGCAATCATGACACTAGTTAAATATTCCCCATTGAGATGAATTCAATATATTTACATGTCTATTGCATGTTGTCGTGATGCTGTGCATCCACCATTGCAAATCTAAGGCCGGAGTTTTTTGCCAAGAATTTGACCACATTAATCAACGTCATTAGGAATTTAATTTTCTATTGAGTGTATATTTTGCGTTTACATGACGCACAACCATCTGTAATTAGGCTAGCCACAAATTCCTCAATGCATTCATAATTTTTCGTAGCATCTATTGATTGCATAGCATGGATTTAAAATTGCAAACCATTGTCACACTGAATAATACACACAGGCTCCATGAATGTTGCACGTCACATGGACGCTAAGAAATATAAAGGGAACTCAAGATGGATGTAAACTTGTTGTACAAGTTAAAGACCTTGATAAGAAGAAGTTTGATTGTTGTTGATTGGAAGCATAGTATGGTAGAGAGATCACCTGTCCTTCTTTCGCGTTGCCTTTTAGAATTCAAATATTCTTGTCTTCAAGGGAGGAAATATTGGCATGGATGAGCATTAAAATGGATGATTGATGATTTAATATATAAGGGAATCCATGACATCAATGATACAAAGTTAAGCTCAAGAAGATTTAAGAAGGACATAAGCTTTCTTATGATGCTAGAGGAGCATATGAATTGGGCCTTCAAGTATTGCATCAAATGGCTATGTGGAAGGGTTTTTTCAAGATGGAATTTGTGAACCTCAAGTTGAAGCTCATAAGGGGCACAATAGGGGAAAAAAAGTGTTGCTTATGGGTGGTTTGATAGGTAGATAGGAAAGCAAAAGGACAAGATTTTGTCCCAACACATGGGATGAAGGCCGCACCCAAACTGATGGAAGTCATTCTCAAAATAGACATGTAGAAGAAGAAGTTAACATTGTCATTTTTTCTGAAATAATTGATGAAGATGGAGGAAGAGCTGCAGTGAACATCTCACTGAAATTGCCCATATCCTGAAAAAATGCCATAAACGCAGGACATCATCATATCGTCTCTTCCACACATATCTCTCCAACCAAAAGTCACAAAAGTTAATGCCGAGATGCTCATTGGTGGCGAGCATGAGCTGGATGACCGACTTCTTCAAAGAGAGAACTATGTTGATTTTTTCGTCTTGCAAAGAGCGATCTCTGTTTCCAATGAGACAAACTACACCCAGAATTACAAAGGGGAACCAAAGTCGAAGATGATGGATTCCTCTAATTTGGATAATAGCTTTCTTAAGCTTATATGATAACTCACTCTTTCCCATTGTCATCGATTATGTCGGCCAACTTGTTGCAAATAGATGGCACCACGTTCGCTGAAAAAGCTAAATGAAGGAACCTTTAATAACTTCTTTAGTAGCTTTAAGCCATTCCTTGTTTTGCATAGATTGCAAAGAGCGCATTGTATTAATGGATACACCATATTTTTCCTCCATTTCCTAGAAAATCCCTTCAGCTCTCTCTACTTATTGGAACACTTCCCTATAGCTTCAATCATTGCCATGAATTCTACCATCGAAACCTTTAAAGGTTTCCACTTTCCAAAGCCTTTCAACCTTAGCTTTGTGGCCAAGCTTGCCATAAAGATTCAAAGTTATTTTCCTTGCCACCCACACTTAACTTTATATGTTTGGATGCTTCTAGTAATTTATCAACTAAACCAGCCAGAAGATAACCTTTGGCTAGTATTACATAACTTGCAGCATCTCCACTTTAGATCCTTTTGCATCCTTAATGGAAATGGTAGTTGCCATCTTGGCTTTGGTTAGCTACGGCCTATCCTTTTATTTAACCCTTCTTGACTCTTGCAAAACAAATATGGCCAAAGTGTCCACAGCCAAAAACCTCATTCCAAGCTTATATTGCTAGTGAAACTTCTTCTTTAGGGGCTTGTCTACTTCAACACCTGAGATCATAGCATAGCAAGTCCCCTTTCTCTCCTCAAAGAAATGTCGGATGTTGCAATACCCCACTTAGATGCCATGAGTGGGTATCTTTTGACTTTTTTAGACTACAAAATGTTGGCATAGTATCTGTGCTGGCAACATCTGAATTATAAGTTACATGAGAAAAGTTCAAGCGAAGGATCAACATTTCAATCTTTTCCTCAAGTCCTTGAGTCTTCAAAACAGAATCCTTCATGTAAATTGATTTTCCATGAATTGTGCCCTATCAAGAACATGCTTTAGAAAAGAAGTTCATGCCCAATCACTCAAGCAGTTTGCAAATTAGAGTCCGTGCTATGCAATCAATCGAACGATGCTTCCACACAAAAAAATAATAAATGCATTGAAGAAATTGTGCCTATCCTAACTACAGATGTTTATGCATCATGCAGATGCAAAGACAAAAGAAACACAAGATGGAAAATAAATCCCTAATGATGCTGGCTAATGTTTTCAAATTCTTGACAAAAAACTTTGCCCTCAGATTTGCAGTGGTGGATACGCAGCATCACGACATCTACCCCCTCCAAACCTGCACATTGTCTAGATGGGCCATAGCTACCCATCCTTATCATCGCCAAGCTCAACGGTCAATGCAATCTCTTCATCTTCTGTAAAAGAATCTACAATGTCCACATCTTCATCTTCATCATCTCTAAGTCCATCATAAATCGCATCATCCAGCTCCTCAACTACATAGGCTCCATCATCTCTTCTTTTGAATAATTTGATTCTCATCCCTGCAATCAGAATCCGTAAGGCCATACCATCAAACTTTGCTAAGGAATATGTGTCAAGATTGTGGGAGAGAAGGAAGGAGTCTCATTTGTAGCTTTCTTGCTTGCAGAATGGGGGAATACACACAGAGGTGGAGGCTAAAAACAGTTTTCCTCTTCTTAGTTGTGTAAGCCAAAAAGAACTCTCATACAAAGAAATAGAAGAACCCTATATATGGGTCTCAAACCAAACTCAAATAACTAAGGTGGCATACTAACTGAGCCACGAACTAGAGTAGATAAGGATAGCTATCATCTAGCTATTATTCATGGGCGGTGTACCAACCGCATCTACAACTGACAAGTCGGTGACATAAATGCACAACGGTCACCCTGGCATATCACGAGTGGAGCTCGATATCTCAACACTCCCCCTTGAGCTCAATCCCAATTCCTGCACACCAAGCAGGTCTCTGAACTTGCGCAGCTTCTCTGCGCCCAATGCCTTCGTGAATATGTCAGCTACCTGATCCTCTGTGCTGACATAAACTAGATCAATAAGACTTAGTAAAACCCTCTCCCGCACATAGTGATAATGCACCTCAATGCGCTTTGTTCGAGCATGATAGACTGGGTTATTTGCCAAGTGTATACTACTCATGTTGTCACAATAAATGACAACTGGCCCATCTGTAGGCTGATGCATATCATAAAGTAGCTTGTGCAACCAAGCTACCTCACATGCAGCCATTGCTGCACCCCTGTACTCAGCCTCTGTGCTCGACAAGGCAACTGTAGGCTGTTTCTTGCTGCTCCAAGTGACTGCAGCACTCCCAAAAGAGAACACATACCCACTGGCAGGTCATCTATCAGAAATACTACCAGCCCAATCAGCATCAGTGTATCCATGCAACTGTATCTGAACCCTAGTCTCATAAAATAGTCCGTACTGCAATGTGGACTTCACATACCTCAGTATGCGTCTAGCCGCATCCAAATGCAGTTTCCTTGGAGCTTGCATAAACTGACTTACCAGTCCAACAACATAGCTTAAATCTGGCCTGGTAATAGTCATATAAATCAAGCTTCCTACTATGCGTCTGTACATAGTAGGGTCTTCCAGAAGCTCACCTGCATCTGCGCTCAGCTTCACATTTTGCTCCAAAGAAACTGAAATAGGCTTACAGCCTGTCATCCCATATTTGGACAGCATGTCCAATCCATACTGCCTTTGCAAGAGCTGTATCCCACTTGGTGATCTAATCACCTCAATGCCCAAGAAATAACGTAGCTCTCCCAAATCCTTCATCTCAAACTTTTGCTTCAATAGCATTTTCACATGAAGGATATCTTCATCACTGTCACCTGTCATAATCAAATCATCAACATAAATGACAAGTAGCATAATACCTTTCTTTGTTTTTCTCACATAAAGTGAGAAATCTGCCTTGGAAATCTGAAAGCCAATAGTGACAAGATACTGCCCTATCTTGTCAGACCATGCTCTAGGTGCTTGCTTCAAGCCATACAAGGCTTTCTTCAACCTGCAAACAAACTCAGGATGAACAGCATGCACATAACCTGGTGGCTGCTCCATATAGACCTCTTCTTGCAAATCACCATGCAAGAAGGCATTCTTTACATCCATCTGATGTAAAGACTATCCCTTTGATGCAGCCATAGCAATGACTACTCTTACGGTTGCCATCCTTGCAACTGGACTGAATGTTTCTTCATAATCAATGCCATATGTTTGTGCATACCCCTTGACTACTAAACTTGCCTTGTATCTGTTCACAGAACCATCTGCATTGTGCTTCACCTTATAAACCCACTTACAGCCAATTGCATTCTTACCTTTAGGCAAAGGTACCAACTCCCATGTAGCATTTGCTTCCAAGGCATCCATTTATTCATCCATGGATTTCTCCCATTTTTCTTTTCCCATGGCTTGCTCAAAAGAAGTGGGTTCTGGTTCCTGTATCACTTTGACCATATATGCATAGTGAATGGCTGTAAATCCATCATATTTCAGCCTATCCACAGGATACCTAGCTCTGGTAGACCTATGCAAAGTAGGCTCACTTCCAGGTGCTCTCAAAACATCCCTGGTCTTCCTTACTCCAGGTGTAACAATAGAGGGGATACCCAACTCATCATCAATGCTCTGTTCTGAGCCACTGGATTCACCATCCACATAAGAGTGACCTGCATTCACATCAAACATGGGCTGATCTACCTTCTCTTTTCCTTTTCGTGAAACCTGCATACCACTATCTGCATTGCTTTGAGAAGATTCTCCTGATCTCAATCTGCCTGTCCATGGCAAAGAATGTGAACCACTGCTAGAGGACACTCTAGGTCCACTAATATTTTGTGACTGCTGCTGTGAATTCTATGCAGCATTACCATTTTGTGCATCTACATTATCAATCACATTTACTGGTTTATACCAGCTACTCATCTCATCAAAAACAACATCTCTGCTCACTGTAAACTTACGAGTAGAAGGGTTATAGCATCTATACCCTTTCTGCTGCAGAGAGTAACCAATAAAGATGCACTTCTCAGCTTTTGGATCCAACTTGGATCTCAACTTATCTGGCACATGAACATAGGCAATGCAACCAAAGATTTTCAAATGAGAAATATCTGGTTTCCTACCAGTATACCTCTCCTCTGGAGTCATTCCATGTATTGCTGCAGTGGGAGTCCTGTTCATTATGTAGACTGCTGTAGCAACTGCTTCAGCCCAATAAAAATCTGGCAGGTCTTTTTCATTGAGCATGGCACGAGATACCTCTCCAATATGCCTATTTTTTCTTTCTGCAATTCCATTTTGCTGTGGGGTATGACTGCATGAATATTACTGCTTTATGCCATGCTCCTGCAAGAACCTTGCAAACTCATTTGAGAGGTACTCTCCCCCTCCATCTGACCTTAGGCATTTTATTTGCAGGCCTGTTTCTTTTTCAACCATAGCTTTAAGAATTTTGAAATGCCCAAAAACTTCACTTTTCTTTTTCATAAAATACACCCAAACTTTTCTACTATAGTCATCAATAAAAGTGACAAAATAATGACAGCCTCCAAGAGATGCAGCTTTAGTAGTCCACACATCAGAGTGGATTAATTCCAATGGCTTCTTACTCTCTTGAACATGTCTAGGAAATGGTTTCCTTGCCTGTTTTCCAAATTGGCAGGATTCACATACCTTATGCATTTCTGCAACCTTGAATTTAGGCAATCCTGCAACAATATTTTGGGCATGCATTGATTTAAGTCGTTGTACATTAACATGACTAATGCGTTTATGCCAGATATCAATATCTGCAACTACACCGGTCCCATGTGCAAACATTGCTGCACTCAATTCAGACATGTCTGCATCCAACGTAAACATTCTGCCCTTCTTCTTTCCTTTTGCTATCAAGCGACCTTTATTTTTCATATCCTCAACAAAGCATCCATGAGGATTAAATCTGACCTGCAAGCCCTGCTCAACCATTTGACCAACAGAAACCAGATTCTTGGTAATATTCGGGACATGAAATACATCCGACAGGTATTTCTTTTTCCCATCGTGCATAGACAAGGGAATCTTTCCAATCTGCACAATAGGATGTGCAGTATCTTCACCAGTCTCCACAAAACCTGGTTTTTCCATTTTCCTTGCATCCTCCATCCATTCTGCATGACCTGTCATGTGGTTTGATGCACCTGAGTCAACATACCATACTTCGTTGCTTTCTTCTGCACTTGTCACAGAATTGTTCATGTGCTGCACCATAAACAAATGCTCATTTCTGTCATCACCCTGTCTATTAGAAGATGCATAATTTCCTTGTTGTAGTTTTCCATTCATGATGTCATTCTGCTTTTTATAGCAGTCTTTAGCCATATGACCCATTTTACCACAGTAGTAGCATTCAACATTGCTATTTGCATTTTGGCCTCTTTGCCATCCACCACGACCTCTTTGGCTCCCCCTGCCTCTAGAGTTACCACGTCCTCCTCCATAGGACTGGTTTTCTTGAGTTTGCTGCATATTCTGATTTCTACCACGGCCTCCAGATCGGCCTCCTCTACCTCTGCCTCTACCTCTTCCAGTATTTGAGTAGAAGACAGCTTCTTTTGAAGTTCCTCCTGAAGAAGATGCACCACCATTTCTCTGCTCCTCAGAAATTAGAAGAGCAATCAACTCCTCAAAATCAGGAAATCTTTCACGGACGGAAATGGATGTTCGAAACTGTGCATAATCCTTTTCTAGACCATTCAAGGTCACAGAAACTAAATCATCATCTTCCACTGGCGACCCAATGGAAGCAAGTGCATCTGCAATCTTCTTCACCTTCATGTGGTAGTCATTGATGCTCATATTTTCTCTTTGCACATTATGCAACTCTTGCTTGAGCTGCATTTTCCTGGCTTGAGTATTTGTGCTATACATTTTTAACAAAGTATCCCATGTCTCCTTTGGCGTACTTGCATCCTGAATATGCACAATCATAGAGTCTGAAATACTGATAGACAGCCAGTACATAACTTTCCTGGCTCTCTCATGCCATGCTTTAAATGCTTGCATTTGCTGTTGATTGGGAACATCAGGAAGAACTGGTTCTTCTTCATTTCCTGCAACAAAATTCCAATATCCTTTTCCCATAAGAAAATTCGTCATTCTAAACTTCCATGCTTGGAAGTTGTTCTTGTCAAGCTTTTCAGTGACAATCTATGAGAGAGAATCAGATGCCATTACAGAACACTGCAAAAAGTTCTGTCACTGCAAAGAACACAGCTTCAGCCTCACAAGGGCTAATTTGCAAAACTAACGAAAGTGGTATTTGACCACACAGTCACTTCCTAGTGACGATTTTGCATAAACAGGCAACAAGGATAATTTTGCAACTCCCAATGTCTCTGCACACAAGCATACGATGCAATTTCTACAGTAACTTTTCACCGACCTGTAGAACAGTGGTCGCACAGCATAAAACTGGGCCTTTTCCTGAGTGCGTGCAGAAAACTTCCGCCTCCAAAACGGGCCCCGAAATGGCCTCAAATAAAAAAAATAGGGTCGCCGAGGGCTAAAGCCCCATCCCGCAGCATATACTGCCCTCTTGCTTCACTGCGAAGGGCGTCTCAACCAGAACACCGCGAGCTTGGCTTGCTTTCTTGAGCTCCTTACCACGAACAAGGCTCTGATACCATGTCAAGATTGTGGGAGAGAAGGAAGGAGTCTTAGTTGTAGCTTTCTTGCTTGCACAATGGGGGAATACACACAGAGGTGGAGGCTGAAAACAGTTTTCCTCTTCTTAGTTGTGTAAGCCAAAAAGAACTCTCATACAAAGAAATAGAAGAACCCTATATATGGGTCTCAAACCAAACTCAAATAACTAAGGTGGCATACTAACTGAGCCACGAACTAGAGTAGATAAGGATAGCTATCATCTAGCTATTATTCATGGGCGGTGTACCAACCGCATCTACAACTGACAAGTCGGTGACATAAATGCACAACGGTCACCCTGGCATATCACGAGTGGAGCTCGATATCTCAACAATATGCAGCATTTTCATGGACATGATGCACTAAATAGGGCCCAAACCATCGTATGGAAACCTTGCAGATAGCACTATACCGGTGGTCTAGGCTCTTGTCATGGCTGTTGTCATAGACTAACACCCAATTCCTTCCTTAATTTCTTCTGGACTCAATCTATGTCTACTATCAAAGTTGTATTTGTTGAGAATCTTGGCCTCTTTTGAGTCTTCAAATTGCTCTCTCAATATATTCTGGTCTTCTCTCCACCAACTAACAAATACGAAGAGCCAAAAGATCTTCTCTAGTCATCTCTTCTTGCGGCCACGGGAAAGCACTCCAAGTAAGTGTGCAAGTCTTTGTAGGTATGACTGGTTTCTATCCATACATTAACTCAACTGGCATATAACCTATAGTCACACTGTGAGTAGTGTGATCAACCCATAAGGCATAAGGCAACAACCTAGGTCACTCCTGAACTTGTCCACCACATACTTTGGCCAAGGCTTTCACAATTGGCAAATGGTCTCTTTCGCTCTACCAGTTGCCTTTTGGATTATATGCCGTAGTCAAAGCAAGTTTAATGCCAAGGCGAGAGAAAAACTACTTAGCCTCATCAGCATCCAACTCACCTCTATCTGCAATAACTTTTCCAATACATCCATACCTGCAAATGACATCCTCCAATAGAAATGTACAAACCACTGAAGTAGACTTCGTTCGTAATGCTCTTCATTCCACTTGATTTGTAAGATCTTCTCATGCCAAAAAAATATAGCACAATTTCCATAAACCAACAGGCATGGTAATCAAATCAAGAACCCACTTGTAATGAATACATAGCAGGTAGGTAGGATGAAGCTCATCTCTATGCCTCACTGAAGAGAACAAGTGGCAATCAGGGCATGTCTCAACAAACTATGAAATATCTCTATACATGCCTCTCCACCAATAGCGCTCTTTGATCTTCTCATAGGTCGCCCAAACATCTCGATGCCCAGCCCAAAGACTTTCATGGAATTCTTTCATGATCTGCACCTGTGAGGCTCTACCACAGACAACTCTCAATGGCTATCCTCCTCGCTTTCATGGATGCTTCCAAAGTAGCCCACTTTACAAGAAGAAACCATAAGCTCTTCTGATCTTCATGGATCCATCCTGTCTAGACATAGTTCTCAAATAACATCCAATTTGTAAATACTCTTCTATATACAAAGAATCATCAAAGCTTTCCAAAGCAAACACATGACAAATATGATCAGCATGCATGGCTAAAAGATCAGCCCCATCATTAGTATCACCAATGCAAGAAAAATCTATATCATCATACCTTGCTTGTGAAAGCATATCAGCTATTGGGTTGTCTTTACCTGCTATGTGCTTGAACTCAGGATTCATGGATTTTATGTACCCAATTCACCTAAGCATGCAATATCTGGAGTAGAACAACTCCTTATCATACCTAGAAGAGGAAAACAATTAGTCTCGACTACCAGAGCACCAATGAAGTACTCTATGTCATTCTTGAGAGCCGTGACAACTCCCAAGAGCTCTCTCTTACCTTGTGAATACCTTTGTTGTCGCTCGTTTAGGACTTTCGCCCCAGACAAAATAGCATATCTATTCCCATCCGCATCATCTTGGCTAACAGCCCATCCAATGCCAATAGGACTAGTATCAATAGTAAGAACAATAGGTCTTCCACACTCAAATCTGCCTTTTCAAGATTTGGAGCAGCTCTCAATAATTTCTTCAGTTTTTGCATGGCTTTAGTATGTTTTATCTCCAAGAAAAATGTTTTCCTTTTCTTAAGAGCTAGTAGAGATCATCTACAATATGAGAAAAATGAGGAATCCAAATAAGATAAAATACACAAGCTCCAAGAAACCTGTGAACCTCCGAAGTAGAAGAGCAAGTCTCCGCAATCTTCTCTATGGCATCAACCTTGGCAGGAGAAGGCTTCTTGCCATAATATCCACACATATGTCCAACAATCAAAACTTCTCTAGTACCAAAAATAGAATTCAACCGTTACAAGGCCAAATTGACTTCCTCCAATCTACAAAGAATCCTCTCAACATCTTTAATATGTCAAGCCACAAAGAATCTACATCCATGATCGTCTAAAGAATCATATTTTCCTTCTTCCAAGCAACCCTTGATAGGTAAATCATCAATGAAAGGCATAGTAATCTCATGAATAAAATCTCATATAACCTTGTTTATTCCATTCATCATATGGGCAACCGAAGCGGAAGCATACACATTTCCACAAGCCCTAAGGGTGTCTTCATCGTACTCAAATCTCTGCTCTCAAGGGCAAGCTGAAACTGATCATATCCAGAATAAAGATTACCAAGTGAATAGATAACACATCTATCAAAAGCTTTGGCAAACTCATCTACAATAGGTCCTACACTAACATTTCGAAAAGTGACCTTGTTTACGGGCTGTAGGTGCTGTATGAATCTGAGTGTCCCATTCTTCTTAGGAACTGTGAACCATCCGTTGGAATATGGAGCTGAAGATGGCTCTAAAATTCCCATCCTGATCTGCTCATTCAAAATATCCATCAATTTAGGCAAGTGAGCCCTCCGCACAAGAATAGGTCGTACATTCCAAGGGATGTGCAGAATGGTAAAAACAACCATAGGTGTCACAACCCTAGGATCAATGCATCCAATCTCATGTGGAAAGAAAGAAAGAAAAATTCATGTATGCATAACATCTCTTTAAAACATCTTGCCTCTTCAAGAAGCACAAAATCTTCGGTCCCAATCTTCATCTCTTCCAATGTCTCAGCTGAAAACTTATGTCTTATACCTGAAGGATCTCGCAAAGGAGGTTGTATAGCAGCTCTCCTAATCATCTCGTCACTGTCCAAATATAGCGGTCCTACAACCGGTCTAATCTTCTTGTCAACTCTCTTATATTTTGTCTGAACTCTAGCTTCATTGCTACAACCTGAAAATTTCAACCCTCGATGAAAATACCCTAGTAAACACAAATTTTGCTGTGTATAAACAACAACACCCAAATCTTTTTGCTAAAATATGTCAACAAAGAATACTTTTTGCTGAGAATCCTCAGCACCCAAATTCTTTGAAGCATGAAATCAACAATTTCATGATACATCGCCAAAGAATGGACTTGTAAGACATATGATAACTCTTGATTGTTAGCATTTAGCAATACCAAAAGTTCTTCCATGGTATCTAAGTATGAAAGACCATCATAGAGACCATCTATCCGGTCTTCTTCTTGCAAAACACCTGCAATCATCAATTCTTTTTCTTTTCTTTTTACATACTTCCTAGAAGCTCTACACATAGCAGAAATATGCTGAAAACACAAAGTAATTTTAGTGCATACACCATAAACACATGAGAAAAAACTGCCGCTACCACGAGGCGAGAGCTTTCCCTGACTTGTACCACCATCATCTCGCAAGACAGTGGTACCTAACAAAAATCGGGCTCTCCTATTGGAAGAGGGGAATCCCTCAAAGAATCTTTATTCCACTTATGATTAATGCAAATAGTCATGAACTAGACAGCTCTCTTCCTATCCTTGCTTCTGATCCGTGCATAGGTAGACCCATCATCTAGAACCTTAGTCTCCATCCAAGACTTAGTAATAAATGGCTCTCCCAAAATAGTAGGATAAGAACAAGAGTTCTGCACAAAGAAATAATAAGACTCACCCACATCTCCAATAGAAATCTTCAGGTTTGGACAAGCAGTATACAAATCTCCAGCAGTGTTGTTGGCCGCATGCCTGTGCCAACCATGATCCACATCAACTGGCCATCTACTAGTATCATATAAACCTGGCACTATGACATTAATCTCAGAACCATGATCCAAAAGAGCAACAAAAGGAGTCTCAGTCTCACCAAGCTTGACAACAGTTTTTGTAGTCGTACAAGCCTAGTGACTTTGAGAAAAATGGCTACGAGGCGCTAATCTAGGTGCATCTTTTCTCTCATCATACTATATGGACCGAAGCAAAGGATGAAGAGACTTTTTGGATTGCATATATAGAGCTCTATCTATAGACTCCTCAATAGTCTCCTCTTCAATCTCCTCAATCTGCAACCCATAGAGAATAGCCTCGGCAATAGCTAAAGCCTCTCGATGGATCATATCCTGGGTTGGCTCTTTAATAACTTGTCGTTTTCTTTTTATGATGTCAATAATAACATCATGAAATTCTCTTTTGACAATCCCCAAGACTTCTCCAAGAGTAAATTCAATTTTGCAATTAAGAATTTGATCATCATGTACCTTTTTCAAGTTAGTGGTCATCTCGATGTCGGATAGCAACTTGAAACTAGGTTGCTTTTTCGGCTTTGAATCCTTTGTCTTTGGGGTCTTCTATTCTTCTTGCACTTTTGGCTTTTGTACGTCAGCCATACTTTGCTCTGGTCCTAAAGAAGAAGGTTGAATAACTAGTTCACTCCTCCTAGTTGCCCTCTTTGATCCTTCAGGCTGATCATTATCTCTTTTGTGCTTTTCTTCAACAAGCACTTCAAATCCTTGAGATTTTGCAATGTAAGCATAGATAGAAAAGACATCTACACAATCATTCCATCCTGCCCCTTTTCTGATTGCACCTCCTATTGATGAAAGTTTGGCTAATGAAGCTTTACCTTTCTTTTCCGCATGCAGTGCATAAGACCATAAAGGAGACTTGGCAACTGCTCCAATTGAGAACCATAGGCAGCAGCTTCTCTTTCCGCCTCTTGCTTCACATAAGAAGAGCATAAAAGATATTCCTCCAATAATTTCTTCATACCTCCTTTGCCAAAATTTGTTTTAAGCGATTGCTCTATATCTCGAAACATATCATCCTGTCCTTCCAGACCACCAACTTTGGTCTTTTTGCCTCCTAAAAGTCTTGACAATCCTTCCACTCATGGTTTGGACTATTGCACCACATGCAACAGTGAAGACGATCATTTCTGGAAGAATTCATAAAAGTAGAAGAGGTTGGGACAAAAGTTTGAGCTAGGTTAAGTGGTTGTTGTTCTCTTCTCGTCATCTTAATTTGAAGATCTTTCAAGTTCTTTGAAATTTCTTCCACCATGTCTTCGATAGTCGGTTTGGCAGATGGTCTGGCAACCGCAGCAGGAATAGGCATAGGCATAGGCATAGAAGTAGGCATAGACACAGGATGAGAAGTAGGAAGGAGCAATAGGAGAAGTAGGAGAAGTCGAGGAAGGAGAAGACATCGCTAGAAGTTTTTTCATGTTGTTTTGCAAGCAAGCCATCTCCGCCTCTTTGTCAATGTAGAAACCGCATCAACAGCATCTTGCCAATTCGTCTTCAATCCCATAGGCTACATATGGTCTTCAAGAAGCTCTCCCAACTCATCCTGAAGTGTAAGATCTGCCGCCTGCAAGAATAACTCCATTTTCTTCAATTTTAGGGCTCTTTGCTCTAGTCCATCCAACTGGTTATATCGCTCTTCAAACTCCCGCAACAACTCAGAAGCAACAAATCCTTTGTTGGGCTGATAGACCCACTCTTATAATGTCTTCCATGTAGCAATACCATACTCCTCCAAAAAATATTCATCTTTGAGCGCCTTCTTGAAAACATTCCAGTTTGAGTCTTGCATAAATAAATCAGTCACTCTGACCTGCAAAGCATGTATGACAAGCCGTAGGAATTAGTTGCTCCACTTGGTAGGAACTCCAAAGAAGCATATCTGGCTTTCAAAAGCTTTTAGATAGGCTGAGACATTCCGGCCATCAAATAATTTATGCTCACTTACCATAGCCTCAATCACCTTCGTTGCACCATGCGTATGCTCTTATTCTTGATGCAGCATTTGTTGTTGATCCAATTGTTGCTAATGCAACTGCTGCTACTGTTGCATAGATAACTGCATTTGCTGATTTTGCATCATAATGGCTAAAGAAAGAGTTTGCAATAAATTCTTCATCTCATCGGTAGAAAAGGAAGAAGCACTCGATGATGAAGTGGAAGGAGTATTCGAAGACTCCCATCTCGAAAATCAGAAGCAACACTTTTACGTCAGGTTCACGAGATTGTTGCATGGAATAATACGCATGAGGTCCATGAATGTCGCTCATCACAGCGAGATGAAGGGAACTCAAGATGGATGTAAACTTGTTGTACAAGTTGAAGACCTTAATAAGAATAAGTTTGATTGTTGTTGATTGGAAGCATAGTATGGTAGAGAGATCACCTATCCTTCTTTCAAGCTACATTTTTAAATTCAAAGATTCTTGTCTTCAAGAGAGGAAATATTGGCATGGATAAGCATTAAAATGGATGACTGAAGATGTTAATACATAAGGGAATCCATGACATTGAGGATACAAAGTTAAGCGCGAGAAGATTTAAGAAGGACATAAGTTTTCTTATGATGTTAGAGGAGCATTTGAATTGGGCCTTCAAGTATTGCATCAAATGGCTATGTGGAAAGGTTTTTTCAAGATGGAGTTTACAAACCTCAAGTTGAATCTCATAAGGGGCACAATAGAGAAAAAGAAGTATTGCTTATGGGTTTGATAGGTAGATAGTAAGGCAAAAGGACTAGATTTTGTCCCAACACCTGGGATGAAGGCCGCACCCAAACTAATGGAAGTCATTCTCACAATAGACATATAGAAGAAGAAGTTAACGTTGTCATTTTTTGCTGAAATAATTGATGAAGATGGAGGAAGAGCTACAGCGACGAACATCTCATTGAAATTGCCCACATCCTCAAAATATGCCATAATTGTAGGACATCATCAAATCCTCTCTTCCACACGTATCTCTCCAACTAAAAGTAGCAAAAATTAATGCCGAGATGCTCATCGGTGGCATGCATGAGTGGGATGACCGACTCCTTCAAAGAGAGAACTATGGTGATTGTTTCGTCTTGCAAAGAGCGATCTCGGTTTGTCAATGAGACAAACTATGCTCCAGATTTTTTTCGACCAGAATTACAAAGGGAAATCGAAGCCGAAGATGATGGAAAGCTTGTCGACAGACAATGAAATATTGTCTTTGGAATGTTAACCATGGTTGCAGGCACTTGTTCTCCTCTCCATGCCAATTTGTGAGAGACAAGAGAAGCGATGAGTCCCTTGCAACAAACCAGAGCTGAGGACTTGACACCAAAGCTTGAACTTCAGATTGCCATGTTGATTGTTGTCGACAATCACCTCCTCTCTTGTTGGATTCATCACCTTCACATTCATGTCATTTCGTCATTGCAGCTTGTCTTCAACTTTGTTAACTTCAGCTCGTTCTCACTTCTTTCGTCCGTGTCATCGTCAACTTCAGCTCGTTGTCGCTACTGTCCCCCTCAGCTATGTTGACTGAGAGAACTTCTTTTGCTACATCCCGTCCTCCTTCTTTCCCCCCCTTTGATTCTTCTGTCAAAGCATCTTCATCAAATCTCTATAGCATGTTGTCAATGCTCCCATTCTGCAAGTGTCTTCACCGCAGCATCTTCTCCTCTTCGTCTATGGTCTTTGTCTTCATCACCTCATCATTCATTCTACATCATCTTCTGTCGCTTTCGCAATCTCAGCACTATCGTCACCTTCCATTGACTTTTCACCGTCCCCTCAAGCATCGACCCCCCCTCTCCTTTATATAATCAATGCTGTGCCACCTAGAAATCTCATAGATTAATTTATCGCATGGCTTCCTCAAATTTGAATACTATATTTCTTAATCTTTTATGATAACATGCTTTTTCCAGTCCTCATCAATTATGTCAGCCGTCTTGTTGTGAATAGATGGTGCCACGTTCACTGAAAAAGTTGAATGAAGGAACATTTCACAACTTCTTTAGTAGCTTCACACTTTTCTAGGCCATTCCTCATTCTGCATAGATTGCAAAGAGTGCATTGTATTAATGGATACACCTAATTTTTCCTCCATTTCCTCGAAAATCCCTTCAGCTCTCTCTACTTATTGGAACACTTCCCTATAGCTTCAATTATTGCCATGAATTCTACCATTGAAACCTTTAAAGATTTCTACTTTCTAAAGCCTTTCAACCTTAGCTATGTGGCCAAGCTCACCATAAAGCTTCAAAGTTATTTTCCTTGCCACACCCGCACTTGACTTTATATTTTCAGATGCTTCTAGTAATTTATCAATTGGTCCAGCCAGAAGATAACCTTTGGCTAGTATTGCATAACTTGTAGCATCTCCACTTTAGATCCTTTGGCATCCTAAATGGCAATGGTAGTTGCCATCTTAGCTTTGGTTATATAACACTTTGATAGCTATGGCCTATCCTTTTACTTAACCCTTCTTGACTCTTGCAAAACAAATATGGCCAAAGTGCCCACAGCCAACCTCATCCCAAGCTCATATTGCTAGTGAAACTTCTTCTTTAGGGGCTTGTCTACTTCAACAGCATTTTGTTCAGAATTATGGATGAGACCATAGTACAGTCTTATTGAAAGGTCATGAAGATTTATTCCAAGATAAAAGGGTGTGTGGCTAAAGATCTTTTTTCTTTGGTAATAGACAGTAATGATCTTGCTCATAATAATATGGTAAGAGTTCAACCCCCCATGTCATTGACTATTCAGTAATTGTGAACTAAAAAGAAGCTAATAAAAACCATGCTGCGCTTATCGAAAAGATGTGGCATGATCGTATTCATGGCACCAAATGCAATGTGGAGGTTTGGCAAACCTTGCTAGGTGTTTGCGCTCTTGTTCTTCCTCCTAAAGAAGATATTGAGACATGACTAAAGTTTACCTCTACAAAAAGCTATAGAGTATGCCCCATTATGGGCAAAAGTGTAGCATCATGTGGCACAAAGATATTATTGTAAGAAATCTCACTAATGAAATCTCTGATGTCAAATAAAGGTAAATTTTGGAACTGACAAGTTTGGCATATGCACTGACGTCAACCAAGAGAAGCTTTTTTGAAATTTTTTTTTGTGTAAAAAAGCCATGAGCTTTCGGGGTGGTGGCACTAATTATATAAGGAAGAGGAGGGTGAGCTCTAGAAACACAATGCAATAAGAACGAGCTCGGAAGACAAAGCATTGGAGGAGTCTAGAGAAGGATGAGGCCGCGACAAAGCATCGACGACAAAGAAGGAAGGGAAGACAAGAGTGCAACAAATAAAGATGATAGTCAAGTAGAGAAGAAGGACCAAGTTACAGATGCGACGGAGAGAAAACACAATCTGCAGACAAAAC